>NC_092876.1:424874171-425184434 GCF_028372415.1 Notamacropus eugenii | reverse complement strand
TTTATTCTTTTTAAAGGATATCATCTCTTCTGATTCAACTCAACTTATACTCTGTGTGTGTGTGTGTGTGTGTATAATCCCTTTACCTACCCCAATACTGAGAAAAGTCTCAAGAGTTACAAATATTATCTTTCCATGTAGAAATGTAAACAGTTCAGCTTTAGAAAGTCTTTTATGATTTCTCTTTCCTGTTTACCTTTTTATACTTCTCTTGATTCTTGTGTTTGGAAGTCAAATTTTCTATTCAGTTCTAGTCTTTTCATCATGAATGCTTGAAAGCCCTCTATATCATGGAGTGGCCATTTATCCCCTCGAAGTACTATACTCAGTTTTTTTTTTTTAAAGCCAAAGAAAACAAAGTTTATTAAAAATTCTCCAAATTGGGTTGCCTCTTAAGGAGCCTAAACATTTGTAACACTTGTACTCACAAGCGGGCCAGATAGAATTCCAGCTAGACAGAGTCTGAGCTGGATTGAATCTGAGTGCCTGCATGGAGGCCAGATGGAACTTAAATACAGAAAAGAGTATAGGAGGGATTTGGGTGGAGGGGTGGGGTGGGGGGGGGTGAGGGGGGGTCTGGTAGTCCAGGGTGATGGGAGGAGGAGTTTAGGAAGGGTCTTGAGGAGAAGTCCAAGGAGGGTCAAAGACTGGAAACACCTGGAGGCTATCACAAGACAGATTAGGAGGCAGACTAGGGGGCACCTGGGTGGGAAGCAGGTCGGGCAATCCAGAGATCTTGATAGGGGCAGTATGGAAATGGATACAGATCTTGATGGTAGTGGTCAGCAGCCTGGGGAATGGGGTGGGGGGGGGGTGCAATAGAGACCTGAGTAGAATGATGATGAAAAGCCCATAGGCTTCCTGAGACTGCCAGAACAAATGGGAAGATTAGATTTGAGTAAGAAAGGCCAGATTAAGTGGGAAGATTCAAGAAGAGCTCAAGGAGGCTCCCAGAGTCTGAACCTCATCATTCTCCCCTCAAACAGATTGAACCCAGATTCTTTTGGGGTAAAGGGTGAAGGTCTCAGCTTCTGAAACTTCTTCCTGCTGGCAAGGGACGTAGAGCTGTCCCTGCCTTGATGGGTCCTGTTCAAGGGTTTAGAACCTGGGCAGTGCCAGGTCCAGTGGGCTGGAGTGGAGACCTTGGATTCAGACAGAGGTTGGTATATAGCCTGGGCTGTCATCTGGAAGTTGAAGGCTTGCACTATGGAAAAGACAAACCTGGCAAGAAGGTTAGGCAAACATACACCAAGCAGGTACAAAAGGAGTATAAAGAAAAGACAATTTCCCTGGCATAAAAGATAATTTCTCTGGAGAGAATTAAAGATGACTGTGGCAAGGCCAACACATAGAGGGGCATGTTTGATAGGGGAGTTTTTTACTATACTCAGTTTTGCTGGGTAGGTGATTCTTGATTTTAATCCTAGTTCCTCTGACTTCTGGAAAGTCATATTCTAAGCCCTTTGATCCCTTAACGTAGAAGCTGCCAGATTCTGTGTTATCCTGATTGTATTTCCACAATACTTGAATTGTTTCCTTCTAGCTGCTTGCAATATTTCCTCCTTGACCTGGGAACTCTGAAATTTGGCCACAATGTTCCTAGGAGTTTCTCTTTTTTGGGTCTCTTTCAGGAGGTGATTGATGAATTCTTTCAATATTTATTTTGCCCTCTGGTTGTGGAATATCAGGGCAGTTTTCCTTGATAATTTCATGGAAGATAATGTCTAGGCTCTTTTTTTGATCATGACTTTCAGGTAGTCCCATAATTTTTAAATTATCTCTCCTGGATCTATTTTCCAGGTCAGTTGTTTTTCCAATGAGATGTTTCACATTGTCTTCTATTTTCTCAAACTTTTGACTTTATTTTCTAACTTGTTGGTTTATCTCATAGCCATTAGCTTCCCTGAACTCGAGTCTCTCTTTTAAAGAACTATTTTGTTCAGTGAGCTTTTGAACCTTCTTTTCCATTTGGCTAATTCTGCTCTTTAAAGCCTCCTTCTCCTCACTGGCTTTTTGGACCTCTTTTTCCAATTGAGTTAGCCTCTTTTTAAAGGTGTCATTTTCCTCAGCATTATTTTGGTTCGCCTTTAGCAGGCTACTGACATGCTTTTCAAGCTCTTCTATGACCAGAGTCCGTTTCATATTCATTTTAGAGGTACTGGAGGCAGAGACCTTGACTTCCTCTGACAGTATGCCTTATTCTTCCTCATCTGAAAGGATGGAAGGAGACACCTGTTCACCAAGAAAGTAACCTTCTATGGTCTTATTTTTTTTCCCCCTTTTTGGGGCATTTTCCCAACTAGTTACTTGACTTCTGAATTCTTTGTCAAGAGGAGGGTCCTAGTGCTCCTCCTCTCCCCAGCACCAAGCTCAAGGCTGAGATTCAGATCAGCTGCTCAACTCCCCCAGGGGCTTTGGGTGGGGGTGAGGCCACCACTGAAGACTGAGGTTCAGATCTGCTGCTCAGTTACTCCAGAGGCTTTAAGTTGAGCTGCCTGGATAATGGATCCAGGTTGCTTTTGTGTAGCTGCCCACTGCTGCTGCCGCCACTGCCATAGCCTCTGCCACTGCCTGGGACCCTGCTCCCCTCTTGCCCAGCTAGGAAAGCCCCCCTACCCTGACCTTTGGAGCTTTCTTTGTCACTTGTGGGTTGAGGAATATGGGACCCTCCCTGCTAGGATTTCTGTCCCGGAGGTGTGTTCAAGTCCTATTCCTCACAGTGCTGCATGGCCAGGGCTGGGCTCTACTCCACTCAGTGTCCTGTGAGATAGATCTTTCCTGTCAGCCTTCCAGGTTACCTTTGGCTGGAAACCTCTTTCACTCTGTTGTTCTGTGGTTTCTGCTGCTCTAGAATTTGTTGAGAGTCATTTTTTACAGGTATTTTGTGGGCTATGGGAGAAGTGCTAGAGTATATGTGTCTTTCTACTCCCCCATCTTCCACGCCTTTTGTTAATGAGATTCTCAAGGGATGTGATGCTCTCTGGCTCTAAAAAGTATATAAAAACTCTTAAGTGCAATTTTATTTTGGGGCTTACTGACTGGAAGTGCTTGTTTGACCAGATGAGGACTCTGGGAAGCCTCTAAGGAGCCCCCCAGCTTTGAGAACCCAGATGTCGATGTTTCCCTTTCTGATAACTATGGTCAGACAGTTACTTGTCTGATGAATTATGGTCAAGCAGAGGAAGCCATATCTGTTGACTTTTAAATTTCTTTGTGTTTTCCTTGAAGCTCAGGGTGCTGACTCCTCTGAACTAGGTGAATAATATATGTGCTTGATTAAAGGAATGATACATGTGCTTGATTAAACTGATTGTTAACCCCTCAAAAGTTGCCTTTCCTTTTATGAATGCAGATCTAAGAACCTGTGGGAGCAAGCCCCCCATATATCTTGGAGTGCTTGCTATTACAATTCAGAATAGCACAGAAAAGCTTTTCAGCCTGAGGGAGGAACTCTTGGTTTCTTTATGTTGCCTTTTTAACTTAGACTACAAGGAAGCTACATCAGCGGTTTAAGCCTTATTCCTGTGGGTCAATTACACTTCAAGGACAGGTTCAATACCAAAGGAAAGGAAAAATTAGCCTCCATTTAAAGGAAAAATCAGCCTAGCCTGTGAGAAGTAGGGGCTAGCTCTGCCAACATGACAGCGATGGTAATAGATATTGCTTCTGCCACATGTGTAGTTCCCATGTTATTAGATAATTATGTTGAAAAATACTTACCTTGGCATGGAATTCTCTCCTTATTTGTGGAGAGCAATGCCCTGTGCCTGTTTGAGGGGAAGGACTAAGAACAGCAGAGGAGAGTTGCTAAGTTCTCTTGGTGCTTAAGAGAATTCTACAGTCTCTGTAGGTTCTGCAATTGCATTAGGTGCTTCTGGCTTTTAGCTTCAAGAGAGAAGATGCCACTCCCACTTCAGGTCACTAAAGAAAAAGATTCTGAGAAGAAGCCAACATGAGAGCAGGACAGTCTTCATCACATTCCTATCCACTGCTTCCTATATTAGAGACTTCAGGGAACTTCTCCTCGAGTGAGATCTGAGACACTCTCTTGGTTGGACTGAGTTACTTCTCTCCCAGTGGGAGAGCTCCTTCACTCTGTGTTGTCTGGCATATGTTCTCTTGTATATTCTTTGATTTCTATTTTGCTATGTAATTGGATAAGTAGGTTTCTTTGCTATATGCTATATGTAGGTTGTGGAACTGATGTTTGGTAGGATAGGAATCAAGCCTTGGATACAAAGTTTGGGGTCCTGTAGCTTCCCCTATTAATGAAATAATAATCAAAAGTTAACTGGAACCTGAAAAACACATCCCCTGCAGCCTCAAGGCCACATGTGGCCCTCTAGGTCAGTATCATTGAATCTCAGAGTACATGGAAAGGAGACTGGAAAAGTAGGAAGGAGTCCTGTTACAGGCTGTAAAAACCAAACAGAGGATTCCAAATTTGATCCCAGAGGAGAAAGGAGACCATTGGAGTCTGTTGAATAAGAGAGTGACATGGTCAAATCTGTGCTTTAGAAAGATCACTTTGATAGCTGAGTTGAGGATGAACTGGAGTGAAGAGAGACTTGACGCAAGGAAACCAACCAACAAGCTGTTGCAATAGTCCAGGAAGAAGGTGATGAGGTCCTGTGCCAGGTGATGGCAGTGTCAGAGAAGAAGAGGGGATGCATATGAGAGATACAATGCTAGAAATAACAGGACGTGGCAAATGATTGGATATAGGAGATAAGAAGGTATGAAGATTTGAGGATTATACCTGGGTTGGGAGCCTGGGTGACTAGGAAGATAGTAGTGCCCTTGACAGTAACAGCAAAGTTAGGAATGGGATTTAGGGAGGTTTTCTTTGGTGAAAGGTAATGAATTCAGTTTTAGAAATGTTGAGTTTAAGATGGCTATAGGACATCCATTTTAAGATATCTAATAGTCAGAGATCTGAGGCTACAGGATGAAGGAGAGGTTAGAGCTGGACAAATTGATCCAAAAATCATATGAAAAGAGGTGATCATTGAATCCAAGGATGTTGGTATGATAAATTAAAATAATATAGGGGGAGAACAGATAAGGATTTAAGAGAGAATCTTGGAGAACTCCTACTATTAGTTGTGTGGTTGTGGTCCTCATTCTCAAAGAAGACCATGACACCAGGAAGATGATGGCATGACTTGTGATTGGATTATATTTAAATGAGGGAGAGCTGTGCAAAGTCACCAGCCTCACTTTCTCCTCCAGAGTCATCTAGTTCCAGTGGCAAGATATAGATCAGGACAACTGGACATGTCCCAGTCCTGCCATTGGTAGGCACAATCTGGATGAAGATCCAGCAAAAGAGACTGAAAAGGAGTAGCTAGGTAGGTGGGATCAAAAACAGGAGAGAGGAAGTTTGTGAAAACTTAGAGAGAAATGAATATCAAGGAGAATAGGGTGATCAACAGTCATAAGTTGCATGGCAATGAAGAAGGCTTAGGATTGAAAAAAGTACTTGCCATATATATATATATGTATGTATGTATGTATGTATGTATGTATGTATGTATATGAAATGGGAGTCCAATACAAAGGCAGAATGCTGTTGACACAGAGTCTTGGGGAATGCCTATCATGAGCAGGCATGACCTGGATGAAGACCCAGTAAAGGAGACTGAGAGACTGAGGAGGAGAAGTCATAGAAGTAGGAGGAGAACCAGGAGAGAGCAATGTGATGGAAACATAGAGATAAGAGAGTATCAAGAAAGGGTGATTGACAGTGTCTATATCGATAGGCTATAGAGTAGTCAAGAAAGATATCAAAGAATAAAGTTCATTTTTTTTTTTTTTGGCTACGAGGAGGGAAATGTATGAACAACCATTGGTCCTAAACAAATTGTCAGAATCACTTGAAATTCAAAGTGTGAGAGCTTTTCTAGCAGACACCCTCCTCCTTCACCTCAGAGCCTATCTTGGCTCCCTGTTACTGGAGATGGACAGGGAAAAGGAAGGTAGCATTCCTCTGCCTTCTTCCTGTCATAACTCTCAGTTTCTTGGGCCAGTCAAGAGTTATTTTCTATAGAGTCCTTAAATCGTTCGGTGTCATTTGCATGATATATAGCACAAGGTAAAAAGTATCAGATTTGAAGTGAGAAGATCTGAATGCAACTTCCCTACGTTACTTATGACTTGTGTATCCTTGTGTATTTCACAAACTTTTTTGAAACTCAGTTTCCTCATCTGTAGAATGAAGAATATAAACTAAGAAACTCTAAGGTTTCTTCCAATTTGAAATTTATAATTGATGTAATGCAAAATGAAGACCTACAACTACTTCCTTGGACCTTCTGTGATCTCTTTCCAGCCCCCCTTACCTTTCTTCCTCTCTTCTTCTGCTTCTCTTCTCACCTGCCCTACCCATCATCATGTGCATTCTTTGGCCAAAGATATTCTGTTTCGCTCCACCTATTCATATGGAAGAGAGGTAAAGGGGAAAATATATCAGCACTCACCACACATAGAGTGAGGTAAGTAGCACCTGATCTATTTCAACCATTGCTGCATTAAAGTTTTTCTGGAGTGATAGTGATCTAATGATATACATTTGCTAGTAAATTCCTAAGTTTACTAATTAGACTGCTCCCTATTATGGGCCATTCTCCAAGTGCTAGAAGTGGTACTTCCAACGGCATTATAAAGGACAAATAAACAATGAAGTCTTTATTTCTGAGGATTTTTCCACAGTGAGGTTAGAAAATGATCCAGGGAAGATATAAATTGGTCCTTTCATTTAGTAAAAAAAAAAAAAAATGCCAATCCACTTGGTAATTCTTACAGAGGAAGTCTCTGCCATAAGCTTGTTTTTAGAAGTTTTATTTTTAAGATTTCACCCTCTAGCATTAGGTCAAGGAAGAAAAAGAAAAATAAAGAGAGAAGGGAGAGTGCTCTGGCAAATGATTACAGGTGAGGTGTTGTTCAAAAATAGACTCATTTGGTTTTCACAGTAAATAATGTAGATAGAATAGAAGTATGGATGGCAAAAGGCTGATATATTTTCCTTTTTTTGTTATAGCTTGACAAATATGGATAATGTAAAGTTTCAGTTTTCAGAATTAAGTTTTTTCATTATGTAAAAAGAGAGGATTTGGCTCCACCCCTCATTATCCATGTAGTTACAGAAAGCAGAGAAACGGAAATAATGAGGTGTTAATATGTTATCAAGGTGTTAGTATGCAATATTCCCTTTGTGAAGTGTGAATACCATTCTCTGATAGAAGTAAAGATAGCAACCTTGTTGGATAGTAAAAAAAATGGACACCCCTTCCACAGATATAGAAAGCTACTGGTTAACCATTAATAGTAAGCCTATCAGTATGGGCTCATTAGCTGTGGTTTTAGAAGAATAGTTCCAGAGGGTACACTCTTAGTATCCAAGATTACAGCTGCCCTCTGGGGAATGTAAAGTAGGAGTAGATCCAAGGGGAGTGGGTGAAAGGGCTTCACCTGGAAAATATTTAGGTCCCGTATGTGTTTGTAGGGACCCATTGGACATATTTGTCTGGGATTCTTCTTGGGTCTCTTAGTTTTATAGGAATCCATCAGAGAAAATTAGCCTTTCTCTTTTGTTTTAGACTATAACTAACAGTCACTTTTCCAATGTGTCTACTTTATAAGTCAGACCAGTTCTTTGAGTTGATTTTTTGGTTGAATATTTCTATTTTGATAACTATTGTGTTGCTGTATCCATTCTGAAGAAGGAAGCTAGCATGAGTGGTATCAGTGATGCATCCTTAGAATTTGAATGTCTAGCAATTTACCTAAGGTACTCTGGCAGAACTCAACCATCTTCATTTAAAACAAAAAGTGACAAACTGTTGAGCATAACTAGATTACTCTATTTTGATATGGGTCCAGACACCTTGTCCAGGGATTCTTATGGTCTGAGGTGTCATATAATGAAGTTTCTCTGTTGGATTAAAAATCAATCTCAGTTATTCCCCTTTGGGGATACTTGTATCTCTTTGGGATTTTTATGAGTCTGTTTCTCTTTTGAACTAACTTTCTTGTTATACTGAAATAATTTGATTTACTTTATGTGTTACAGACGGGAAATCTTGGGTGCTCTATGTGTTGGAGAATTGCAAGGTGGTTTTTTTTTTTTAATTTCTTTTTGCTATTTGTGCCTGACTTCTCAGTTCATATAGGATGGTCACAGTCTACCTTGACCCCAACATTGTGTATGAAGGTGGACAACAACAACAAAGAGGGAAAATTCAGGTACCCCATATCTTACCGAATCCCAGAGGAATTTTCAACCAGGGCAGTTTTTTAAAAGGTAAGTTAATCAATCCCAGGTCCTTATGGAGAGAGCCCTACAAGTTTTGTTAGGGACCAAGATATCCTTCTAGGGGAGAAGCTGGATTTTCTTTTCTTTTTTTTTAAATTGTGTTTAGGGACAGGCCTTTGTAACCACCAAGACAATTGGTATTCTTTGTATCCATAGATACCAAAGCACAGTGCCGAGCATATAGTCAGTCCTTAAAACTTGAGAACCAGTTTAAATGCTGGGGGAATAACCTTGCTGAATGGTTTATCTTGTCAAATTTGCTTCAAGTAGATTTTTCATGCTGTTGATTCCTATTCATAAGGCAATATTATTCCACCTTGCTCTTCCACAAGTTTTTACAGATTAGTTTATATTCTATATTGGGGTTGTCCTTGACTTTTGTCGTGCTCTGTTTTTAAAGAAAGAACTGTATTTACTGAATAAGCTGGGTTTTAGATTCTTTTGATTTCCTGATTGTGATCATTGACTTGAATTCATTAAATTTTAAATAAAGTTATTGTATTTGGCATCAATATATTTTTCTCCATTCTATTTCTTGGTATCCATAACTTATTTAAATTATCAGGTTAAAGTTACTTTAGTTCTATATGGTCTTTCATTTTTATTCTTCTAGCTTTGTATTAATTTCTACCCTTGCTCTAACAAATTGGTTGTGTAATTACACACAGTTGATTCAGGAATTACTCCCACATCCCAAATGAATCATTTCCTCTCTATTAAAATATAATCACTTCAAATTTTGGAGGGAGGGTGATAGTATTTGGTACTTGCTATATCTATGGCTTTTGGATTCCTTTCTTGAAAGATTCATCATGTAGACATATTAGGCTTTTTCTTAGTCTCCATTTTTTTGGACTCTCTCATTCCTTAACCAAATCATATTTTCCAACATAATTTTTTTACCATGTTAATCTATTTCCACCTTTGTGGAAGTCATCAAATATCAAAGTATATATTGATTTAATTCACATGAAATCAATTGCATGAAATTTCTCTATCTTCTGCAATAGGTTTTGGCATATAAGCTTCAATTATTTTTTGTGATGGCCTTTTTGAACTTATCATAAGCTGATATGAGATGATCAAATGTTCCATGAAATACTACTTTTTAGAGGTATGATAAAACCCAGTCTACTGACTCCTGTTTTTTTTTTTTTGTCTAACCAAGGATAACCTGTGAGTTATTCTGTTTTCTGGCTTCATCTACTGTGAGAACATCAAGATTAATAAGATTCAATGCTTCAAGAAATCTTCACAAAGACTTAAAATTTAGAATACTGACAACTAAGTTAATGCTTTATAGGTATTCTTAACAACTGTGTGATTCTTAGCACTTTCTTAGTAAGGAGAGCATAGAATTATATCTGTTATAGAGAGTCACAAGACACATGAAACCATCTATTCCAATGCCCACATTTTACAGATAAAGAACCTGAGTCCTAAAGAAGGCAAATTACTGACCCTGGGTTGCACAGGAAATAAGTTGCAGAACTGGGATTAGAACCCAAGTCTTTCCCACTTTGAAATCACTGTTCTTTCTGCTATCTACTTTTCTGACACTATTTCACTGTCACTGCTTATGTAGAAGGGGACAATAGAGAACTGAAGGTTATTTCGTGTTTTTCTTTTCTTCATGCATGGCCATGGCCAGGAATTTATCACCAAGTGGCCAGGACACTGGAAGCACCTCTGCGCTTTACTAGTCTGGCCCTTAGAAGACAATTCATTGCCAAGAGCATAACTGATGTATCCTGAGCATGGCAAAAATATGCTGATACTTCTGTTACCCTGGGATCCTCTTTCAAGAACCCTAAAATGAGGCACTGGGTGACTTACAAAGATTAAAAATGACACAATTTTTGTACTCACAAAGTTTCTCATCAATTAGAGTTCTTTTGATTCAGACAACCTGTTTTTCCAGCAATGTTCAAGAAACTTCTTGAAGTAAATCTTGAATTTGCGTGAGTTTCTCCAGTGACTCCTTAACACATTAAAAATGAGCACCAGTCTCCCCTGAAATCATATTACCACAGAAAGGGATGCAGTTAAAGAGTCTTCTCTCTTTCTCTCTCTCTCTCTCTCTTTCTCTGTCTCTCTCTCTCTCCCAAGAAGCAAAGTGAGTGCATGGTCTTAGAGAGACCCCGTAATCTGAACACAGAGAAATAAAAATTCATTTGAAATATCCTAACTCAACGTTTGGGATGTGAGTGGAAAGGGTTTCCAGAGTTCTATTCCCTTCTTTCTCTTTATTCTTTACTTGGACTCCTCTGTTTACATGTGCTCTAAACATTGCTTAACACAACTTATTTCCTGTGCAACCCGAGGTCAGTAATTTGCTTTCTTTAGGACTCAGTTTCCTTATCTATAAAATGTGGGCATTGGAATAGATGGTTTCATGTGTCTTGTGCCTCTCTATAACAAATATAATCCTATGATTAACCTTTTTTTCTGTCCTTTTAACTTCATCTTTACTATCCCCTCTCCAAACTTAGGGCTTGTTTTTTATTACTGATCTCTCCCTTAATCTTTTCTCTTTCTTCTTTTCTCAGGCTTGTAGGTCTCACTGTTGAGTTGAATGTACTTTTGCACCAAAACCTTTGTGTGTGTATATGTTCTGTCCTCTTTTGACCAATTTAGATGAAATTTACTTTCAATTGATACCAGCTCCCTTTACTTCTTCCACAGTTGTATGTAAGATTATAAATTCCTCCATTCTTTGTCCCATTGTCCCTTACTATAACCATTCCTCTTCTTTTTTTTCTTCTTATAGCCTTGTTAAAAATACAACAAAACTCTTCATAGGTCTTCTGTCTCATTTGATTACCTCTATAACCCCATATAACATTAAGATTCTGAAAGAACTCTTTTACTTCCGTCTACCATTAGAATGTAAGCAATTCATTTTTACGATGACCTTTCTGACTATTTACTTATTCACCTTTTAATTTTTCTCTTGACTTTGATATTTTTACTTCAAAATTCCTTTTCAGCTCTGGTTTTTTTTCTGTAGGAGTGTTTGAAGGTCCTTTATTTTGCTGAAGATTTATTTTTTTCCTTGCAAAATTAGATTCAGTTTTGCTAGCTTTGGGTTTTGTTTTATTTTTTGTCATTCTTGGTTGTAGTCTTTTATCTTTTGCGTTTTGGAATATCTCACTCCATATTTTCTGCTCCTTTAGAGTGGTAGCTGCTAAATCTTGTGTGATTCTGACTGTAGTTCATTAATATTTAAATTATTTCTTCCTTACTGTGGAATTTTGTGTTGTTGTTTTTTTTAATCTGTAACCTCAGATTTTGGAGATGACATTCCTAGACGTTCTCATTTTAGGGTTTCTTTCAGGAAGTGATTGGCAGGTTCTTTCTGTTTTCATATTGCCCTCTTGTTCTCATGTGTCTAGGTAATTTTAATTCTTTCGAAATTTGATGTCAAGGTTCATTTTTTTTAGCCAAGGATTACAGCTAATTCAAAGATTTTTAAGTTTTTTTCTCTTTGAACTGTTTTACAGATTAGTTTATATAACACCTTACATTTTCCTCTGTGATCCTAATCTTTTGACTTTGTTATGATAATTCTTATTATCTTTTGGAATCATTAACCTCTATTTGGTTCATTCTAATTTTTAAGGAATTTGTTACTAAAGTAAGGTTTTGTACCTCTTGCATTAAACTATTCATTCTTTTCCCAAGTCTCTCCTCAATAGCTCAATGGTATTTTAAAGCTTTTAAAAGCCTCTTGCATTATTTCTTCTAGGAATTCTAATTGTTTCTTTAGCCCAAGGTTATTTATTTCTTTGTGGTTTTGATTGCAGGCAAAAGTCTGCCACTTCATCTGATCCCTATAGTAGGGAAGATCTAGAAGTCAACTCCTGGTGCTTCAGTAACAAAAATGAGTAAGTAAAAGAAAAAAGCATACTAAAGTACTTTTTATTATGCCAGAAATGACCAAGACACAAACTCAGAAAAGGAGAATAACTAAAAAATGCCTACAATCAAAACCACAAAGATATAAAGCGAGACATATTCAGGAGAAATTGGAGGTAATCTCAGAAGAGAGACAATGGAAAAGGCTTTTTGCAGAGGGTGAAATTTTAGTTGAGATTTGAAGGAAGTCAGGAGATGGAGAAGGGAGAATTCCAGACCTGGGGGAGAATAGCTAGGGAAAATGCACAGAATTGGGAGATGGAAGGTCTTGTTCTAGGAACCATAAGTCCAGTGGCACTGGATCTCAGAGTATGTGGAAGAGGGCAAGGTAGAAGAAGGCTAGAAATGTAGGAAGGGGCTAGATTATTAACTGTTAAAAGTCAAACAGGATTTTATATTTGTTACTGGAAAGGGGCCAGGTTATGAACTGTTATAAAAGCCAAATAGGATTTTATATTTGTTCCTGGATATAATAGTGAGCCACTGGAGTTTATTGAATAGGGAGGGGACATGGTCTGACTTGTACTTTAGGAGAATCACTTTGATAGCTGAGTGGAGGATAGACTAGAGTGGGGAGAAACTTGAGGCAGACAGAATAATTAGAAAGCTATTGCAATAATTAAGGTGTGAGGTTATGAGGGCTTGCACTAGCATGGTGAAAAGGAAAGAAGGAAAGGATATTGTGATACAAGAGATATTGTGATGCTAAAAAGGACAAGAGTTGGCACGTGATTACATATGGGGTGGGGTGGTGAGAGTGAATAATAGAGGTTGTCCTCTAGTTTGGGAACTTGGGTGACTGAGAAGATGATGGTGCTCTTAACAATAATAAGGACATTAAGAAGTGAGGAATGGTTTTGGGGAAACAATAATGAGTTTAATTTTGGACATATTGCGTTTACTATGTTTATAGGACATCTGATTCAACATGCCCAATAGACAGTTGTAGATGCAAGACTATAGGTCAACAGAGAGGTAAGGACTAGCTAAATAGATCTGGGAATCATTTGCACAGAAGTGGTAATTGAATTCCTGGAAACTGATGAGATCACCAAATGAAATCATATAGAGGGAGAAGATATAAGAAACCCTTGGAAAACCCCCACCATTAGGAGGCATAATCTGGATGAAGACCCAGCAAAGGAGCCTGAAAAGGAGTGGTCACATAAGTAGGATGGAAAGCACGAGAGAAAAAGATCTTGACAACCTAGAGGAAAACTAGTTTCAAGGAGAAAAGGGTGATCCACAGTGTTCTAGGCTGTATAGAGATCAAGAAGGTTTAGGATTGAGAAAAGTATCTGTGAGGAAGAATTTGTCCTTATATATGTGAAATGGAGATCTGGCACAGTTCAGAAGGCTGATGATGCCACTCCACATTGGGAGAGGCTTAAAAGTCTGCTTTTTAGATAGGCATAATCATGTGTAATGGAAATGCCTTGGAGAGGGCATCAGAGACATTTTGAAATGGCTCTGATCCGCTTACCATGTGGTGCAATCTTCTTGATTGCTTGGATAACTAGAATTCCAAAAGCAATAGCTGACCAGATCCTTGACTATTCTCTTCAACTTCTTGGTTTTTTGTTTTTTGTTTCTGAATCTCTGTAGGCCAATATGTGGTCCTGTTATACAGACCTTGGACCTTTACCTCCACATTTTTTACTTTCTACTTTAGGTGAATGGATTGGACACTACAACTTTGTGAATTTCTAAAGACCAGAAGAACAAGCTTTTAGGAGCCCAGGGGTCATCTAAAATTCTGTTCCCAAGTCCATATTGGGTTTCATCCTGCTTGGCATTAATAGCCCAAAGAGAAAGGAGTGATCTTCTGGAGTAATCTTTGGGACCTAGCCCAGTGGTAGCTGATACAAGGACTTATTTAGCAATCATGTTATATCTCTGCACATGAACTTGTTGGTGTCAGTGCTATGCAAAAAACTGTACTGAATTTGAATTCGTTCTTCCCAGAAACTTTGGTGGTATAGGGAGGAGCGTGCCCCTGAGGTGTTAAGTAGAAAGTGTTTGTACTTTTGTTCTTTATAGGAAATATCTCTTTGCAAGAAGCTAATTATACTAAATAATTAAATGGAGCTGGGGCGCCAGTCACTAGAATGTAATGATGAAAGAATAAACTGGTGAGAGCTCAAGCAGATGGCATTAGAAAAGGCACCTCCCCCCCCCAATTCTAACTACTCAGCCAGTCAAGCAGCTGCCATTTACCAAATGATTTGCAGTCTGGAACCAGTTGTGGAATATCTATGAACGTTCCAAGAATTCACTCCCTGGCCATAGTTGCCTTCCATCATCAAGGCACTTACACACCATCAAAGCTCTCCAGGAAACTGACTCTTAGTCTCATGTTAAATGAGGAGTGGCATCAGAGGCATTTTTTCACATATAGCAGACCCTCTTACATACAAATGTAGCATACTGTTCTCTCTTTCTGTATACACACACACACACACACACACACGCACACACACACTCACAAATACCCCTGTACCTCCTACTAGACAGGAAAGTACATAAGGGCAGGAATATATCATAGAAATAGAAAATTTTGAATCCATAATATTAAAAAGCTTCTGTATGTCTGGAGTCAATGCAGCTCTGCTAAGAAAGGAAACTATTGAATAGGAAAATAGTTGCATCAGATATTTTTGATAAGGATGTGTTGTCCAAGACATGAAGGGAATTAACAAAAATACACATGATTAAGAGTGATTTTCCAAAAGATAAGTAGTCTAAAGATATTAAGAGTTCTCAAAAGAAGAACAGTAAACTATTGTTCAAGAAAAACACAGGAGTCTGGACTTTGGCACAGATCTGTGCAGCTATGTGACATAGTGGATATAGCTTGGGAGTTGGAGTCAGAAAGACCTAAATTTAAATTCTGCCTCCAACAACCCTCCAAAAAACACTTACTATTTGTGTGACCCTGAACAAGAAACGTAACTTCTCCATGTCTGTTTCTTCATGTGTAAATTGGGGATAAATAAGGGTTGTTGTAAGGATTTGATGAATGAGTAGATATAAAGCACTTTGTAAACCTTAAGACATTTTATAAAGGCAAGCTGTTATTATTATTAGCTGTTATTAAGGAAATGTATTAATTATCTATTCAAACAAGAGATACATATAAACTGAGTTTCCTTTTGCTTATTAAAAAGTCTCTGTCATAGCCAATGTTTTGCATATAAATCTCAAATTTAGGGTTATTTGATTTGCTCAAGCAGAATAATAAAAATGTTCATGCTTGGAAGTAAACCCTTGGAAGATGATCTAACTTTCTTGAAACCTAATCAGGTCCAGTGTGAACAAGAGTCACCTCCCTTGATTTAATCTTTAAAAAAATCAAGGGGCATGTCTTTTGGTTGACCAAAGGACATTCCTTCTTTTCTCTCTCTTTCTGAGGATTTTCCTTTTAATATAGTCTGAGGTGAAGAAAGACTAAGCACAATATGGTTCTTGACCTTAGTTTGGTTACCACATTAATATACTTCAGTGGGAAGGATTCTTTTCTGATCCTGATAGAGTCTAGGAACTGATTAGAGATTTGATGGGGGAAAAATATGTCAAGCATTTCAAAATAAGACAGTAGTTCCTATTTAGTGGTTTGAGTACCACACTAAACATGCTGTAATGTCAACTTAAGAAGTAAATAACTGCCCAATTATGTACAAAAATATTTTTACTTTCTGATATTAAACATATACATGTTTCAGGCATTATAGGTTGGTTTTCTTGCAGCAATTCAAAACCACCATGATCATGTGCACCAACCATTTTGGTATTTATGTAATGATTACATCAAACTGACCACTTCTAAGTACAACACACTCTTGCAGGTTCTTAATCTATCATCAAATTGTTTCCAAACGATCACCAAGGCTTTACAGCTTTCTAGGGGACGGTTGGACACCTGAGCATGTCTTCATTTGCATTTTGTACACTGCACCTGATTAACTCCTTTATTCCCCTCTGTTATCTTATAATTGAACTTCACAAGCTGTATAATCACACAATCAATATGTTAGGAATATTTACATTCTTACAGTATAAATGGGCTGTTTGAAAACCATGAAAACACCTCAGCATCAGAATTAAATTTATATAGATTATTTTCAAGAATATAGATTTGCATATAGATTTTTCCAAGTTGTAACTTATTTCATTAAAAATGTTATTTTATATTTTATATAACTTATAAAATAGAGAAATTTAGTATGAAGTCTTATAGTTAAAAATATGCATATAAGATCTTGCTGGATTATTTATTTTAATTCTTATATAATATCCTACATAAAATGTGTAATTATTTTAAAATTAGGGTTTAATAATTTTGTAATTTGAGTTGTATAATAATAGGATAAAATGTTTTATTTTATCAGTATAATTATATGGCTTCAGTTTCAATTTGGAGCTTTTGGGGTAAAAGTTTATTGAAGTTATTGCAAGCACTTAATAAATAAATCTGAAAGAATATTTTGAGTATTGTATTAAATTACCCTGGAGCTTCACAGCACATTTTTATTATTGTTGTTTTCGAATGGATTTGTGGAACAAAGAAGGTAGGTGTCACTGTAGTAGGACATTGTCTCTTTGGAACCTGATTAAGTACAGACAAAGTTTAGGAGCAAGGTGTTTAGGCAAGGAGAAGAAATAATATTTATTTCTTAATTTTATTCTTAGAAGAAAAGAAGACCTTACTGTGCTTCCTCAGTATTAAGGATATCCTGAAAGATTGCTACAAGTCACTAGTCATTAGAGAAATATAAAATAAAACAACCCTGAAGATTCAACAAGTCCAACTATTTGAAATAGCAATTTGAACTTATACTACACACACACACACACACACACACACACACACAAATATAGATATGTATATATACACATGTATGTATGATTATGTATACATGTATATATATTTATAATTATATATCTATGATATATTTGTAGTTTATAGTACTTTTTGTGGCAGCAAAGAATTATAAACAAGAAGGTGCTTGTTGACTGAGGACTTTCTAAAAAAGATGTGATATATGAAAGTAATGGAATATTAGTTTACCATAAGGAATGATGACTATAAGGAATTCAAAGAAACATGATTTGTATGAATTGATACAAAATGAAGTAGGCAGAACCAGGAAATTAATATACATATGGACTGCACCAATGACATTGTAAATAATTGCTGGGTATTATGTAATGATCAATTCTCTTTTAAAATGAGAGACAGGGAAATGCACTTCTCTCCTTTTGCTGGAGAGAGGAAGAACAATGGGTACAGAATGTTGGATATATGACCGGTATGGGTGATGGATTGGTTCATTTCGCTTATTCATTTTTTATTTGTTAAAAGGAAAGACGTACTTTGGTGTGGCATAGAAGGCACATCCAGAAATTATTGTGATGTGAAAACAAAAGGCATTAATAAAACTTTATTTTTAAAAAGGGGTTTAAGTAACATGCCAATTGCAGCTTTGCTTTATGCAACTAATAAATTTATTTCCTGAGTCCAGAAATTTTCTGTACTAATTGTGATTCACCCACAGGAGGTAATTTTTTCCTGTCTGAAAATTGTTTATTAAAAAACCCCTAGAGTTTTATGTAATCTATTCAAAGAAAATAAAATAATAACTATAACTTTGATGCAGATAAAACTTATCCACAAACATTAGAGTTTGGCTGTATGTTGGGAGTCTTTTTACGCTCCTATATTTGTAGATCTATCTATCCATCTCAAAGATGAAGGACTAAAATAAGACTTGTGCAATCTGTTCCATAGGGCTCTAACTTCTCATTTCTGGAGAGAGGTTGAGGCCTGTATCCAAAGTAAGAAAGCTAAACTCTGAAGCCATAAGTAAAGAAAAGTCTCCTCTCAGTAAATAGAATTTCTTCCAGCTACAGATTATTAGATCCTCTTTCAAAATAACTCCCTTCCTTCACAGTTTAGCCATTCAACTTTATCTATTATAATTACTCTTTCTTAAAAGCCAGAGAAAAAAAGAACATGCAGATTTTTGTTTTTTCTCTTTCATATTAAGTTTTCATTTGTTTAAGATCATCATATGATGGAGCATTTGACAATAGTCAAGATAATCTTCAGAGGGAGTGGTTATGCCGTTTCCCCATTTCTGAGACAATCACTTAAGGGAGAGGTTGCTTCATTTTAAAGGTTAAAGTTCTTCAGGAAGAAGCAAATAACATATGTCTGTATCATCCTAACTTTTCAAAGAAAACAAGTACGTAAGCTTCTTTTGATTAGAGACATGCTTTACTAGCATTTGCTGAAATTAGATTCCCTGATAAGTATTATAGTAGTGAAAATTCTATGCGTCCCTTATTTACGATATGCTTCATATGATTTTATTCAGAAAACAATTTGTATTAGAAAAGGAGAACGTATTGCTTTTTCATTATTTTGTTTAAAGATGTCTGAGAGCTTTCTACCTCATCACTGACCCTAAATTATATGGCTTGCCTACTATTTGTCTGACCTCACTGTTGCCAAAACCTTTTTTTTTAAATTTAAAAATTTTTTTTAATTTTAATTTTTCATTTTTTAACACAGTTTATAACAGATATAACAATTCAAACTTTTGGTCAGGTGATACTTCTTTTTAAAGCATTTACAATATGGACCACAAAAGAATTTTTTTTTTAAACATTAAACAACTGAGACACAAATAATATTTAAGTTGCTAACTTCACAAGCTCTTGACCTGTCTCTACAGTATTGCTAAGAATTAAAGGACCCTAACTTATTGTTGTTGGTCTAAAGTCCTATGCCTAATAGCTTAATTTTAGACTTAACTTCTGGTGTTCCCCTACCAATAATCTGTAATTGAATAGATCTGGTATTAAGCTTGCAAACCTTTTGACTATAGGATATTGCCACCAAGAGTAGGGACATTGCAGGGATACAATATCTCCCCAACTTCATGTCAGTTCCAGGCAGGAGTAGATTATCCACTTGCATTCAGTCAGGCTTAAGGTCTGCCAGGTGTCAGTGGGGAAATTGAGTCAGGAGAAGCCTCCTTCAGCCCAGGCTGAACACCCACTCTCCCACTCTTCCCATGAGATCACCTTTTGCAGTTCATACCAGCATCTCACCAGCTTATTGACATCATGGGTTGGAGGCTCAGATCCCCTTTCTTGCTACCCATACCTGGAGTTAGACTAGGAAGAACAATCTCTTAATAGTCCCATAGCATCTAAAAATTTCAAGTTCCAATAACCAGGTTTCAAATATGATTATAATTTCACTTTGGCTAAGGAACATCTTTTAAGGCAAGTTTTAAGTGGCTAACAAGCCTTTCTATACATGTTCTAGTTTCTAATTAAATAGCTATCATAAAATCAAATTTACCATTAAAACCTTAACTTTTCCATCAATGCCAAATTTTACCCGAGGTTACCTTCCTCTAGGAAATTTAGACTGAAATTCTTTTCCCCAAACTAAAGATGTCATTGATTTATTCTCAGTAATTAATTCAGTCAATTGTTTTAATATTAATTGCTTTTACCTCACTTTGTAACATGTCCAATTTTTCTCCCCATCACTCCCCTCCCCTGGCTTCCTAATACCTAGCATTCTGATTACTCCTTCCCTCAATGTACCCTCTCTTCTATCACACCCCACCCTTCCCTTATCCCCATCTTCTCTCTTTTCTTGTAGGACAAGATATATTTCTACACCCCATTCCCTGTAGTTCTTATTTCCCAATTATATGTAATAAAAATTCTCAACATTTGTTTCTAATACTTTGAATTCCAACTTCTCTCCCTCCCCTCCCAGACCCACTGAGAAGGGAAGCAATTCAATACATACTAAATATGTGTTCTTTGCAAAAGACTTCCATAATAATCATATTGTATAGTACTAATTATATTGCCCTCTGTCCTATTCTATTCCCCCTTCTTTTTTCCCCCACATTGACCTTGTTCCTTCTCAAAAGTGTTTATTTCTGGTGACTCCCTTCTCCCATTTGCCCTTCCTTCTAACAATCCCCTTACCCCACTTGTCACCTCTTCTCCTACTTTCCTGTGGTGTGATATAAATTTTCATATCAAATTTAGTGAGCATGTTATTCCCTCCTTCAGCCACATGTGGAGAGAGTAGCTTTACTTTTCCCCCCTCTCCCCTTCTCCCTTATCTCCTCCATTGAATAAGATTTTTCTTATCTCTTTTATGAGTCATAGCCTGCCCTGTTCTATATCTCCCTTTCTCTTCCTGGAATTTTCTTTCTTCACCCCTTAATTTTTTATTTTATTTTTTTGTGTGGATATCATCTCTTCTGATATAACACATCCTGTATTCTCTATCTATGTGTGTGTGTGTGTGTGTGTGTGTGTGTGTGTGTGTGTGTGTGTATGTACAATCTCTCCATCTACCCAAATACTGAGAAAAGATTCAGGAGTTAAAAATATTTTCTTTCCATGTAGTAATGTAAACAGTTCAGCTTTAGAGAGTCTTTTATGATTTTTCTTTCCTGTTTTCCATTACATGCCTCTTTTGATTCTTGTCTTGGGAAATAAAATTTTTCTATACGGATCTGGTCTTTTCCTCAACAAGAATGATTGAAAGTCATATATGTCATTGAATGACCATTTTTTCCCTTGAAGTATTATACTCAGATTTGCTGGGTAGGTGATCCTTGGTTTCAATCCCAGTTCCTTTGACTTCTGAAATGTCTCACTCCAAGCCCTTCGATCCCTTAATGTTGAAGCTGCCAGATCCTGTGTTATCCTGATTGTATTTTCACAGTACTCAAATTGTTTCTTTCTAACTACTTGCAATATTTTCTCCTTGATTGGGGAACTCTGAAATTTGGCCGCAATATTCCTAGGAGTTTCTTTTTTTGGGTCTCTTTCAGGAGGTGATTGATGAATTCTTTCAGTATTTATTTTACCCTCTGGTTGTAGAACATCAGGGCAGTTTTCCTTGATAATTTCATGGAAGATAATGTCTAGGCTCTTTTTTTGATCATGGCTTTCAGTTGGTCCTGTAATTTTTAAATTATTTCTCCTGGATCCATTTTCCAGGTCAGTTGTTTTTCCAATGAGTTCTTTCACCTCATCTTCTATTTTTTCAAATTTTTGGTTTTGTTTAATAACTTCTTGGTTTAACTCATAGTCATTCGTTTCCCTGGACTCAATTCTCTCTTTCAACGAATTATTTTGTTCAGTGAGCTTTTGAACCTTCACCTCCATTTGGCTAATTCTGCTTTTTAAAACCTCCTTCTCCTCTTTGGCTTTTTGGACCTCTTTTTCCAATTGAGTTAGCTTCTTTTTAAAGCTGTTATTTTCCTCAGCATTTCTTTGGTTCTCCTTTAGTAAGCTGCTAACTTGTTTTTTAAGGTCTTCTATTACCTGAGCCCAATTTAAGTTCCCTTTGGAAGCAGAGGCCTTGACTTCCTCTGACAGTATGCCTTGTTCTTCCTCATCTGAAAGGATGGGGGGAGACACCTGTTCCCCAAGAAAGTAACCTTCTGTGGTCTTATTTTTTTCCCTTTTTTGGGCATTTTCCCAGCCAGTTACTTGACTTCTGAGTTTCCTCTCCATAACCACCTGGCCTCCAGTCCTGCCAAGCCAGCACTTGGGGACTGAGATTCAAATGAGCTGCTCCCAAGCCCCAGGGACTTTCAACAGGGGCAGGGCTACTATTCAGTGTGAGATTAAGATCAGCTGCTCAGATGGGGGCAGGGCCACCACCCAGGGCTCAGTTCCCTCAGGGGTTTTCTGATGAGACCCTCAACAATGGATGCAGGCTACTGCCTGCTTTGGGAGCCTTGTCTGCTGCCACCTATACTGTTGCCACCTGAAGAGGCTTGAGTTATGGGGATACCCCACTCCCTTCTTGGGCAGCCAAAAAGACCCTCTCACTGACCTTTGGTGCCTATGGGTTGAGGGATTTGCGCTGCTGCTGGAGATTCTGTACCTGAAGCCTGCTTGGATCTGCTCCTCTTGGTGCAGTGTGGCCAAGGCAGGGCTGGGCTCTGCTCCGTGTCCAGTATGCGACAGACCTTTCCCATTGGTCTTTCAGGTCTCTCTGGGACAGAAATCTCCTCCACTCTGTTGTTCTGTGGCTTCTGCTGCTCTAGAATTTGTTGAGAATTCTTCTTTACAGGTATTTTATTGGCTGTGGGGTAAGATCTAAGCATCTGTGTATCTTTCTACTCCACCGTCTTGGATCCTTCTTTTTTTAAATTTTTAAAAAAATTTATTTATTTTATGTTTTCAACATTCATTTCTACAAAATTTTGAGTTCCAAATTTTCTCCCCATCTCTTCTCTCCCCCTACCCCAAAATGCCTTGCATCCTGATTGCCCCTTCTACCCATGTGCCCTCCCTTCTAACAACCCTCCCTTCCCTTATCCCCATCTTCTCTCTTGTCCTGTAGGGCAAGATGAATTTCTATACCCCATTACCTGTATTTTCTATTTCCCAGTTGTACACAAAAACAATTCTCAACATTTGTTCCTAAAACTTTGAGTTCCAACTTCTCTTCCTTCCTCCCTCCCCACCCATCCCCACTGAGAAGGCAAGCAATTCAACGTAGGCTATATATGTATAGTTTTGCAAATGACTTCCATAATAGTCATGTTGTATAAGACTAACTATATTTCCCTCCATCCTATCCTGCCCCCATTTCTTCTATTCTCTCTTTTAACCTTGTCTCTCCCCAAGAATGTTTACTTGTAATTGCTCCCTCCTCTCATTTGCCCTCCTTTCCATCATTCCCCCATCCTGCTTATCCCCTTTCCCTTACTTTCCTATAGTGTAAGATAGATTTTCATACCAAATTGAGTATGCATGTTATTCTTTCTTTGAGCCAAATGTGATCAGAGTAAGCTCCACTTTTTCCCTCTTACCTCCCCCCTTTTACCCTCCATTGGAAAAGCTTTTTCTAGCCTCTTCTATGAGAGACAATTTCCCCCATTCCATTTCTTGCTTTCTCCTCCCAATATATTCCTCTCTCAACCTTTAATTTTACTTTTTTAGATATGATCCCTTCCTATTCAACTCACCCTGTGGTCTCTCTCTCTCTCTCTCTCTCTCTCTCTCTCTCTCTCTCTCTCTGTGTGTGTGTGTAATCCCTCCAGCTACCTAGATACTGAGAAAAGTTTCAAGAGTTACAAATATTATCTTTCCATGTAGGAATGTAAACAGTTGAACTTTAGTTAATTCCCTTGTGATTTTTCTTTCCTGTTTACCTTTTCATGCTTCTCTTGATTCTTGTGTTTGAAAGTCAAATTTTCTTTTCAGCTCTGGGACTTTTCATCAAGAATGCTTGAAAGTCCTCTATTTCATTGAATGACCATTTTTTTTCCCTGAAGTATTATTCTCAGTTTTGCTAGGTAGGTGGTTCTTGGTTTTAATCCTAGTTCCTTTGACTTCTGGAATATCATATTCCAAGTCCTTCAATTCCTTAATGTAGAAGCTGCTAGATCTTGTGTTATCCTGACTGCATTTCCATAGTACTCAAATTGTTTCTTTCTAGCTGCTTGTAATATTTTCTCCTTGAACTGGGAACTCTGGAATTTGGCCACAATATTCCTAGGAGTTTTTCTTGTCAGATTTCTGTCAGGAGGTGGTCAATGGATTCTTTCAATATTTATTTTACCCTCTGGTTCTAGAATATCAGGGCAATTTTCCTTGATAATTTCATGAAAGATGATGTCTAGGCTTTTTTTTTTATCATAGCTTTCAGGTTGTCCTATAATTTTTAAATTGTCTCTCCTGGATCTATTTTCCAGATCAGTTGTTTTTCCACATATTCTATTTTTTCATTCTTTTGGTTTTGTTTTGTATTTTCTTGGTTTCTCATAAAGTCATTAGCTTCCATCCATTCCATTCTAATTTTTAAAGAACTATTTTCTTCAGTGAGCTTTTGAACCTCCTTTTCCATTTGACTAATTCTGCTTTTTAAAGCATTCTTCTCCTCATTGGCTTTTGTACCTCTTTTTCCAGTTGAGCTAGCCTATTTTTAAAGGTATTATTTTCTTCAGCATTTTTATGAGTCTCCTTTAACAAGCTGTGGACTCGCTTTTTATGATTTTCTTGCATCACTCTCATTGATCTTCCCAATTTTTCCTCCACTTCTCTTACTTGATTTTCAAAATTATTTTTGAGCTCTTCCATGGTCTGAGCCCATTGAATATTTATTTTGGAGGT
Source organism: Notamacropus eugenii (assembly GCF_028372415.1). Taxonomy (NCBI): domain Eukaryota; kingdom Metazoa; phylum Chordata; class Mammalia; order Diprotodontia; family Macropodidae; genus Notamacropus; species Notamacropus eugenii. The sequence goes on along the minus strand of NC_092876.1, from coordinate 425,160,022 downwards.
TTTGGATGCAGAAGCCTTGACTTTTATGTTTTTTCCTGATGGTAAACATTGTTCTTCCTCATCTGAATGGATGGGAGAGAATACCTGTTCACCAAGAAAGCAACCTTCCATAGTCTTATTTTTTTTCCCTTTTTTGGGCATTTTCCCAACCAGTTACTTGACTTTTGGGTCCTTTGTCACAAGTAGGGTGTACTCTGGAGACCTGTAGGTTCTCAGTTCCTCCAAGGTGGCACAATCAAGGGAGAGGAGTTTACTCCCTGGCCAGGGTCCCAGCTGAGGTTCAGATCAGCTGCTCAATTCCCCCTGGGCTTTAGGCTGAAGCTCCAAAAATGCCTGCTGTGACCACCACCTCCCAAGCTGCTGCAGCTGCTGCCACCACTGCTGCCTGGGGTTGGGGCTAGGGAAAGACCCCGCTCCCTTATTACAGAAGTGAAAAAACCCTCTCAGTGACCTTTGAAGTGTCTTTGGTGCCTGTGGATTGGGGTATCTGTGAACCTCTTTTGCTGCTGCTGGGGATTTTAGCCCCCACAGCTGCTCCTCTGGCACTGGACAATGCTGGGGTGTGCTCTGCTCCAGGTCTGATGTGGCAGACCCCTCTCTTCAGCCTTCCAGGTCACCCTGGGCTGGAAATCTCCTCCACTCTGTTGCTCTGTGACTTCTGCTGCTCTAGAATTTGTTGAGAGTCTTTCTTTACAGGTATTTTATGGGCTGTGGCAGAAGAGTTAGAGTATGTGCATCTTTCTACTCCGCCATCTTGCAGCAAAACCTTTGAGCACGTAGATGAGTCAACGATCTGAAAAGTAGCCTTAATATGATCTTGTGGGAAAGTAAGACTTCATAAATTCAAGACCAAGGATTGCTGTGAAGTTAAATTGTTAAGTTCAGTCTCAGACCCATAATCCTCCAGTGGTATGAATCTGCAATTAACTAAATTGCTTACAAGAGGAAATAAAATTCCCTTCTGTAAGAATGGGAGAACCAAAAAATCCTTCTTGTATTTCATCTGTTGGCATTTATGCTGTTAGGGATCAGCAACATTCTCAAAGCTAGAAATCATTCCATACCAATCTTAATTAAAAATGCTTAGGGTCTAAATCAGTAATGGTGATCCTTAATCTTGTCAGAACCAGCTGATTGTACATTACAGTTGTATCTCAAGAAATTTGCTTTCATTTATGTCAGTTTTATATTTGGCTTGTCTTCATTTTTCTAATGTGGCTGCTGACAACGCAAAAGTCATCTGTTTAAAAATCATATTCTTCTAAGTGGTAAAGAACAATAAAATTCTAGGATAAGCCACCCCTGAAATAACTGAATATTACAAGTCACTTAAGTTGTATTTTTTGTGTTTTTCTACTGACAAGCAGGGAATAATATAGTAACTTCAGAGATACTTGTAGACCTCAGAAGTTTGACAGTGAAGTTTGCCCCATCTGATTTGTGATCTTTCAACATTGTCAAAGGATCAGATCAAAGGAATTATTTACCTATATTATAATTCTATTAAGTTTGATCCAACATATGCTTTTAATTTTTTTTATTATTATTATTTTTTTTAATGTTTAACAATCACTGCCATACAATTGTGATTTTATCCCCCCCACCTACCCCCCACTCCCCCCTTCCCTCCCCACGACTGCATACAATTCTGTATAGATTCTACATATACTTTCCTATTGAGTATATTTTCACTATAGTCATGCTATGTAGTCAGACTAAGATAAATGAAAGAAATCGTATAACAAATCAGAACATGATACACAAACACATACACATACACAAACATGATCTGTTACATTATGTGAGTGACTTCCATATTTCTCTCTCTGAGTGTGGAAGGCATTTTGCCTTGAGAACCACCACTGGGATTTTTTTTTTTTTTTTGTAAGAAGTTCTTGTGTTATTACAAAAATCTAAGTCTACCAGAAAAAACTCTCACACACTGTGGTCGTTGCTGTGCATAAAGTTCTCCTGGTTCTGCTCCTTTCACTCAGCATCAGGTCATATAAGTCCTTCCAGGCCTCTCTGAAGTCTTCTTGTTCATCATTTCTTATGGCACAATAGTACTCCATTACATTCATATACCATAATTTATTCAGCCATTCCCCAATTGATGGACATCCCCTTGACTTCCAGTTTTTGGCAACTACATAGAGTGCTGCTATAAATATTTTTGTACATGTGGGACCCTTTCCCATTTTTATGATCTCTTAGGGATATAGTCCTAGTAGCAATATTGCTGGGTCAAAGGGTATGCACATTTTTGTACAACATATGCTTTTATAAATGGATGCCTCAGTCCTCAGAAGTAGTATAGTTACTTTTACATATCAGTTCTTTATTTTGTATTGAAGACTTTCTTTTGTTCCTGTATATTGTATGGGGGCACATTTAGGGTCACAATTGTCAAATAATTGGATATTTGAAAAGTCTTTGAAAATGATATTCATAACCTATATACTTATTAAGTGATATGTATAAAATGATAGGTATTAAATATATACATAAATATCTATCACCTAAAATACAGTGCCTCTTTTGTATACCTATGAAATAGGTATAAAAAAGAATAAATTCCTGAAAATAATAGCCCTTGTTAATAGTATAATTACACTTACGGGAATTGAAAAAAAATAAGATTTTGGCATTGATCTAAATTAACAAGTCAATCTTAAACCAAATGGGTATATGTTAATGATTTTTGTCATCTTTTAGGAAACAAAACTGGAGATAGTGGTGGTAGTGGTGGTATTGGTGAGGAGGATGGTGATGAATCACCAAGTGTTTTTTTTCCCCAATTTTTGTCGCATGCTTTCTTCTACTAAAAACCATCATTTAAAAAGTATTGGGGCAGCAAGGCTGTACAGAAGATAGCATACTAGCCCTGGAACCAGGAGGACTCAAGTTCAAATCCAGCCTCAGACAGTTATGAGCTATGTGACCATCCCCTTTTTTGGAAAAGAGGAAGAAAAAAATCAAGATATTTACTTTTTTTGAAAAAAAAGGGGGGAAAGAATTTGTGAGGTGTCTTCCTTAGTAGAATTCAGCAATTGTGGTAAGAAAATTATAATCTGTTAATGTGCCATAACAGTTGTGAGAAATTTTGACTTTTAATTCACACAATTATAAGATTTTCTTGTTTCTGTGGGCCAAGTGTACTTAGACGTGGACTCAAACACAAAGATGTGTTTTAGGTATAAGTTAGCTTCTAGTTACCAAGAAGATAACCCTAAAGCAGCCAGACCTACTTTAAATGTCTGTTCCAGCATACTTTATAATTAATCCCATGAAAATTTCTCTTCATTTTTTATTTCTAAGATTGGCAAAGAGATCATTCATTAAAGTGTGCACTTAGAAGTGGACCTCTGAAATCTTTGGAGTATGGATAGTCAGTGGCATGCTGAGAATTATTTATGCAGAAGAATACATTAAAAAGAAAAAAGGAAGGAGTATTTGACCTCCTAAACTTTGTCCCCACGTGCCATTTGATTAGTGGGTGGCAGGAGCAAAGGCACTTATCCTTCTTTGTTGTGGGTGTTTTTATGGGGCACAAGTGACAAAGAGCCAAAGAAGATAAAAATTGGTGGAAAACTACCAACAGCTGTTAGAAACAGGAATCTACAGCCTTGACTACTTACTACCCACAAAAATAAAGCCATTTTGAGTTCATGCCTTCATTCTAATCCACAAAATCTTATCTGGGACCTGAAAGCTGTAGCTGTACAGTACAAATTATTTGTAAGCATATTTGCCCATCTAAACAGATTTAAGCTTCCTTGTTCTTTATCCTCTCTCTCCTCTAATTTCTTCTTCCATCTGGGAGATTTTACTGAAGTAAAACCAAATCAAAAGGCAACAACTGAAACAAACACCAATCCCCAACCTAAACACCAGAAAGAAATGTGACTCACTGGCTCTCTAGGCTGTGGTTGTCACCATCTATCCGTTAAATGTGTGCTTGAAGTACAGTAGTAGTCTGGGAAATATCTTTAGACCACACTTAAGTAATTGAGAGATTAGAGCAAAGGATTTCAGAGGAATTTACCTCTATTCACTTAGTGGAATCTTTCTTTGGGGTGAGGGACAAGCTCCTTTGAATCATCTAAATCCATTTCAGTTATTCTTTATGTTTTTATATTTTCATTCCCTTTTTTTAGAAAAGAGGAGAAAAAATCAAGATATTTTCCTGTTTGGAAAAAAAAGGAGGAAGAGAATTTGTGCTGTCTTCTTTAGTAGGATCTAGCAACAGTGGCAATAAAATTATAATCTGTTAAGGTACCATAAAAGTTATGAGAAATTTTTATTTTTGATTCATACAATTATAGGATTTTCTCATTTCTGTGGTTCTGCGGTACTACAAAAAGTAGCATAGTTAGTGCTTTTGGAGCAAGGGGAAGCATAACATGGTGGATGGAGGGTAGTTCTTACAGTCAAGAAGACTAGCATTTAAATCCTGCCTTTAAAAACTGATAAATTTACAGGATTGGAACCAAAAAAAGCATGTAACTTTTTTTGGTAATAGTAATATAAGGATTTTTCTGGTCAACAACAGTAATGATCGTACTGAATGTTAAAAGACTCTCCCTCCACTGACTCATTATGCAACATCAGGCAAATCATTTGCTCCCTCTGTGGTTCACTACCCCGTCTGTAAAAATGAGGAGCAAAATATCCTTACATAGAAATGCTGTCAGACTTGATCTAATAAATAGAGCATACCACGTGGATAAACCAGTTTGTCACTGTAGTTGCTAATGAAAACCTACTCATTAATAACTGCATGTAAATGATCTACACAGAAAATGTTAAATCCTCAACTTCCCCCTCAATTCCCAGGCATGTTCCTAGCCAAGTCTTTTCCTCCCCTGCAACCCATACAGTCTTAGGGAAGGAAGACTAATTTTAATAACAGTCTTAAGATAACTGTAATTAAGAAGTGAAATTTGCACCCAAAACATTGATGAATATTAGGTAAATTCTGCATTATCTACTGTTTTTTATTATTGGGGACATTGTTCCTTTCCATTAGGACAGACATTGAGACCTAGCTAAGCTTCATTAGGCTTCTTTATATTTAGAGTATTAAAAATATACATATATACATAAATATATGTATATACATACACACATACATACACCGCAACAGAGGCAATCTTAAAATGAAAAATTGTTTTGTGTTTTGGAACTCAAAGTTCCAGTCTTGTTCAGCAGAGTTATGGTTTGAAATCTAATCTTTTACTACCTTAATAAACAATTGACTGAATGTTCTCTTTTCTTCTTCCTTGAAATCTCAAAACACTTTCTTTTTCATATCTTTATTTTTTGTATCAACATGTTTCTCATTTTTTTTTTCTGTTTTGATTTGTAGCTATTTGTGTGTATTTTATGTTCCTTTTTAGATCACAAGCTCCTTGAGGTCAGGGAGCAGGTGCCATATCTTGTGTTTGTGTCTCCCTTAGCACTTTCCATCTATGTCTGTACATAGTGGAAACTCAATATTTGTTGACTTGAACTGAACTCAAAGTACTCATCTCATCATTGATCTGGAAGAAACTGTTTTGTGAGAACTAATGAGGTTAGCTCCTCCCTATTTGCATTTAATATAGATGGAAATCAGTAGGTTTAGTCTGCTTCCTTTTCTTAAAATTGCTTGGAACTTTTCTGTAATTCTTTACTTGTATGCTTAGAGAATTCCTATTTAACTTTGTACTTCCTAATTCTGTTTCGGCCTTTGGGGATGATGGTGATGTGAAATGTTTGTGCAATGGTTTCTGAGTTGTGATGTATGCCCATCTAAGGTCAATTTAATGGATTTAAAATGCTTTAAATGGAGACAGAGATAGATGTTTTCTTTTCCTCCAAGTCAATTCAGTGAAATTATTTGAATTCCTAATTTTTCACATTTCCTTTTCACATTTCTTAAGGTCCTTTTGTCTCTAAAGTTCCTCTCCATGGTAGAAGACACAACTAAGCGTTTAATATATGCTATGGGAAAAGGAGGAAAATGTGAAATGTGGCTCTTAAATGAAATCTTTTTACCAGAAATAGTTCTTGAAATCTCTCTCTCTCTCTCTTTTTTCTCTTTAGCAGGAAGAGAGCAGTGAGTCTCTACAAAGGTTGTCTTGGTAGGGCCAACCCAAGGAGATTTCAGAATGATACTTGATAATGCTAATAACAAAAATGTCCTTATTCAATGCTTGATTACAGATTTATGCAGTGTACATTCTTTTTATTTTTAAAAGTAATTTGCCTAGTTCCCACTTTTTCCTTCTCTCTCCCATGTTCTCCTTTTCCCATCTGCACACAGTGTATTTTCATAAGAGGTAAGGGTGACAAATCAGACTGCATCCCATGGAGTAGGAGCCAGAAAGTCTAGCCTTCGGTGTCCTGGAAGCCCACATGGAAAAACAGCTACACAAGATACTGAACGCCTTGGCTGTGAAGGTCAATGAAGCATAGTATTCCTAAACTCATGGAATTTTCTTGCTCCTCTGAGTGCTTACCACCTTCTGTAACTTAGGCTGTGCATTCCACATAATCACACAAAAGACAAAAAGAAGAAAATCCCACTGGGACTTCTGTTTCTTTTTTTTTTTTAAATTTCTTTTTTTAGAAAAACTTTTACTTTAGTTCCAAATTCTCTCCCTCCCACCTTCTCCTCTTCTGAAGAAAACTTGTGACTGGCCCTTCTCGTCTTCATGCCACGAGCTTCTAGAAAACAAGCATTCTGAGGTTAGGCTCAAGAACAAAAGGGTCATTTTTTCCCCCAGATGAGCAAAGTTCCAGAAGCTGAAAGAATATCTGAAATTTGATGATCAGTTGATTGAACAACATGTTTCTCATTTTTTTCTAATCATGAATCTTTTAAAAAAAGTTAGTTTGTCAAACTACTGTAATAGTAATGATAATGACAACTAGTGTTTATATAAGGATTTATGGTTTGCAAAGCACTTCAAAAATATCTCATTTGATCCCTATAACAACCCCGGGAGGTAGGTGCTATTATTATCCCCTTTTTACAGATGATGAAACTGAGGCAGGCAGAGGTTAAGTGACTTAGCTAAGATCCCATAGCAAGTATCTGAGGCTAGATTTGAACTTATATCTTTTTGAATCCAGGGTGCAACACTCTTTTCACTCTGCCAACTTTAGCCCCAAACTTACTATGTGTCCCCAAGTAACTCTTATTTCTTTTTAAGTACAGCATTTTATGAAATTCCTCAGAAACACCAAATCTTATAGTTGGAAGGGACCTCAAAATTCATCTGGTTCAGCTCATACCTTTAGGATATCACTAGTATATTAAAGATCTGGAGACCAATATTTGGGGACTATTTTTCTGGATAATAGATATTTTCTAGGCTGGGCCTGACTCAAGCCTGTCTGCTGATGGTTCATGTTTGATACTAGAATGAAATGAGACACTCATAGGTTGTTCAACAGTTAACAGAATGAAATTTACATAGCCACAGAATGACAAAGACATTCACCAAGAATGTTTTGAGAATATCCTGAATTAATTCAGCTAAGCCAACGTCCTTTGCCTGAGCTGACCATCATGTTCTGTCAGGCAAGCATCAGTGAACTTCTGGAATTCTTGGCTGTATTGTACTCAGGGGACCAGGAAGTGAAGTCAACAGCCTGAACATTGAGTTGTTGAGTCAATCAAGTCTGAAGGATGATTTCAATATGTTTTAAGGAAAAATTAGCCCAACTTGCATGGGGGCAGAGATTAGAATATTGTTCCCACTACAAATAATATGCTTGATATTATCTTGGAATTCATTTAATGTACTGTGTGTTTGGGAAAGCCTCAGGATACCTGCCTCAGTTGGTACCCTTTGGAGACCAAGGATAGCCTCTCTGACATAACATGTTTGCAATCCAAGAGTTACTTCAATCTGAAGGATTCTTCTGTACTAATGACTCCAAGAGCTCAGATCAGGCTCGGTGTCTTTTTTATAAACCATATTTTCACAGAGATGCAATAGTTTAGTAATTCCTTGCAATGTTAGAGCTGCATGTGTTATTTGCCTTCAAGTTCAACATAGGTCAGCACAGAGTTTGGGACATGGTGGGAGATACATTGCTTTGCTTTGTAAGGAAGAAGAACCAGTGCCTTCTCTTGTGTGAAGTTTCTGAGCACATTAAGTTCTTTTCATCTTATGAATAAGGAAATCAAAGGAACAAAGTGGTTGCAATTTGCCTATAGTTAGGGAGTGTGCAATTCAGATTTGTCTACATTTCTTTTGGCTTTGAGAGTTAGTATGAAGAGAAGTCAATATAGTTATTATTAAAAATGAATTCATTTTAAAAGTTTCTTAAAAGATTAACAACACAGAAAATGAATCTTAATGTGAAAAGACGTGATACCTTTCTCTCCCCTCCCATCTTATCTCATGTATATTTATCTTTTCTGAAAGGAGTTATAAACTATTAGATTTAAAGACTGTGGAGACTAAAACTAAATTAGGAGAAAGAAGTATTCAAAAACATACTTTCTGAATGAGCATTTGAGGAGCCAGAGAACCCAAGTTCAAATCCCACCTCTCATTTTTATTTCGCATGTGACTTCTGGCAGATACTTAAACTCTTTAGGGCTTAGTTTCTTCATCTGTAAAATGAGGTGTTTTATTAAATGATCTCTGATGTGCCATCACTTCTAGATTTATAATCTTTGATTCTAGGGTTGTTTCATATTTTTAGGATATGCTTTTAATGTCTTTTTCTCTGTATATTCTCACTTGGTGACCTAATCAGCTCATAAAGGTCTAAATTTTCATCTCTTTGTAGATTATTCATGGATCTCTTGATTTCTTTCCCTCTTCTGAACCACAGTCTCACATTGCTAACTGTCTGTTGAAAGTTTCAAACTGGATGACCCAAAGATGTCTCAAACTCAGTTTATCAACAAGAAAATTCATTGTCCTTCCTCTCAAACTCAAGTCTCTTTCAAGCTTTCTTATTTCTGCTGAGGACTCCACCATGTTTCCCATTTCTTAGATTCACAATCTCAGCATTATCTCCGACTCTTCTCTTTTCTTTCTAAATATCAAATCAGTTATAAATCTTGCTGTTTCTCCTTGCACAGTATCTCTCTCATCTATGTCCCTGTTATTACTCATGTAGCCATTACCTTAATTATCTCCTCTTAACTAAGACTATAAGAATGGCCTCCTAAATGGTCTCTGTGCCACTTCTCTCCCTACTCTAATCCATACTTACCCTGGTTGCCAAAGTGATTTCTCTTAAGAGTAGATCTGATCATGTCATATCCTTAAAACAATAAACTCTAACAACTACTTTTTATCTCTAGGATCACTATAAAATGTCTGTTTGGCTTTTCAAGTCCTTTATAACCTGGTCCCAATCTACCTTTCCAGTCTCCTTATATGTTATTCTCCATCTTAGACTCTACAATCTAGAAAAATTAACTTTGCTGCACTTCACACATCTTCCAACTATGGGTTTTTTACATTGGGAACCCCCATGCCTAGAATGGTATCTCCTTATCTTGCTTAATAGAATCTCTTACTTCAAGACAGCTTGAGCACTGCATTTTATGTGAAGTATTTCTTGATCCTACCAACTGTTAGGGTTCCCTCTCTCTCTCTAAAGTATTTATTACTTATAGATGTACATGCTATCGCTTAGAATATACCTCCTTGAGAGCAGGAATTGTTTCCTTTTTGTCTTGGTATCCTCAGGTCCCAGCAGAGTGCCTGGCATTCAATATGTGTTCAATAAATGCTTGTAGATTGATTGATGCATGAACATTTTACAAAGTAAGAATGTGGCCTTATTCAAGAAGATCTCAAAGTTTAAATCACAAGTTCCTGCAGAGGGTTTTGAATTTATTAATAGTATTTTTTCCAATTACATGTAAAGACAGTTATTAACATTCATTTTTAATAAAATTTTGAGTTCTGCATTTTTCTCTCTCCCTTCCTTTCCTCCCCATCCTACCCTTACCTCTCTGCAAGACAGCAAGCAATCTCATATGGGTTATACATGTGCAATCATGTTAAACATATTTCCACAATGCTCATGTTGTGAAAGAAGAATCAAAACAAAAGGGAAAAACCACAAGAAAATAAACAAAAATCAAAAACTGCATTCGATCTGCATTCTGCCTCCACAATTCTTTCTCTGGATGTAGATAGTATTTTCCCTCATGAGCAGAGGTTCCCAAATTTATTTGACCTACTGCCCCCTTTAAATAAAAATTACTCAGCAGCCCCCTGCTCCCAGAATTCCACTTTCTTTAACCCTTTAACAGTTTTTAAAAAATATTGGCATCATTTCAAAAAAATTAAATTTTTAAAAAAAGATGTATCTTAAATTTAGTAATTCATTGTAAATTTGTGGATTTTTTTCCTGCATTGAAATTTTGATGACATAATATTACAACATGTAACCATATAGTATCATATTATAAACAAGTCATTACATTTGCATATTTCTGCTGATGCATACTAGACTTCCCAACAATGCGCGACACACTTGCCTGCCAACACTAATTTGTTAAGACCTGTTGGTGGATTTGACTTCTAATGGGTTAAACTTGCATTTTGTGTGTTTATTTGGAAAGAAATATAATCACTACGACTTTAACTCTGTTATACAATGGATGAAACATATATGAATGGTTTTTCAAATTTTTTTCTCTTCTTTCCTTGTACTTCCACCACCCACTTATTTTTATTCAATGTCACCCCCCCTCCCAATTTCACCTGAGATAGCTTCTGCCCCTCTGGATAGTTCCAGTGCCCCCAGGGGGTGGAAGTGCCCACTTTGGGAATCACTGATCATGAGTCTTTTGGAATTGTCTTGGATGATTGTATTATTGAGAAAAGTTAAGTCTATCATAGCTGATCATCCCATAATGTTGCTGTTACTGTGTACAATGTTCTCCTGGTTCTGCTCACTTCACTCATCATGAGTTCATGTAAATCTTTTCAAGTTTTTCTGAAATCTGCCTGTTCATCATTTCTGATAGCACAATAGTATTCCATTATACTCATATATCACAACTTGTTCAGTCATTCCCCAGTTTGTGGGCATCCCCTCAATTTCCAATTCTTTGCCATCACAAAAAGACTTGTTATAAACATTTTTGTACATGTAGGCCTTTTCCTTTTTTTATGATCTTTTTGGGATACAGACCTAATAGTGGTTTTGCTGAATCAAAGAGGATGCATAGTTTTATAGCCCTTTGGGCATAGTTCCAAATTGCTCTCCAGAATGGTTGGATTAGTTCACAACTACATCAACAATGCATTAGTGTCCCAATTTTCTTACATCTTTCCCAACATTTATAATTTTCCTTTTCTGTCATATTGGCCAGTCTGATAGGTGTGAGGTGGTACCTCAGAGATGTTTTAATTTGCATTTCTCTAATAAATAGTGATTTAGAGCATTTTTTTATATGACTAAAGATAGCTGTAATTTCTTCATCTGAAAACTGCCTATTCATATCCTTTGATCATTTATCAATTGGGGAATGACTTGTAATCTTATAAATTTGACTCAGTTCTTCATATATTTGAAAACTGAGACCTCTCTCAGAAACAATAACTGTAAAAATTGTTTCCCAGCTTTCTTTCTAATCTTGGATGCATTGGATTTGTTTGGGCAAAACCTTTTTAATATAATCAAAACTATCTATTTTATGTTTCATAATGTTCTTTATTTCTTGCTTGGTCAAAATTCTCCACTTCTGCATAGATTTGACAGGTAAATTATTCCTTGCTCTCTTAATTTGCTTATGGTGTCACTCTTTATGTCTAAATCATATATCTATTTTGACCTTATCTTGGTATACGGTGAGAGATGTTGGTCTCTGCCTAGTTTCTGTAATACTATTTTTCATTTCATAGTGAGTTCTTATGCCAGAAGCTGGAATCTTCGGGTTTTATCAAACAGTAGATTGCCATGGTCATTTACTACTGTATCTTGTGTACCTAATCTTTTCTACTGATTCACCACTCTATTCCTTAGTTAGTACCAAGTAGTTTTGATGACTGCCATTTTATAATAGAGTTTTAGATCTTGTATGGTTAGGCTACCTTCCTTTGCATTTTTTTCATTAATTCTCCTGATATTCTGACCTTTTGTTCCTCCAAATGAATTCTGTTGCTATTTTTTTCTAGCTCTATAAAATAATTTTTGGTAGTTTGATTGGTATGGCACTGAATATGTAAATTAATTTAGGTAGAATTGTCATTTTAATTACATCAGTTCAGCCTACCCATGAGCAATTGATATTTTTACAATTGTTTAAATCTGATTTTATATATGTGAAAAGTATTTTGTTATTGTGTTCATATACCTTCTGGATTTGTCTTGGCAGGTAGACCCCCCAAAATTTCTTTCAATAATTTCTAATTTCTAATAATTTCTCTTCCTCTTACTGCTGGTCTTTGTTGGTAAAATAAAGAAATCCTAATAATTTGTGTGGGTTTATTTAATATTGACTTTACTAAAGTTGTTAATTATTTCAAGTAGTTTTTTAGTTGATTCACTAGAATTCTCAAAGTATACCAACATTTCATTCTGCATAGAGTGATAGTTTAGTTTCCTCATGGCCTATTCTAATGCAATTCTTTTCTTCTCTTATTGGTAAAGCTAACATTTCCAGTACACTATGTGGTGATAATTGGTATCCTTGTTTCATCCCTGATCCTATTGGTAAGACTTCTAGCTTATCCCCATTATATATAATGCTTGCTCATTATTTTAGATAGGTGCTGCTTATCATTTTTATGGAAAGCTTCATTTATTCCTATGTTCTCTAGTGTTTTTTTTAAAGGAATGGATGTTGTATTTTGTCAAAAGTCTTTTCTGCATCTGTTGAGATAATCATATGATTTCTATTGGTTTTGTTACTGATATGGTCAGCTATGCTGATAGTTTTGCTAATATTGAACTAGCCCTGCATTCCTGGTCATAGTGTCCTATACTCTTGATGTATTGCTGTAATCTCTTTGCTAATATTTTATTTAAATTTTTGCATCAATATTCATTAGAGAAATTGGTGTATAATTTTCTTTCTCTGTTTTGACTCTTCTTGGTTTAGGTATCGGTACCATATTTGTATCATAAAAGGAATTTGGTAGGACTCTTTCTTTGCTAATTTCTCAAATAGTTTATATAGTATGAGAATTAACTATTATTTAAATGTTTGATAGAATTCACTTGTAAAACCCTGAAGATTTTTTCCTAGGGAGTTCAATTTCTTTTTTTTAGGATGGGGTTATTTGAGTATTTTATTTTCTCCTCTGTTAATCTGGGCAATTTATATTTTTGTAAATATTCATCCATTTCATTTCACTTGTTACATTTATTTGCATATAGTTGGGCAAAATAGCTCATAATTACTGCTTTACTTTCCTCTTCATTGGTGGTGAATTTACCTTTTTCATTTTTGATACTGGTAATTTGCTTTTTCTCTTTTAAAAAAAATTAAATTGATCAATAGTTTGTCTATTTCATTGGATTGTTTTTGTAGAACCAATTTTATTTATTAGTTCAATAGTTTTCTTAATTTCAATTTTATTAATTTCTCCTTTGATTTTCATAATTTCTAATTTGGTGTTTAATTAGGGATTTTAATGCATTCTTTGTCTAGTTTTTTTTTGTTGCATGCCCAGTTCATAGATCTCCTCTTTCTCTATTTTGTTCTTTATTTTATTCTATTGTCTATTCTAAGCATTCAGAGAGAGAAAGTTTCCCCTGAAGTACTTCTTTGGCAGCATCTCATAAATTTTGCTATGTTGTGTTGTCTCATTATTGTCATTCGTGTTTATGAAATCATTGATTGTTTCAATGATTTGTTATTTGACCTGCTCATTCATTAGGATTAGGTTATTTAGTTTCCAATTAATTTTTAATCTGTTTTTCCATGTCTCTTTATGGTATGTAATTTTTATTGCATCATGATCTAAAAAGGATGTATTTAATATTTCTGCCTTTCTGCTTTTTATTGTGAAGCTTTTATTCCCTACTACAAGAACAATTTTTGTGTAAGTGCCATGTATAACTGAGAAACAGGTATATTCTTTTCCATCCCTATTCAGTTTTCTCTAGAGGTCTATCATATCAAACTTTTCTAAAATTCTATTCACCTCCTTAATTTCTTTCTTGTTTATTTTGTGGTTAGATTTATCTAGTTCTGAGAGGGGGAGGTTGAGTTCCCCTAATAACATAGTTTTGCTTTCTATTTCTTCCTGTAACTCACTTAATTTCTCATCTAAGAATTTGGATTCTATGCCACTTCGTGCATATATGCTTAGTATTAATATTACTTCATTGTCTATGGTACCTTTTAATAAGATATAGTTTCCTTCCTTATCTTGTTTAATTAGATCTATTTTTGCTTTTGCTTTGTCTGAGATCTGGATTGCTACCGTTGCTTTTTTTTACTTTAGCTGAAGCATAATGTATTCTGATTCAACATTTTACCTTTACTCTGCATTTCTCTTTTATTCAAATGTGTTTCTTGTAAACAACATATTGTAGGATTCTAGTTTTTAATCACTCTGCTATCCACTTCCATTTTATAGAGGAGTTCATCTCATTTACATTCATAGTTATGATTAGTAACTGTATATTTCCCATCATCCTATTTCCCCCTTTATACTTCCCTCTCTTTCATCCTGTCCCTCCTCACGAGTACTTTGTTTCTGACCACTGTCTCTCTCAATATTCCCTTCCTTTATTAGCCTTCCCCTTTCTTTTTCCTTTGCCCTCCTACTTACATATAGGGTAAGATACTTTTCTATACCCAACTGACTGTATGTTGTTCCCTCTGAGCCAAATCCAACGAGAGCAAGATTGAAATCACCCCCTCCTTTCTTTCTCTTTACTGTAACAGTTCTTTTGCACCTCTTCATGTGATGTAATTTACCCCATTCTGCCTCCCCTTTCCTCTTCTCCCAATACAATCCTTTTTTTACCTCATAAATTTTTTTACATCATCACATCAAAGTCAACTTATACCCACACCCTCTGTCTATGTACACTCCTAACTTTCCTTATAGAAATACAGTTCTCAAGAGTTACAAGTTTCATCTTTCCATGTAGGGATGTGAACCATTTAACCTTATTGAATAACATGTTTTCTTTCTTTCTTGTTTACTTTTTTGTGCTTTTCTTGAGTACTGTATTTGAAGACTGAATTTTCTGTTCAGCTCTGATTTTTTCATCAGGAAAGTCCTCTATTTCATTGAATGTTCATCTTTTCCCCTGAAAGACTGGTGAGTTTTACTGAGTAGTTGATTCTTGGTTGTAATCCAAGCTCCTTTGCCTTCCAGAATATCATATTCCAAGCTCTCTGATCCTTTAATACAGAAGCTGTTAAGTCCTGTGTAATCCTCACCGTGGTTCCACAATATTTCTTCCTGGCTGCTTGCTGTATTTTCTCCTTGACCTGATAGTTCTGGAATTTGGCTACAATATTCCTTGTAGTTTTCATTTTGAGATCTCTTTCAGGAGGGGATTAGTAGATTCTTTCAATGACTATTTTACCGACTGGTTCTAGGACATCAGGACAGTTTTCCTGGATAATTTCCTGAAAAATGATGTCCAGACCATTTTTTTTGATCATGGCTTTTAGGTAGTCCAGTAATTCTTAAATTATCTCTCCTGGATCTATTTTCCTGTGAGGTATTTTACATTTTTTTCTATTTTTTCATTGTTTTGACTTTGCTTGGCTGATTTTTGACATCTCATAGAGTCATTAGCTTCCACTTGCCCAATTCTAATTTTTAAGGAATTATTTTCTTCAGTTAGCTCTGTACCTCCTTTTTCATTTGTCCAATTCTACTTTTTAAAAAATTCTTCTCTTCTGTGAATTTTTGTTTTCCCTTACCAAGCAGTTGACTCTCTCTTGTATACCTCGCCTTTCTTTCCCCTATTTTTCTTCTACCTCTATTATTTGATTTTAAAGATCATTTTTGAGTTTTTATAAGAGGGCATCATCTTCCCCTTTGAGACTTCACATGTAGGCATTTTGACATTATTGTCCTCTTCAGAGTTTATGTTGTGATCTTTCCTGTCACCATAGTTAACTTTCTATGGTCAGGGTTTTTTTTTCTGGTTTTTGCTCATTTTCTAGTCTATCTAGTCATGACTTTTAAAGTTGAACTCTGCTCCTAGAGTATAGGAGCTTGTCTCAAGCTTCTTGTAGTAGAGGTCAGAGGTCTGGTCACTAACTGTCTTGGTCTCAGGTGCTGATGGCTTGCCCACTGCACTAGGGTAGCTGGGCCTAGTCACTTCTGTTGTCTCCTGGGTTCCAGGGCTGGCAGTTTGCTTTCTATGCTGGGGCTAGAGGTCTCACAGTTGGCCTGCTGTGCCAGGGCCATGGGACCTTGGTTGTTGATCTGTACTGTGGCTAAAAACCTCCCTCTGGCTTCTTTGGACATTATCTGTGCTGGGCTGCACTCCCCTTTCACCCAAGTGAGACACATCTTTCCTAAAGTACTTCTAAATTATCGTAAGCTAGAAAATTTGTTCCACTCCATCTTTTTGTGGAGTGTGTTCTTCCATAATCTGATTTAATATTATTTCCAAGGGAAGGTGGGGATAGCTCAGGTAACTTCCTGGCTTTTCTCCAATATCTTATCTCTGCCTCTGGGTTTTGAGTTTGTTAACACGCATTCATTCAACAGTGTTGTACGCCTGCACTGGACTTGGCATTATTATACTTCCAGTTGAAATAGCAGAATGAAAGATTGCAGAGGAGCCTAGCTCTCCTATATATTCCTGAGTAAATATCTGAAAAGGACCCCAGATAAAGCAGTCATAGAGAACATGAAGAAAACCAAAAGTAAGCACATCCATATAATACAATCCAGAACTGTAGAAAAAAGACCAATCAGAAGTCATTTGAAGGTCACACATGGGAAGCCAGTACAAACTTTGGTAAAAGGGACTGAAGCCTGTCAGCTCTGAAATAGGAGTCATGCCAAGGAAGCAAGCCTAAGCACTAGTAAATAGATATGAAACCAAATCTAGTCTCCAAACGATTAGAACAGAGGTGAGAAACAGAGCCTGCTGTCATAGGTCACTATGGGAGGGTTCATCTGGGCCCTTTTAGCACTTGGGGCCACAGCAGGAAGCAGCACAAACAATGTCCCCACACGCTAGACAGGAGGCCTTGCAGAAGGCCTGAGATTAGCTCAGTCTTCCACGTACAGTTGAAACCTGAGAGACAATACTAATTCCTGTATGTAGCTTGCTAAGAGATTGAGGCTAGCTCTTTCAATAGTAATCAAAGGAAGGAAACTGAGCATTTATTAAACAACTATGTGCCAGACACTGTACTAAGCACTTTACATATATTATCTTATTTTATCCTCATAACAACCCCGTGACACAGGTCCTGTTATTATCCCCATTTTACAGTTGAAGAAACTGATGGAGACAGAGGTGAAGTGACTTGCCCAACCACATAGCTTGTAAAGGTTTGAGGTTATATTTGAAATCAGGTCTTATTTACTCTAGGCCCAGCTCTCTACCTACCACACCACCAAACTTCTTGAAAGGAAACAGAGAAAGGAGATAGAAACTGAGGTGGAGGAGGAGAGGTGGTTAGTTCCAGCCAACCCATACAGAAACAGCAATGGTAGTAGCATTCAGACTACAGAGGGTTGAGGGCCAAACAGAGTCTACCTAACCTGTCCATGAATGCCTAGGTAGGCAGACAAGATGAAGAAGGTGGGAAGATGAGATGAAGAAGATTTTACTTGACTGCTTATCTGAGAGGAAAAAGACAAGGGAAGGAATTGTATACATCTTTTAAAAAGTAAGCAAGAAGAAAGAATTATTATGTAAAACCTCCAAACTAGGGAAATGGGTAATAAATGGGGAAGGGGACTTTGATGGTGAGGGGAAGAGAGTCTGATAGGGTTACCTTAAAATAGATTAAAATGAAAATAACTGAAGAGATAGCATTGTGTTTACAGAAAAAGATGAAAACAGTCTACATTGGGAAAAAAAAGAGCCAGAGGAAAATGTGAACCTAACACAACTTTAAGTGTTAATGGATTAAACAATCCAATAAAATGAATAGTGACAGATTGGATTATTAAAAAATCTTACAATCTTTTGCTTATGAGAAACATATTTAGAAAACAAAGAAATATATATTCATATACATACATATATATGTATATATATATATATATGTACACAGAATAAAAATGAGAGAGTCTGGAATTTTTTTTTCTATGCATAAGGTACATTCAGAAAAGCAAGAATTGCAATAATGTTTTCAGACAAAGCGAAATCAAACTTTCCAAATGTAAAAATGGATAAACAAGGAAACTACATTATGCTGAAAGAAATTGTAGAGAACCAGTATCACTATTAACCATATGTAGCTTATATGCTCCAAATGCTGTAAATATAAATTCATAAAGGGAAAATTAACTGAATTATAAAGAAATACACAATAGCGACAGGAGATTTCAAAGTCTTTCCCTCAGTTTGGGATAAGACTAACAGAAAGATAATCAAAAGGGAAATATTGAACTGAACAAATTGCTGAAAAAAAAAACAGAGCTAAAATCTTTGTTGTGTCTTTTAAATGAGAGAGCTAAAGAAAATACATATTTTTCAGCACCACCTGGAACATTTTAAAAAACTCATCATATATTAGAACACAGATATATTTCAAGCAAATATGAAAAAGAAGAAATAGTAAATACATGTTTCACAGACCATAACAAAGTAAAAATATTAATCATTTAAGGGACCATAAGAAAAAGACAGACCCAAATGGAAAATTAACAATGAAGTCCTAAATGAGTGGATCAAAGAACAAAACATAGAAACAATTCATAATTATATGAAAGAAAATTATAATGATGCAACGCCACACCAAAATTTTTGGGTTGCAGCTAAAGCTGTCTTCAGTGAAATTAAGTTTTCCCTGATCAAAAGAACAAAATAGCAAAGGAGAGGGTTAATGCACTAGATATTCATTAAAAAATTAGATATTCAACAAATAAACTTAAAACCTAAAATAAATACAAGAAAAATATTAAAAATTAAAGGAAATTAGATAAACTGAAAATGAAAATACAGGACTCAAGAGAACCCTAGAAAGGTAAATATATTTGGTCAATGAGAAGAAGTTAAATGGTGATCAAATGATGACATTCCAGTAGGAGAAGAAGAGATTTGTCCTTTCAGAATCTACTGGCTTTAAGGGTCACAGAGAGAGTGCAGTAAGACAAACCCAGGGTCCGGCTATGTTCTATTTTGTTGTTTTTAAGTATGGAAAGAAATGGAGAGAAAAGGAATATGCCAAGTATAAATAAGGGGAAAAGGGGAGGAATTTGCTGTTTTGTATAACTGGGGTGCATGAGAAGAGTATCAGGCATCTCATGGACCTCTCTCTTATCTGAACTAAACAAATAAGGATTGAATATACATATATACTCGAAGAGTTTGGTATAGATATACGTTGAGCTAAACTGAGAAACAGGTGGGTTCATGGAGAGGGGCAAAGTAGGTCTAACAATATAAGTAAAACAAAAATCTTTTTTCAGAGGGTTAAAAATAAAGAGTGACTGAAAAGACAGGTTTAGAAAAATATACTTCTCACGCAGATTTATAGCAAAATAGTAATTATAGAAAACAAAATTTAAAAAATAAAAATTATTGAATGTCATATCTAAAAAATAAACCTACACTGATGACATGATCGAAATGTCACCACTATCATTTAAAATACTTTAGCAGCATAGATTGCCTTTTCTTTAAATCTTCATAAATAGGCTAGATGAATTTACATGCTCACATACTCACTCACAGTATAGCTGAATGATCTGAGGCATTATCTAAAATCAGTAATGCTGTAAATGCATTTGTCCTTGCAATATTTTTCAACAGCTCAGCTAAAATAATTTGAAAACCAGGCTTCAAAAATAGCTTATTCACTTTTGCTTTCTATCTGACCGCCAAAGTGTTGGACATTATTGATAGTTTTAGCTACTCAGAGTATGAGGATTTTGAGAGAAGCATTGATTTTAATTTAAAATATCCTTTTACATTACCTTCCAATAAAAGTGTTAAGCATCCTTGGGCACTTTAAAATCCAGGTTGAGTTTTCTTTCTTTCTTCCTTTCTTTTTTCTTTCTTTCTTTTTTTTTTTTAAGAAATATAAGTTCTGGAAGGCATCCTTTTCCAGTTTGTTTTATCCTGATTACATTTTGTTGAGTGCAATAGTGATTCTTTGATTATTTCTCATGTTCTTTGATTATTTTCTTCCAAATATCAATATATTTACCTTTCACATCCTCATCTGCACTGGCCACCTCTGCTGTATTTTTTTTTTACTAATTTATTTTAAACTTAAATACTCAAATGTAAAAAACACAATAAGAAAAAAGAACTACATTATAAACTTAATTACAAAATAAGAAAATATAAAAAAGCTTTGCCATAGGCACAGCAGAATATAAAAGAGGATTCAAAATATACAGCAATAAATTTTCACACTCATACATAGATATATACATTCATATACATCTACATAAGACCATACTATACTAGTTTTTCTTCTGTTTCTCTAAGGGTGGATAAATAGCATCTTTTTTCATAAATCCAAGTCTTTCCATATTTTTCTAAGTCTACCAACTCATTATTTTCTACACCATAATATTCCACTTTATATTGTCTAGTTATTTTAAATATTCTAAAACAATGTTAATTAATATGGCTGTCATATAGTTTCCTTATTTTTCTCTTTTGATTACATCTATTTTATCTTTAACTTTGTTTGAGATCATGATTACTACCACTGTTTCTTTCCCCCTAATATATTTTACTCTTTATCTTTATTTTGTGTTTGTGTGTATCTCTTATTTCTTGTCCTTCCTGAATGATCCTGATGTATCTGGCCACTGGAGCCAGATGGCTCTGGAGGAAAAAGTGAGGCTGGTGACTTTGAACATCCCTTCTTCACTTAAATTCAATTTACTTGCAAGTCATGGTATCATCTTCTTGATGTCATGGTCCTCTTCAAGAATGAAGGACAAATCACAACTTGTGAGTATTTTGAGGTGCCCACTGGGTACCCAACTGGCCAATTCCACTTGGGTAATTCAGATCCTCCTCTTTTCTCCTCTCCTCTCCTCTCCTTACCTGAAGTTGCTCTGCCCAAAGGAAGGTAAAAATTTTGAAGGCTGAAATCTACCTAGATATCTTGGGGTTTACTGGCTCGATTTATTTATTGAAGACCATGCCTTAAATCCAATTCATTCTGGTTCTCATTGATTGGCCAATAATACATCCCTCCCCAACTATCACTTAATGGTTACCGTTTGGGCCCTGATGGCTCAGAATGAATGTAAATAGTAGTGGTTTCTCTTTTGGCCAGAAATCCCAAGGGTCTTCCTCTCCCACTTTGATTTAATACACACACACACACACACACACACACACACACATACACACACACACATACATAGATATGCATATATGTACTGTAATAGTAATTTAAAATGGAAAGATCCTTCTCATTAATTAATAGGCTCATGTGATCTGCTTGGATCACCTGAAAGCCTGGTTCACATGTGGTGGGAGGAGCTTGCTGAAGAGGCAGAACAGGAAGAGTGGAGCAGAACCAGGAGGAAGTGAGTGAGTGGGATCAGATCAGAGAGGAAAGAACACAGGCCAACTGACACATTGTGACAGCTGATAGTGAGAAGGCCCTGGCTGAGGGAGGGGAGGTTTGAGAATGGCTTTGCCCCCTGCTGTGATTATGGTTATTAACTTCTTGGTCACCATGATGGATTTTGCTTTCTGGTTCTGGGATTTGGTTTTATGGTGCTTAAATAAATGTTTTTCTTCTGCCTCCTATATGGAGAATCTTTTATATTTTGTGATTGAGAACTACGCTGGCATATTCATAGTCACCACCAGTGCTGTCAATATTGCCTTGGCGATACATGTATGTATGTATGTATGTATGTATGTATGTATGTATAAAAGTAAAGGGGTCATCTTTTGGCTCACTTTTTAAACAACCCTTATCACTGAATGGGTTTTGCCTCAGTCAAAGCGAGAACTCAGAAAGACCTTAGCTTAAAAAGGCCAAGGTCTCCCACTGCATTCTGGGCCATTTCTAGTTGTCCTGATCTATATCTGGCCACTGGACGCAGATGGCTCCAGAGGAGAAATTGAGGCTGGTGACTTTGCACAGCCCTCCCTCACTTAAATTCAATTTACTCGCAAGTCATGGCATCATCTTCTTGATGTCATGGTCCTCTTCAAGTACAAAGGACAAATCATACAACCCTTCCTGACTTCTCTACTTCTACCAGGTACCTTGCCTTCCTATTACTTAATCTACTCCTCTTCCAAAGATTCCTCACTTATCCTTTCCCCCTCATCCTTTTTCACCTTGCCCTCTTCTTTCTCTCTGAATTTTGAAGACTTTTTATAGCTTTCCATATATATATAGTTCCTTCTTTATTCCATTATCATTAATCTAGACACCCTTCTATATTCCACCTTATTCTATTCCCACCCTCTCATACAACCCCTTATCTTATTCTCTCACACTCTTATGTCTTTATAAATTTAAAAGACTTTTATTCCCTTCTAAATTTATATATTGTTCTCTCTTTAACCCAGATCTGATGTGAGTAGGGTTCCCTTTAAAAATCCCTCCCTTATCTTCTCCCTGCTCCTTTTCTCCTTAGCCTTTTATTTCTTTCTGAATTTAGGAGACTTTTATACATACATGCACACACACATACATGTGTGTGTGTATGTATGTATATATGCATAGAGTTCCCTCTTTAACCCATTCCTTTTGAGAGAAAAGTTTCAGAGCTATCAGCCTCCCTCCCCCTCCTCTTGCACTTCAATTGTATAAGATAATTACTCTTTTAACTTTTTGCTAGATAGTATTACTTTTTAGAATTACATCATACTCAGTTTTCCCCCAATCTTACTTTCAAACTATTCAATTACTAATTACAATTTTACATGCATACAGTTTACATTTCGTCATATAAAAAATAAACAGTCTATCCTTATTGACTCCTTTTTTAACTAGTCTTTGATGTTTACCATATATTTCTCTTGGATCTTGCATGTTGTATTTTCAATTGAGTTCAGGTCTTTTTGTAATAAAATCCTGAAAGTCTGGCAATCCATTGAATGTCCATTTTCTTTCCCATTCAGGATTATGGTTAACTTTGCTGGCTATAATATTTTCAGCTACAAGCCTAGTTCTTTTGCTCTTCAATATATAGTGTTCCAAGACCTCTAGTCTTTTAGCATGCTAGGTCTTGTGTGGTTCTAATTGTGGCCCCAACATATTTGAATTTTTTTCTTATTTCTCATAATTTCTACTTGAGCTGGGTGCTTCAGAATTTAGCTATGATGTTCCTATAGGTTTTCCTCATAGGATCCCTTTCAGGTGGTGATTGGTGGATTCTTTTCTGTTTCTACTTTCCCCTCTTGTTCCAACACTTCAAGACAATTTTCTTTTATTGTTTCTTGAACTATTGTATGAAGATTCTTTTTTTAATTTGCTTTCAAGTAGTCTGATTCTGCTTATGTTTTCCCTTCTTGATATGTTCTCCAGATCAGTTGTTTTTCTTATGAGAGATTCTCATATTCTCTTCTTTTTTTCATTCTTTTTTTGTTTTATTATTTGCAGTAATTTTATCATTAAGCAATTGAACTCAATTTTTAAAGAAATTGAATCAACTAATACTAGCAGTCAAAGTTTCTTCACTATCTACTTCATTTCCATTTTCTTTTATTGCCTTAAATAAACCTGAAGTTTTTGTTAGAATGGTTGTTCTTCTAAGAGGGATGCTTTTTGATTTCAATCTTCAATCTTTCCAGCTGAAGAGCATTCCAATTCTATCACTGTAATTCTTCTATTACAGTTTTTTTGTAAACCACAAAAAGCTCATGTCAGTCAGACAACAAGCATTTATCAAATGTTTACTATGTGCCCAGGTTCTATACTAAGCTCTAGGAATACAAATATGCAAATATAAAGAAAAAAATAGTCTCTGCCCTCAAACTGAAAAGGGGAGAGGGAAAGGTAAGAAGGTAGTGTTCGAAGGTCTGGGGTACATAATGTAGGAGTGCAGTTAGGTGAGAAAAGATGGCTGCTCTGGGCAGTCTCCTTAAATAGAGGTTCTGGGAGGAGCTATCCAATCAGAAGTAAAGGTACCAGGATAGAAGATACTTCTGAGATGTTAATTTAGAAACAAAGCAGTCTTTCAGAACAAAGAGGTTTCTGGAGGCATAGTTGGTTGGTTAGTTGGTTATTGTTCTTTGTTCTCAAAGAGGACCAAAATGACATCACCATGATAAAGTGAAATTTCATTGTGTCTGACTGTGGCTGATCAGGCCAATATGAGCTCATAATGCTCTATCACAGGTTGGGCACAGAGAGTCCATGTGAATATTTAGGGTGGATATCCCAAATTTGCACATCCTGCATTTATTTTGTGCTGTCTCAATTCTGCTTTGCTCAAAGAGCACAGCACCCTTTCTGATGTGGGCATGCCATGCTGAGCAGTCCTGTGCCAGTGTCTCCCATGTTGCAAGTCAAATCCAAAGTTCTTGAGAGAGACTTTAAGAGTGTCCTTGTATCGTTTCTTCTGGCCACCATGTGATTGCCTGCCCCATGTGAGTTCTCCATAAAATAGTCTTTTGGGCAAGTGTATTTTTTGGCATTCAAACAACATGGCCAGCCCATCAGAGCTGCACTCTCTGAAGCATCGTTTGAATGCTTGGCAGTTTAGCTCGAGCAAGGACTTCAGTGTTTGGTACGTTAACCTGCCAGGTGATCCTCAGAATCTTCCTAAGACAGTTCAAATGGAAGCCATTCAGTTTCCTGGCATGATACTGGTAGACTGTCCATGTTTCACAAGCATACAACAATGAGGTCAGCACAATGGCTCTGTAGACCTTCAATTTGGTAGTCAGTCTAATACCTCTTCTCTCCCAAGCTTTTCTTTGGAGCCTTACAAACACTGAGCTAGCTCTGGCAATGCGTGCATCAACCTCATTATCAATGTGTACATCCCTGGAGAGTACACTACCAAGGTAAGGGAACTTATCCACAGCATTCAAAACTTCTCCATTTGTTGTAACAGATGGTTCCATGTATGGATGGTGTGGTCGTGGCTGATGGAGCACTTGTGTTTTCTTGGTGTTAATTATTAGGCCAAAATTAGCACAAGCAGCAGAGAATTGATCCATACTTTATTGCATCTCAGCTTCAGAGGCTGCATTGAGTGCACAATCATCTGCAAACAGAAAATCATGCACCAACACTCCTTCCACTTTGGCCTTGGCTTGCAGCCTTTTCAAATTGAGGAACTTGCTATCAGTACAGTAGTTGACCTTGATGCTGTGTTCATCTTCATTGACAGTATTTGTCAACATGGCTGAAAACATCTTGCTAAAAAGCACAGGAGCAAGCACACAGTCCTGTTTAATTACACTAGTGACTGGGAAGACACAAGAGCATTATCCATTATCCAGAACCTGGGCAAACATGCCATCATGAAATTGATATACAATATTGATGAACTTCTCTGGGCAACCAAATTTTGACATAATTTTCCATAAGCCCTCATGACTAACAGTGTCAAAGGCCTTGGTCAGATCTACAAACGTTGTGTTCTGCCCCTGGCATTTCTTCTGGAGTTGTCAGGCAGCAAACACCAGATTGACTGTTCCTTGGCCCTTCCTGAAGGGCACACTGGCTCTCAGGTATATGACCATATTCTAGATGAAGCATCAGCCTATTAAGGAGGACTCTAGCAAGAATTTTGCCAGCAATGACTAAGAGACAGATCCCCCTGTGATTGTCACGGGACAATCTATTCTCTTTACCCTTATAGAGATGGAGAATGGAGGCATCCTTGAACTCCTGGAGGATAACCTCCTCTTGCCATATAACCTGGAAAATTTCAGTCAGCTTTTGTATGAGCAATGGTCCCCCTACCTTGTAAATCTCAGATGGAATAGAATCAGTGCCAGGTGCTTTGCCACATGAAAGGAGCCTAATGGTCCTCAAAACCTCTTCTTCAGTTGGAAGTTCAGCTAAGGAGGGATTAACTTCAACCTGAGGTAAATGGTAATGGCCTCAGCATTGATTGATGATGGTCTGTTGAGAACACTATGGAAGTGTTCAGTACATCTCTCTAGGATCATGTCCTTATCACTAATCAATGTGGCTCCATCAGCACTGAGTAGTTGTGATGTACCATAGGTTTTTGGTCCATAAGTAGCTTTCAGGGAATCATAAAAGCACTTTGGATTGTTACTATAAGCATAAAACTGAATTTGATCTGCCTTCTCACTGAGCCAGGAATCTTGCATCTCTCTAAGCTTTGCTTGTACTTTGCTTTTGATGGAATTAAATGTTGCCTTCTTAGAGGTGGATGAACTATCCTGCTGGTAAATAGTAGAGAAGTCTGGAGGAAATGAGATGGGTACCTTGATCACTTTCCTTAAATAAAGGTTCTCATATATTTTTACCTTTTACTTTTACTTAATATACTTGTTTTAAAGCATCCCATGCCATAAATTCATAAATTCCAACATATTGTCCTATTTTAGATCGACTATAACCACCTTCATGCCATTCAACTTTTTAAACAGATGTAATAACAAGCCTTTTCTTTTTCTCAGTCAGTGTTTCCATATGAATTATTCTTCCTTTGAACCAAGTAGCACCTAAAGTACCTAAAGGAAAAGTTAGCTAAATTATAGGGAGAAATTGACAACAAAACCATAATAATTCAGTATACTAATGTTCCCCTCTTAGAGGAATGAAAGGTTAAGAATCTTAAGACAAATATTGGGAGAAAAAGGATATAAAATGGTGGAGCAGCAAAAAGGAACAGAACTGAGTTCTATTCTACAACTCCTCCAAAATGATCTAGAAAAACCACCTGACCAAGTCCTGATCAGTTAATCCAAGAAAAATATAGTCACAGAAATTAATTTTCCAGCCCAGATCAGCACAAGAGACAGAGAGGTCTTTGGACAGAGGAGATGAGATTTAACCAGGAAAAGTCATCCAGAGCATCCCAGAGCAACAAATATCTGTGCAGGAGGGCAAGGAGAGGTCAAAAACAAGTATAGAGGAACCTAAACTTGTGTAAGATGTAGAAACAGGTGACAACTGGAAGCTTAATTGCTCACTGCACAATTCTGGGTCACAAATCCAGGGCTGACTGGAACAAGGCTCTGTGCCTATGGATTATATTTTAGGTTGAAGTGTGGTCAAAGTCCCTAGGTTCTGTACTGAGCAGGAAGCTAGTTCAGAAAGAAAGGAGCAGTTGAATGGCTCTGACTGAATCCAGGAGCTGATCATGGTTTCAATTCCAGCTTCCAGCCCAGACTGAAGCCTGAAATGGAATAAATAGGGCAGGACTTCTAAAACAAAGGGGGCTGGCAGTTCTCTCACTTTGAACAGTGCTTTCCAGATGGCTAATTGTGACTGAATTCAGCAACATTTTAACAAAACTCCCACCAGAAGCAAGCCCACAGAAATATTGGTCAGACCAAGGTCAGGAACCTGCAGGTTTTGGATCAGAGGTCATCTATCAGACTTTTCCTGGATCAAACCACTTAGTACTGAAAGCTTGCAAGTCCCCAGCTTGACTTGTCCTTAAAATCCTAGAATAACACAGCACTCAGGACCCCAAGAAAGCAGCAGTAAGAACCTAGATGATATAAAGCCAGTACAGACATTCCTTTTAGAATTGCACAGAACTTGACCCAAACTTAAAATCTGATGCCAAAAGTAAGTTGTAAGAAAAAATAAAAGAAGAATAAGAAAAAAATCCCACTATAATAGGTTACTGTGGTGAGGGGATGCCCAAGACACAGATCCAGAACAAGGAATGACTTCAAAACATCTAGATGCAAAGCCTTATACAAAAATGTACCTTGGACACAAGTCCAACTAGAATTTCTAGGAGAAATAAAGCTAGGATTTTCTTTCTTTAAAAAAAGAGAGTTTAAAAATGCTTTCTATAAATTAAATAAAAGCAGTAGAGGAAAAATATAGAAAATAAATAAGAGCTATGGAAGAAAGAATCAGAAAGAGATTTAATAGCTTAGCACAAGAGATACAAAACCTTGGCTCAGTAACAAACTCCCTGAAAATTAGAATGAACCAAATAGAAATAGTGAATCCACAAACTAAGAAAAATATTAAAATATATTCAAAAGAGAAAAAGATTGAAGAAAATAAAAGTTATCCCAAAGCTAAAACAAACAACTTCAGAAATAGTTGGAGGAGAGAGAATTTACCAGTTATTAGATAGCCTGAAAGCCATGACCAAAAAATACCTTACATATCATATGTCAAGATATCATAAAAAGAATACTGCCTAAAGAGGATAAAATGGAAATAGTAAAAATCTCCCTATTACCTTCTGAAATAAATCTCCCAAGTAAAACAAAATTCCAGGAATGTTATAACCAATCCAGGTCAAAGAAAAATTATTGTAAGTGTCCAGAATGAAAGAATTCAAGTACCAAGAAGCCATCATCAGGTTCACATAAGATTTAACAACCACTGGGTAAAAGGAACAAAGAACTTGGAATACAATATTTTAGAAGACAAAGAATATAAGGTTATGTCCAAGATTAACTTATCCAGAAAAACTGATTTAATTCTACAGCAGGGCAAATGACTTTTAATGAAATAGAGGACTTCTAAACATTCCAGATGAAAAGACCAGAAGTTATGTAGAAACTTTGATGTGGATTTCTGAAGTCCATTCTAGTCACCTTACCCGATCCTGCTAGCTAGCTAGATGTACAAAAGGAGATGAGTGGAGTCACATCCAGAGAAGCTAAATACTACTGTATCCTTTCCTTAGTAAGGTAAAGTAGTAAACCATCTTGTGTTAAATGTTCAATTACTTGTGATGCCCAACATTGAAACTGAAGCAAGAGAGTGAAGACAGTAGAGCAGTATCTCCAATGCTAGAATGTAAAAAAATATTTATAGTAGCTCTGTTTACTGTGGCAAAGGATTGGAAACTGAAAGGGTGTACATTAGCTGGAGGATGGCTAAATGAATTATGCTATATAAATGTGATGGAACTCTAATGTGCTCTTAAGAATTAATGAAGGGGATGGTTTCAGAAAAACCTATAAAGGCTTGTATGAACAGATGCTGAGTGAAGTGAGCAGACAGGACAGCAATTTATATGATGACAACAACATTGTAAAGATAATTTTGAAAGACTCAAGAACTTCAGTCAATACAATGACTAACCATGTTTCCAGAGAACTCATGGTGAAACATGCTAATCATCTCCTGATAGAGAGGTTATGAGCTCAGAGTGCAGACTAAGACATAATTTTTTGAACATGGTCAAGACAGAAAATATGTTTGTAACACTTTGTCTTCTTTCTTTCTCAGTGGGGGAGAGGACATTGAGGTGAAAAAGAGAGAGGGTAGCTTATTGTTGATTAAAATAAATTTTTAAAAATTAAATTATTTTTTAAAAAGAAAAGGGACCTAGTAGTATCAGATCTCAGACTACATTACAAACCAGTAATCTTCAATACATTTTAGTCCTAGTTAAAAAATAAGAAAGTCAATTAATATAATGGATTAGATTACTCAAGACAGAGGCAATTCAACATTTACCTAGTGTTTGATGTATCCAAAGACTCCAATTGCTGATAAATGCTGGGAAAACTGGAAAGCTATCTATAAGAAATTGGGTTTAATCCAACATTCATAATATATACCACAATAAGCTTAAAAGAATATATTATTTGGAAGGGTGAGGTAGAGAATAAATGTTAATGTAATATCTACTCTACTTCAGGTACTGAACTGATTATTTTAAGGGTAACTGTGGAAAAAATCTTTAGAACAAGTTTCTCTGATAAAGGTTTGATATCTAAGATATATAGGGAAATGACCGTATAGGGAAATGAGTCATTTCCTCAAAAGTAAATGATCAAAGCATATGAATGGGTAGTTCTCAATGAGGAAATACATGCTATCAATAACCATTCATAAAAATACTATAAACAAAAACAATAATAATAATAATAATCAATTAATTGAAACAACTTTACCTCTTGTCAAAGGCAGGGGCTATTTCACGTTAGTCTTTGTATTCCCAGAACCAAGCACAGTGTACGCTTAATGAGATTGACTAAGATGACGAAAAATATGATAATCATTGGAAGGGTTTTGGGAAGAAAGGCACAGTCATGCCTATATGGCACAATTATGAAGTGATTTAATTGTTATGGAAGGCAGTTTTACCTATCCTCAAAAAGTCACTAACCTGTGAGTGGACTCTGATCTAGCAATGTTACTACTAGACTTATACTCTGAAAAAGATCAAAGACAGAGGGAAAAGTCCTATATACTGTAAAAAAAAAAATGTAGCAATGATTTGGAAACTCTGTGTGTGTGTGTGTGTGTGTGTGTGTGTATGTAAATAACAGAAAATAATTGGACAAATTATGGCACATGGATGTACTAGAATATTATTGAACTATTAAAAAATAATGAAAGGAGTAGATTCAGAGAATCCTGGTATGGACTTGTCTAACTTATTCTTCC
The DNA here is from genome assembly GCF_028372415.1 of Notamacropus eugenii. Taxonomy (NCBI): domain Eukaryota; kingdom Metazoa; phylum Chordata; class Mammalia; order Diprotodontia; family Macropodidae; genus Notamacropus; species Notamacropus eugenii. Next base: position 425,129,412 of record NC_092876.1, on the reverse strand, counting down.
TTTAAGTTATTGCCCTTTGGTATGGAACAGTTGGGCAGCTAAGTGGTACAGTGGATAGAGTACTGAGCATGGAGTCAGGAAGACCTGAGTTCAACTAGATGTGTGACCCTGGGCAAGTCACTTAACCCTATTTGCCTCAGTTTCTTCACCTTCAAAATCAGCTGGAGAAGGAAATGGCAAACTACTCCAGTATCTTTGCCAAGAAAATCTTAAATGAGGTCATGAAGAGTTGGAAATGACTGAAAAGCAAAAACATGAGTCAGTTTGGTGCTGAAAGGATCAGAAAATTCACTTTTCTATAAAGGAAAGAAATCAATTCAACTGGTAGAAGATGGCACACTACTTTCACAGGAGAACAGACTGATGCCTCAAAGGAGTGGGAAAAGGACTTTAGCTTTTAAGAAACCTGCTAAAATCTCTATGTAAATAAACAAAGATTACATATGGGATATAAGTACTTTTGGGCAGAAAATTAACTGTGGCACAACTAAAAAGGCTCAATACAAAGGATATAGAATGATTCCTTTTTTCATATGAACAGTTTGATGCCTTAAAGGTACAGAGAAAAACTTATATTTAATAGAAGCCAATAAAAAGTGAGTATAAAGAAATAAGTTTCAAAGACAGTATCCTTGAGAATTGAAAAATGACTACAGATCATTGTGGTCTCTCAGCTCATTTGCATGCAATTATTTGGACATTATGGAATAATTTTAAAAAGGACTGTTGATTTCATGGGCAAGATTTGCTAAGTTTTTACCTCATAAATGAAGAAGTAAGTCTGAAGTTCCAGAAATCCATGGAGGCTCTGATGATTAAAGGCTACGGATTTCATAGGAAAGACTTGGTAAATTTCTAACTCCCAAGTGAAAAGTGAGTCTGAGTAACAGGAAGCTGTGATTTAAGCCTTTGAAAATAGTGAAGAGGTTGAAGAAGCCTGTCTGGAATGATCAAGGACAAGAGAGGAAAGGCTTGAAGGAAGGCTAGAAAAGCCAGCTCAGCCCTTCATTTGTCAAGAAATTAGCAGCAGGAGCAATCAATTGACAAAAAGGCTTTGGCTGCTAGAGTCTGATTAGCTAAATAGAGCTAGGAACTCATTGGAAGAGCTTTTGTTCCAGCTTCATTACCACCTAGAGTTTGAGAGCTTTGAAGCCTCCCAGAAGTGGCTTGTTCTTTCCCACCCTAACTGGTTTAAGAGGAAAAATCTGAAAAGGAAAGGATAGATTCTATGGCTGTATTGCTTTAAAGGAAATTATGGTGAGATCTAAATGAATGATGCAGAATCCTAGTGATTGATGATGCCTTGTCCAGACAAGCCCAGCCTTATGAGCTTTGAAACTATTTGGTTTAAAGGGAACTGCTAGTTCTTTCAATAGTGTTAACATTTTCTCAATGCTCCCCTTTCTTCATAGGTTGAACAAGCTTGTAAAAATGCTTGTCAGAGAGTAGAGGAAAAGAAGATATACCACACTGAACAGTTGTGAGAATCAGGGACGTCATCAAAGAAGTAGATTCTTATGAAAAAGTTCCTGAATGATATTTAAAATGATATTTAAAAACCTCCCTGCTGTCAAGAGATGAGTTGTCCTGGGCACATTGTTTCCTTACTCATGTGTTTTCCTGCCAGGTATATGGAAGTATGTATCCATTCTCCCCTAAAGATACTGAGTACATTGGTGTCCAAGCATGGCTCAAGTTTATGTGTGAATTGTGATGTATTCATTATTCCTGAATTTGCTTAAATACATGATGACCTTTGCTGGTATTACTTATATTTGTTTTATTGCTAACTAAATGTATCTAAGATGGGTCATGATTATAAGTGGCTGGTCTGTGTAAATGGAAGCATACCAATGACGACTCAAGGGCTACAGGGATGAAAGAGGGGAATATGTTTCCCCACAAAAGGGTTATCCCTAGGATCCAAAGAAAACTTAAGTGTAACCACATGGTGGTAATCCTTTTCTGGGATCCTAGAGCCAACAAGTGTAAGTGCAGTTTGGAGAGAGAGGATCAGCTCAGAGATTCTAAGAGGTATAATTGAGGAGAGAGTGAATTCTAAACATAGGAGACAGTGCAAAGGCAAAGGTTGGGAAATGGAGCATGAGGAATAGAGAAGGACAGTTTGATTAGACCGTAGTGGACACTGAAACAAAGAAATTGGAATAAACCCAGAAAGAGAAGGTGAAATCATATTATAAGGGGGTTTAAATGCTTTAAAAAAACGCTACAGGTAACAAAGAACTACTGGAGTTTATTAAGTAGGGGGGTAGCCTGGTTAGATTTATGTTTTAAGAAAATAATTTTACCAGTGATTGGAGAATGAACTGGAGTGGAAATGCTTGAGGTAAGGAGACCAATTAGGAGGCTATCACATTAGTCCGAGCAAGAGCCAATCATGGACTGAGGTTGGGTAGTAGTTATGTGAATATGGAGAAGGGGGCAGATGTGAGAGATTTGAGAGAGAGCAAATTGCTGACCATAACACCAAGGTCACAATCCTTCAAGATTGGAGCTCTACTAGGTTAATAAAGACATATAGAGAGAAATAAAGAAGTCTGGAAAAGTGGTAAGTTTGGGGAAAAAGATAACATATTCTGTTTTAGACATGCTAAGTTTGAGATGCTTAAAGGACATGCAGGCAGAATGTTCAGTAGATGCTCATTGTAGGAATTTACATCAGGGGAGAGATAATATTATTGAATATGCAGACCACAGAGTTCACAAATTTAGACATTATTAATTTACCTCTGAAACCCCTTGCTCCTTTTGAGGTTCAGCTTTAAGCGATACCTTCTTCAAAAGACTTTTGTGGAACTTTTAGTGCCCTTAACCTAATTACTGAACTTAGAATATTTTGCATATAACCTGCACTTTCTTATTTGTAAACATGGCATTCCCCCTGACTCACTTTTGTATTTATAAGCATAGAGTCTAGCATGGTAACTGGAACACAGAAGGCATCCAACAAATGCCTGTGAGCTTGTCAAAGGCAGGAGCTATTTCACTTTATAAAGTCTTTGTATTTCCAGAACCAAGCACAGTGTCTGGCACCTAGTAAGGTGCTTAATAAATGTTTATTGATTGGTATATAAACACAAAGTTTCAGTATATCTACAAACCTTTCCTATAGACTCTTTCTTTCTTACTCCTGAATTATGTTTTCTTTTGTAAATGTATGAGGTATTGTTTAAATTGTTTTTCTTCTTTTCAGGTCACTCTATTTCATTATCAATTCATACTGGTAACAGGTGTATGGAATGGCCACATACATTGTAGCACCTCATACTTTTTGTACTGGGCATTTGGCTATCTACTTACTCCCTAGGCTGACTTTCTCCAACCTGTCCTTGTGTTGGCAGATCTTGGTTCCCAAAGAAGATTACCACTATGTAGTGTATCACCAAGGCAATATTCACAACACCGATGGTGACTATGAATATGCTGGTGTAGTTCTGAATCGCAAAGTATAGCAGACTCTCTATCTAGAAGGCAGAAGAAAAACATTTAATCAGAGAACAGAAAACCAAATCCTAACACCAGAAAGCCAAATCTGTCATGGTAACCAAGAAGTCAGCACACATTAGCACTGTAGGGGATAAAGCCATTCCCAAGCCTTTCCCCATTGCTGGGGCCTTTCTACAAACAAGGAAGATTAGCTGTGCCTGCCTGTGTCTTCTGTCCTCTACCCCTAACTGCTCTCACCAACTTCCTCCTAGTTCTGCTCCACCCTTCCTGTTCTACCCATTCAGCAAGCTCCTCCCACCAAAAGTGACTTAGGCTTCCATGTGATTTAAGCAGCTCATGGGTCCATTAATGGATGGGAAAGATCTTCCCATTTAGATTACCATTACATGTAATTACACTGGAATTCTCTCAGGGTCCTAGATAATAGTCTACCAATGGAAGGAACTTAGGCACCATGTAATTACAGCCACATAGTGATTGGTTTAGGAAGAGACGCCCCTGCCTGTCAACTTGAAGCAGGTCTTCCTCCTCAAAAGTCATCAGGGAAGAGAGAGGTCATTTGTCCAAGCCTCTTTAGTTCCAACTCAGCAGCCAACTAAAATGCACCATACAGCTGGTTGGCTGGTTGTTGTCCTTCATGCTTGAAGATGACCAAAATGACATCACTATATTGGGGTCAAGGTACAATGTGTCAAACTGTGGCTGATCAGAGCAATATGAGGAGAATGCTCTACCACAGGTTGAGCACAAATAGTCCATATGAACATGTGGGATGGAGATGTCTCTAAATTTGCACAGCTCACATTTCTTGTGAACTATTACAATTCTGCTTTGCTCATAGAGCATAATGACTTCTTTAATACAGGCACATGAGGCTGGGTGGTCCTGTGTCAGTGTCTCCCATGTCTCACAATGGATTCCAAAGTTCTTCAGAAGGACCTTGAGAGTGTCCTTGTATTGCTTCTTCTGCCCTCTGTATGAGTATTTGCCTTGTATGAGTTCTCCGTGAAACAGTCTTTTAGGCAAATATGTTTGGCATTTATTTGGCCAGCCCCTCAAAGTTGCACTTTCTACAGTAGAGATTGAATGCTTGGCAGTTCATCTCAAGAAAAGGACTCAATGTCCAGTACTTTCCTTTCCTGGGTGATCTTTAGAATCTTCCTAAGACAATTCAAATGGAAGCGATTCAGTTTCCTGGCATGGTGCTGGTAGACTGTCCAGATTTCACAGGTATACAATAATGAGGTCAGCACAAGGACTCTGTTCAGTTTGGTTGGCAGCCTAATACCTCTTCTCTCACACACTTTTCTTTAGAGTCTACCAAAGAATGAGCTAGCTCTGGCAATATGTGTGCATCACCTCCATCATCTATATGTATGTCCTTGGAAAGTCTACTGTAAAGGAAGTGAACTTATCCACAGCATTTGAAATCTCTCCATTTGCTGTAACCAGTGGTTTTCTATATGGATAGTGCAGTGCGGGTTGGTGGAGAAACTGTTTTCTTGGTGTTTTCATGTCAAAACTACACAAGTTGTAGAAAATCAATCCATACTCTGTTACATCTCAGTCTTAGAGGGTGCATTGAGTGCACAATCAAGAATGCTTGAAAGTTCTTTATTTCATTGATTGACCATTTTTTCCCCTTAAGTATTATATTCAATTTTGCTGGGTAGGTGATTCTTGGTTTTAATCCTAGCTATTTTGACCTCTGGAATATCATATTCCAAGCCCTTTGATCCCTTAATGTAGAAGCTGCTAGATTTTGTATTATCCTGATTATTTCCACAATACTCAAATTGCTTCTTTCTGGTTGCTTGCAATATTTTCTCCTTGACCTGGGCACTCTGAAATTTGGCTACAATATTCCTAGGAGTTTTTCTTTTGGGATCTCTTTCAGGAGATGATTAGTTGTTCTTTTATTTTTTTTTTAATTTTAAATTTATTTATTTATTTTTAAGTTTTCAACATTCAGGTGGATTCTTTAAATATCCATTTTACCCTCTGATTCTAACATATTAGAGCAGTTTTCTTTGATAATTTCTTGAAAGATGATGTCTAGGTTCTTTTTTTGATCATAACTTTTAGGAAGTCCAATAATTTTAAAATTATCTCTCCTGAAATTGGAATACTAATGCATTGTTGGTGGAGTTCCGAACTAATCCAACTCTTCTGGGGAGCAATTTGGAACTATGCCCAAAGGATTACAAAAGTACACCCATTAATCTAGCTATATCACTAATAGATCTGAATCCCAAAGAGATCATAAAAAATGGAAAAGGACCCACATATACGAAAATATTTATAGCAAGTCTTTTGGAGGTGGGGATGCCCATCAGTTGGGGAATTGATGAACAAATAGTAGGATATGAATATAATGGTATATTATTGTGCTATAAGAAATGATGAGCAGGCAGATTTCAGGAAAACCTGGAAAGACTTACATGAACTAATGCTGAGTGAAGTGAGCAGAACCAAAGAGAACATTTTATTCAGTAACAGCAACATTGTGCAATAATCAGCTCTGATAGACTTGGTTCTTCTCGGCAATACAGTGATCCAAGAAAATTCCAAAAGACTCATGATGGAAATGGTATCCACGTCCAGAGAAAGAACTATGGAATCTGAATGTAGATCAAAGTGTTCTATTTTCACTTAAATTTTTTTTCTTTCTCACGGTTTTTCCCTTTTGTTCTGATTCTTCTTTCACAACATGATTAATGTGGAAATATGTTTAATATGGTTGTATATGTACAACGTTTATCAGATTGCTTGCCATCTTGGGGAGGAGGGAGTAGAGGGAGGAAGAAAAAAATTTGGAACTCAAAGCCTTATAAAAATATATATTGAAAACTATCTTTACAGGTAGTTGGAAAAAAACAATATTATTAAGTGAGGAGTGAGGGAGGGAACAATGATCTCTCCTGGATCTGTTTTCTCGGCCAGTTGTTTCTCCAATAAGATATCTCACATTGTCTTCTATTTTTTCCATTATTTTGGTTTTGTTTTATTGTTTCTTAATGACTAATAGAGTTATTAGCTTCTATTTGCTCAATTCTAGTTTTTAGGGCGTTCTGTTCTTCAGTGAATTTTTATACCTCTTTTATCCATTTAGTCTGTTCTGTTTTATTAAGGTGTTATTTTCTTCAGTATTTTTTGTGCCTCCTTTACTAAGCTATTGACTTGTTTTTGATTATTTTTTTGCTTCACTTTCATTTCTTTTCCCAATTTTTCCTCTGTCTCTCTTACTTGGACTTTTAAAATCCTTTTTGAGTTCTTCCATGGCTTGAGACCAATTTATATTTTTCTTGGAGGCTTTGGATTTCCCTAGAAGTATCTCTTGTAAGTTTCTATGGTCAGAATTTTTCCTGTTGTTTGCTCATTTTCCCAGCCTACCTCTTAACTTTTAACTCTTTGCTAGAGTAGAGCTCTGCTTCCAGGGTGGAGGGTGCATTGTCCCAAGCTGCAGGAATTTTATGCAGAGGTACTTCTAGGGATCTGTAAGTTTTCAGTTCTTCCAACGTTGTATGATCTAAGGAGATGTGTATTTACTACTCCCCTAGACTATGCACTGGTCCATGAACAACCATAAATACTCTTTTCTGCCTTGGAACTGTGATGAATGTCCCTACTCCACTGTGGTCACAAGTGTGTCTGCTATTGCTTCTCCTTACTCTGGGACTATCATCCAGGACTGTGACCTGAACCTGAGTATGGGCAAAACAACAGAGCCCTGCCCCCAGTGCCAGCAAAGAGACCTCTGTAATCTCCTTCTGACTAATTGTTTGGCCCCCTCACTATCCATGGGCTGAGAGTTCTGGAAGCAGCTGCTGCCACTGCTGATTCATTCACTCCCAAGGCCTGTTACTGTTTTTTTGGGGTCTGGTCTGTGCTGGCATGGGGCCTGCCCTGGACTCTGCTCCTCTCTCACCCTGGTGTGACAGACTTTTCCTGCCAAATTTTTAAGTTGTTTTGGACTAGAAAGATGTTTCACCTCTCCTTTTATGGATTCTGCCACTCCAGGATTTGTTTTAGAGCATTATTTAAAGGTCTTTGCAGGAGTTTGGGTTATAGCCCAGGTGAGTTCTTCCCTGCCTTCTCTCCACAATCTTCAGATGTACTAATTTTTAACTCTTGGAAGGAATCATGGTACATCAAACACATGCAAATAGGGAATGAGATTAGTCTTCTCTGACAAACTGGGGGCCATAGCAATTTCCGTTGTAAGGAGAAATCAGAGTTTTCCAGGTTCCCCATTGATATTGCATATCGAACTCATCTAGAATATATGTACAACACTAAAGATAGTTGCAGATTATGAAGCTTCCACAGTTCTCCACCACTTCTTTTCAGACCTCAAGTTGAATCTGTCCATCAATGCTTCCCTGATGCCTTGCTATTTTGTTAAATACACATTGATTTTGCTGACACATGTAATTTCTTAATTTCTCATAATTTCTTAATCACTAAGATGGTAACAACAGGAAGAGACTCCTTATGTGACTGATCATGTACACCAGCCAAGGAAAAGCTTGATTGAAGAGATGAACATGATTCTAAACCCTGACAGCCATCTTCATTTAGATTCTGACTGCTGTGACCTAAAGGAGAAACATATAATCTACAAACTTTTGGTAATTTTAGAAGGTAATTTTGAATGTAATTTCCCTTTGAAGGAAGGATTTAATAAGAATATTATGCGAAATACTTAATATTTGGTTAGTTGAGGGGGTAATTTTAACCTTTGGGATGGTTATCTACTTAATTATTTGGCATTACATGGACTTTGTTTTTAAAAGAGAAAGATAAAATCTCAAAATACTGCTTGTATCTTTTAGTCCTTATAAAAGGTAAATGTCTCTAAATCCAAGCTGATTATTGTGCAGATAACATTAGAAAGATCATTTATTGTTCCCAATTATCTTGCTTTTTTTCTGGAATTTTTCTAAAGAATAGCCATCTTGTTATCACCATTACTTATTTTTTAAAAATTAATTTGGGTAAACTCATTAAACATGTGCTGAGGCTTGATGGGAATAGATACATTTCTGGTTTCTTGCTTAAAGGTATTCTTGTTCTCCATTATGGGAATTGATGAGTCCTATGTTAGAGAGGATTAGCCATTTAGATAGGAAGAGCTGCCTATTCAGTGAGTTTTTGGAGGAGTGACTCTTCTCTCTCTCTCTCTCTCTCTCTCTCTCTCTCTCTCTCTCTCTCTCTCTCTCTCTCTCTCTCTCTCTCTCTCTCTCTCTCTCTTCCTCTCATTGTTTCTGTGGGTGTCATTCTCTCTGTCTCCCTCTCCCCCTACCCCTTTCTTCAGAATGTGTCACTTGAGACTCAGGCAGGTTCTCCTTTGGAATTCCATTGAAAGTGAGGAAGGGATCTCTCCCTTTCCCCCAATGGCAATGGCAGTTTCACAGATATGGCAGCAAGCACATCTGCTTGCCTAGAAAAGCCTGAAAAGTCTTGGGAAGTCTACTCAGTGGAAGGCTTCTCTTGGTTCAGTGGTCCCCTCTCTATCACAGGGACCAAGGGACCAACCAGCAAGCTCTAGACATTTTTCATTGTCTATGTGCAGGTTCTTCACCCCTGGTATGTGACAAGAAATCAAAACATGCAGCCATTTCCATGGAGCCACAGGGCATGCTCCCTGGGCTCAACCATCCCTCCAGCTATATGTTTGCTATTGTTAGCAAATCAACATGGGGTGCATTTGGCATATTTGTGCATCTAGAAAGTTCCCTGGGATCTTAGGGAGGCTCAAACATTGTCTTTTCAAGTGGTTTCATCAATGCTTGGAACTTAAGAGTCCCACCAAATCCATGTGGCACAGTTCTTAATGGCCTCCTACAATGGTCTTCTAAAGACTCCTAGGAATCCATTTAGCACAACTCTTAGATATTCTCAGAATTAAGTCTTTTTTTGGAAGGGCTAGACTTCCACAACTGATGGGCCTAGAGATTACACTCACCCTTCAATAGCAAAGTTGCACAAATGGAACAAACAAGATATTATATATTCCTCAGATATTACTACCTCCTTTTAAAGGACTCTTTCATTTCAAAACAACTTGTTGTTCAATTGTTCCTAACTCTGTGACCCCATTTGGGGTTTTCTTGTCAAGGATACTGAAGGGTCTTGTCATTTCCTTCTCTAGATTATTTTACAAATGAGGAAACTGAGGCAAACAGAGTTAAATGATTTGCCCAGGGTTGCACAATTAGTAAGTGTCTGAGGCTGGATTTGAACTCAGGAACATGAGTCTTCCTGACTTGATGCCTAGTACTCTATTCACCTCATCACCTAGCTAAGAAAGAGTAAAAATTTAAAACAGAAAAAAGAACTATCAAAAGAAAGAAATAAAGAAGTGAAAAATTAGTTTCTTAGAGAGAAACTTTAGTTCCAAGTAAACTTCCAGAACATATAGGGATCTTCCAATAAGAGCAAGCAACCTGGAGTTCACTAGGGTTACTATCAAATTATCATGGGTGGAAATTCTTCCATTGGATCTCTTCAGCACATAGAATAATCTATCCTTGATTTCTCCAGTAAATACACTGTCAGTGTGGGGCAGCAGACATAGAACTTATTGGAATCAGCTTCTCAGATCTGGGATAAGGTCACAAAGTATAATTACCATGAGGGACAAACCTACACATGTAAAGTGAATAGTTCTCAGCTTCCACTTGCAGAAAGAGTGCTCATGTATACCCAGGGCTCATACTGGCCCCAGGGTAATATAATCCTGATGCTCTGATATTTCTATCCTAAAGTCAGGTTTGCTACACTCCTCCATTTTAGGGATACCTCTGAGGAGTTTGGGGTATCCCTTCTCTAATGTATCTGACATTAGAATACCAATTGTGTTTCTTTCCAATGACTAAATAGAGTCACAGTTACATCTAATCATTTAACATCAATTAATTTTTACCAAAGGATATTTACTTCAGAGATATAGCAAGTACAAACATCCCTCCTCCTTCCCACACCTTGAAGTTACACCTTTCCTTTATATCATTTGGTCTCTTGTTATAGAACGCCTGAACTAAGCGCATTTTCTAAATAGCATTAGTCTCACCAAGTTCATGTCCAAATATATTTACTGAGAATGAGTACCCATCTCAGCTACCACTGGACTGGGTCTGAAAGGTCAGTCTTTACTCTTTTGGACATTGATACTGGGCTGGCTATAAAATCTGGAATGGAATCCTTTCTCCTGAATTTCAGACCTCAGTAGCTCCCAAATACCTTACTCTCTTGACATTTTGAGGTCCAGAAGGTGACAATCTCCAGTCCCTTAATTTAAAACAAAAGAATGAAATGCTGAGGCAGGCAGTGAATATTTGAGAAGTCATATGTCAGGGATAGAGGGATAAGGTGTAATGCCTTAATTCTTAAAGCATCTGTCACTCACTGGATGCCAATGGTGAAGGGTTTAAAATAAGAGCTGATATCCTCTGAGACAGAGCAGCTAAAGAGAATGGCTGAAGCTTTGTTCAGTTAGTATCTTTTGAAGGCACCTCTAGTTCTTCCTATACAATCTAGGAGGCTGCCATTTACCACATGATTGGCATGACCAGAAGCTGTTGCAGAACGTCTGCACATGCTCTCAAGTATCTCCAATGCACTTCCATTATATATCATCACAACTCTCCCAAAAGCAGGCTTTCTAATCTCTTCCACGAGTGGGGAAAGCATCAGAGAGCCTCTGAGCATGTCCCAGTCCCCCTTTACAATTATAAATGTTATACAATTTCAATGGTTTCCCTTACTAGACTAAGTCCTGGTTCTGTGGAATCATATGTTGTCCCTTTCTTGTGGAAATCAAATGGGGTATACTCCTCTCCTCTGACACCAGCTACTAGTATTTGAGAAAGGGAAGTCATGTCTTTGTTTCTTAAAGCCAAAAGGAGTTCCTTCTCCTACTTAATGGCTGCCATTATTAACTACACAAATAAGGATGTATTTTTTTCCTCCAATTAGAATGTAAGTTCTTTGAAAATGGTCAATCAACAAGCATTTAGTGCCTATAGAACAGGAACTGTCTTCTTCTAGTTGCATCCCCAATGCAACTAATTGATTAATTAATTAACGAATTGATCTCATAATGCTTCAAATATAGTAAATGTCTTTACTTAATGTTTTATTTTTTCTTATATCCAAAAATGGAAATAGCATTTGATTTGGTAGAGTTATAGGCTAACTAACAAAAGTATGAACTTTTTCCGGCAGCCCAGGAGGGGCAGATGTTCTCTGAACACTGTGTCCCTCAGTTCAAGGCAAGGTTGTTGCATAATAAAGCACAATGTCTCCTTCCTTGCAATGACTATTTTCAGAGCCTGTGTCTTAGGCAGATAGCCTTTGTGCACATAGTTTTTTGGTTTTTGCTCAGAGTCCTTTTTGGTAAGTATCCACTATTTCTGCCCTCTCTATCATCAGAGCCCAACTAGCTGTCATAAGCAATAGGTGGTTGTGATGAATTTTTTTATAGGGTTATTGGTATTCTTTGTAGTTGTTTTTTTATAAATTATATGGCAATTATTTGGATTATTGGAAAGAAAAACCTTCTGGCTGGTTCCTCTGTCTCAAGTATCTACCCAATCCAGTCCATCTTCTGACTCCACTATCAAAGTGATCTTCCTAAAATGCAGATCTCCCTATTACATCTAAGATAGAGAACAAAATTCTCTGTTTGGCCTTAGAAAGCTCTTTATAACCTGGCTCCTTTCTGCCTTTCCAGTTTTCTTATACCTTAGTGTCCTCTATGACTTCCTTGGTTTTCCTTGATGTAATGGTAATTTAAGGTTAATGGTGGGTGGGGGAAAGAGTTAAAGATCTTCCCTGCCCATTCATAGGCCTCAATACCTTTTGTTAATTTTATTGAGTTACTGGGTCAGAGTAACTGGGTCAGCTCTCTGTCTCTGAAAAGTGTATAAATACTCTGAGGTGAAGTTTTACTTTGGGGTTTAGTTTTTGGAAGAAAGTTTGTGTTCTAGATGAGACTCTGGGCAATCCCTAAGGAGTCCCCCAACTTCGAAAACCCAGATATTGGTGCTTCTCTCTCTGGTAACTATGTATGTATGGAATGGTCAGATAGTTGGATCTGTCTATTGATCTGTGATGTATCTATTGCTTATCATCATAGTCGGAAGCCATGTCTGTTGGTTTTTATTTGTATTTTCTCTGAAGTTCAGGGTGCTGACTTTTTCCCTTGAACTAAGTGAATGATTTATATGCTTGACTAAAGTAGATTGTTGACACCTCAAAAGTTGCTTTCCTTTTAGAAAATCAGATCTAAGACCCTGTACAGCAGGCCCTCCTGTGTATGCTGGGGTCCTTGCTGTTACACTTGAACAAGACATTCTGTTTCCCAGCTCCTTTCATTTGGCTGCACTCATCCCTCACCCTCACCTCCATGCCTGGAATGTTCTCCCTCCTCATCTCAACGTCTTGGTTTCACTAACTTCCATCAAATCTCAAGTAAAATTCCCCCTCCTTCAAGAAATCTTTTCCTTCTGCATTTCTTGTTCTCTCTAAGATTATTTCCAATTCATCCTTTACATATTTTGTTTGTACATAGTTGTTTTCATTTGTTTCCCCCATTAGATTATGAGCTCCTTGAGGGTAAGGACTGTTTTTGCCTTTCTTTGTATCCCCAATGCTTAACACAGTGCTTGGTACAAAGCAGATGCTTAATAAATACTTGACAACTTGACTTGTAAACAGGTAAGTTGTAGTCTCTCAATAACTTGGCATCAAACTATTATTTCATTATTCTGTTGATTTTTGGGTATCATGAATGCCTCAGTTTCTCAGTAAAACTCCTTGTTGGAGGTCTTCTCAATAAACTTGGGCATCATATGGTTATTTGTTTCTATCAAAGTGCTTCCTAATCATATGGAGCCTTCTTTCAACTTCTTTGCCAACTTAGGGATTGGTTGGGAGTATTTGCATCACCTCTGTCTTCTGAAACTCCATAGCACAAGTTACTGGTGAGGTATTACTCTGACCCAAACATAAAAAAGAAGGTGTGAAGAACTAACAGATGTGCATAGACAGATTCCAAATTTTGCCATTTTTGTCTGTTTACATCTCTTGATTCTGATTCTCCTGTAACATTACAAGGTAGTCTGGTCACAGGTTGAATAGATCTACTTGTTTTGTCACCTGTTGATAGGTTAAATTCGTGGACTAGAAATGTCATGTGCCAAGTCCACTAGGATCTTTTTCTGATCTAAGAGCTCTTAACATATTCAATTTGTTATTCAGTCATGTCCAATTCTTCCTGACCCTGAGGAGCCTGCATAGCATGTCAATCATGCCGATGGGTTTTTCTTGGTAAGGATACTGGAGTGATTTGCCATTTGTTCCTTCAGTGGATTAAGGCAAACAGAAGTTAAGTGACTTGGCCAAGGTTACACAGCTAAATATCTGAGGTTGGATTTGAACTCAAGTCTTCTTGACTCCAGGCCCAGTACTCTATCCACTGAGACACCTACTAGCCCTAACATATTCAAAGGTGTGTGATTAAAATGATTAGGTTGCTGGTCTCTTTTTTTTTAGAGGTAGACATAACACCAGCACTCTCTTAGTTCAGGTTCAATTTGGGGACAAAATGAAAGACTCATAAGTCACTAAACAGATAATGAAAAGGAAGTTTACTTTCCCCTAAAACAGAAAAGATGTGCACCAAGGATACAGTGATACATCTTCAGATTTGGTAAATGTAGCTTCCCTTATCTCCTTATGAAAATGCATTTGGTCAGCAGGTCATCAAGACTGGGTGTGGTGATTTCCATGGTCTTTGGCACCCACTAAGTCTGAGAGGCCCTGAGCTCACCTAGGTGGGGCTTTTATGCCCTTTGGTGACCAGGAAGCTGCATTAAGGGAAGCAGGGGCTAATTAGATTCCAAGGTCAATTTTATCTACCTTTAGGGAGACCAAATTTGTGTCTTGAGAAATAAGGAGGAGGTATGGGAGGGGGGGGGCCTAACCTATGTTCCCAGGAAAGGAAGGAGGTATGGGCCTAATCCATATTTGGAAATTCTGGTAGATATTTGTCCTATCACATCCTGTAAATGGTTAAACTGTAGTTCTAAACTTTGTAATACTTACCAAAGTTAATATTTCTTTGAGTACCTTGTTCTCCTAGAGAGTCTTAAATCATCATACACTTAATTAATTGATTATATTAATAAATTAATTATATTAAATTATCTAAATTGTTTTCCAGGTCAATTGTTTTGACTATGAGATACCTTACATATTCTTCTACTTTTTCCATCCTTTGACTTTTTTCTAATATTTTTTGTTGTCTCATGAAGTTATTATATGCTGTTTGGGCCATTCTAATTTTCAGGGGTTTGTTGCTTGGGCAAGGTTTTGTATTTCTTGTGCCAAGTCATTAATTCCCTTTCCAACTTCTTCAATAGCTCTCATTTTTTTCCCTTTTCTTTCTTGTGTTCTTATTTTATTGACAAAAACATTTAAAAATTATTTTTAAACTCTTTTATCTCTCCCAGGGATTTTTGTTGGATTTATATTGATGCTTTGTTTGCCTTTGAGTCATTGCTTGTAGATATTTTGGAGTGAATCTCTTCTTTGTCTTGAGCATTTCTGTTTCCATAATACCTTTTGAAAGTGGCACTCTCTTTTGGTTGCCTATTCTTCCAGTCCACTTCCTGACTTCGGATTTTTACGTTTCAGCCAGACCCTCATTCTTCTGGAGGGAATGTCTGAACTAAGCTTGGATCCCCCTGAGTCCTTCTCCTGCTCTCTTAGGTTATTTGGGTGTTGTGTTATTCCAGGGTTCAGGAACAGGTCAAGCTGGAAATCTGTGAGTTTCAGTGTTCCCAAAGTGGTCTTATCCAGGGATAAATCTGATGGGTGACCTCCTGGTATAAGCACTCCAAGTGCCTAACCTGGGTTTGAAACTGATCAATAAATCTGAGTGTCTGATGCTGGTTTGAAATGTCAACAGACTACTATTAGACTCGGCCATTATCAACCTGAGGGAAAGCTTTGCTAGTTCAGGGTGAAAAAACTGTAGGTTCCCTTTGTTCTATAATACTTGTCTCCATTATTCCACTACAGACTTCATACTGTTCTAGAGCTTCAGAACTGAGACCCTTTACTGCCCCTGTGGTCAGAACCACATAATTAGTGATTGTTTAGAAATGATCCTTGCTCAGCACACCATTTATGTCCTGCAACATAACCACCCTGGAACAACATGTCTAGGTGCAGGTCTGCTGTCCAGTCCACCCTGGATCTGTGACCTGGTACTGGGTACTCAGTAATAGAGCTACCAATTGACACCTGTTTTGCATCTTGCCTGCACAAGGTCAGATTCCTTTGTGTGGACTCAGTATGAATTTTTTAAAAATTGGATTTCCCACGCAGTTTGGTGCATTTTCTAGATCTGTGTGCAGTTTTATGTGTTTGTTAAGGGAGGAGTGGTTAAAGCTCAGTTATACTTCTTCTTGTTAGTCTGCCATCTTGGACAGGATGCCATCATAAGTTCAGGATTGCAGAATATCACCTTTAATTGCATACTGAACTCCTTTGCTCTTCAGAACACATTATTACATTCCTTCCTGAAGTTTCCAATGTGTGTGTGTGTGTGTGTGTGTGTGTGTGTGTGTGTGTGTGTGCAGGCAAGCATGCAGATATCTTCTGTGAAATTTCCTTTCCTTTTTTCCCTCATCATGTAGAATTTGTTGTTTATCATTGGAATTGTTAAATTTAATCACTATGTATCTTGGCCTTTGGGGATTTTTTTTGGAAGCAATCTAGGGATTCTTTTAACTGGCACCTTATTTTTTATGATCACAAGTTCTAGGCAGTTTCCTATTCTTATTTTTTTTTTCATTATGGTGTTCAGTTTATTTTACCTTGTTGTGTTCTTCTGGGAGATGTCTAACCCTAAAGGTTTTTCTGTGAATCCTGTTTTCAAGATCAATATGTTTTGCTTGTATGGAGATCACATTTCCTGTCAATGTTATTGCTTTTTGCATCTCTTCCAGATAATCCTACACTTCTGTGTAACTGAATTCTCAATTAGTTGTTCTCTCTTTTGGTTATTTGGTGAAGTTTGCTACCATAAGCTCAAGTTTTTTATGCTGCTAATTATTTTTGCTACGTAGGACATATATTCTACTTTCACAGTTTTTATTTCTCTGTTAAACCATTCAGGGATATCCCCCTGTGGTTCCATGCTCTTTGGGAAATCCATAAGATTTCCAAATAAGATGCAGTGATTATAATGTTAGTTTCCTCACTTGGAGTGGTTTTCTATTTCCTTCTCCAGCTCATTTTACAGATAAGGACTGAGGCAAGCAGAATTGCCCAATGGCACACAGCTAGTGAATGTCTGAGGCCAGATTTGAACTCAAGGTGAAGAATCTTTCTGACTCCAGGCCTGGCACCCTATCCATTATGCCTCCTAGAAACCCTGTGATGGGCATCTGTGCAAACTGGTAAAATCTTGAGAACCAGATGAAAGTGATTGTCTCCTTTTTTTCTGTCAAAGGAATCTGATAGTGCCCACCATATAAATGCAAGCCTGAGAACCACTAGCTACTTAGAAAGTAGCTCAGGGCAGCTTGAACCCTTGACATAATACGTTGGTCTATGACAGTTCTTTTGTTAAAACATTTGGTCATGTAGACATAATCTATTCTTGTGGAAGTCATTCCTTATGGATGATACATAGATCCTGCTGGATTCTGTGATGATACTAGTGACCAGAAGTTCTTTAATGTGGTTTCTGAGGACTTCTATCAGAGATAAATAAATCTTCCTAAATAGTTCCCTTAAAAACCAGGAATTGGTGATCTGGATTTTCCTATGTCACACTCAGACTTAGAGAACACATCTTCTTACTGAGCTTTTATCTCACTCATTTCTTCCATTTTTTTGTGGTACTGGAGAGTCACAAAATTTAAAGTTCTCAGTACTTAGATTTGAATATGAAAAACTAGCACCCTCACAACGTTCCCTGCCAACACTTGCCTTTTGGCCTTTGTGCAGTCTCCCTTTGTGGTATAGAACCCAAATATTGCGTCTCAGCTTGTTTTCTGTAATATCCTACCTGTACTGGCTGGAACTGGTTCTGATCAGAGCTGATTCCAGTGATTGATGGTAGACATGGATGCACCGGAGATGCTATCCACTTTCCTGTTAGCATAAGTAACTTACTAGAAAAACTTAAAGCTCAGTCAAATGTATTTCAGTAAATTATAGTTCCTGTCACTTAGTCTTCCAAGTCAAAGCCCTTTCAAAAGCTATAAAGATACTTTCCATATATATCTTTCATAAAATAACTGGAAAAAGATAGTCAGTTGAGACCTGCTATCCAAGACAGCAAAGCAGTCCACATTCTCAATTTTCACCATTACCTCTATTATGGAATCCCATGATTCCAGATTCAACAGACCCATAAAGAAGGCAAAATGAAGTACTTTTACTGTCAGTCAGTCAGTCAGTCAGTCAACAAGTGTGTATTCATTATATGCCAGGCACTGTTATATGTTTATCATTCTTCGGATCCAAGGTAACTCCCCTTTTCTGACCCTAAACTTATTTCCTCATGCTCAGTATTGAGGAACTCAGAATTTTCTTGAGTGCTGGTACCAATCATGTGTCCTTTCAGGTTATAGGTACAGCATACCACAGTTGTGCTTTCACATCAGAATTCTGATGGTGATGTTTATGCATGGGAATATCATGACCTCCATTCCCTTGGTTCTTTATCTTTCTAAGGAGAATAGTTTTGCCTACTTTTCTATCTCTCACCAGATCTTCTGTGGAACATCTTGGTACTTCCAACACTATTAGCTGTCTGTCATCTTATTACTGGGGCTGGAAAGTCCCAGAGAACTTCAAGTAAAGGTCAGAGTTCAATTTAATGAAGCCCCAGCATGAGAGGGCAGAGAAAGGATATGTCTGAACCCTCCTGATGACTTAGGAAAGGACTATAGCCCTTGTCTTCGCATTAAAAAGTGTTGATAGTTTGGGTCATGACACTCAAGAATTAGTCCTTTCTGGCTCTCCAGAAAGTGTCAATCCTAGTGATAAAACAGCAGGAAGACGGATATGATAAAATTTATACTACATGATCATGACTGTTCTCTAATAATTTGTTCATATGAGACTTGACACCTCAATGAGAGTAGAAGGTCATCTAAGGCAGGTGCTATATCTTCTATTTTGTGGGGTTTTTTTCCAAATTCCCCATACCCTGAGATGTGACTTCTTAGTCACTAAGTAGATGGAGAAAAATACTCTTATCTTCTGACTGGCAGTTTTCACGGCTGCTCTTCATTCCTGGAACACTCATCCTCCTCATCTCTGACTTCTGGCTTTCTTCAAGTCCTATCTAGAATCCCATTTTCTACAGGCAGCCTTTCTCAATCCCCCTTAGTTTTCATGCCTTCTCTCTGTTTATAATTCTCAATTTATCTTGAATACAGTTTGTTTATCCATCATTGTTTGAAACGTTGTGTTGTCTCTCCCATTAGTCTGTGTGCTCCTTAAAGACAAGAAAGTCTTTTCTTTTTTGTGTCCCCAGAACTTTGTACAATGCCTGGAACACAGTAGATGCTAAATAAATGTTTATTGACCAACTGATTGTTTCAACCCCATTTCCTTTCTACTCTTAGTCATACCTCTAGATATTGGGAAATGTGAAAAAAAAAGCCAAAAGAGAGGTTACAGAATCTGCCCTTTAGGAACTTATACTCTTAATGAGGGAACAAAGACTTATATAAACAGTCATTAGAGAATCAAAGCAAATACACAATCATATAATACAAATCTATATATAAGAGCAGAAGGAGAAAATAAAGAAATGAAGTGGGATTAAGTCAGAAAAGACTTCTTGGAGGAGGTGTGTCTTAAGGGGATCTTCATTTTTCTCTCTGCCCTTCTGAGTCTCTTGGACTCTAGAAACCTCTTCACCCTAGAAGCTCACTCTAGCCCTGAGCTCTACACATTGTGAGTACCCCACCTTAAGGCTTCTCCCTTTAATTGACTGGTTCTTCCCAGAACTCCATTTTAAGAAAGCCCACACCAGCCATGTCTATATTTCTCTCTAGGTATACCCAACTCTTGGTAAAATCTCACCGTCTGGGTACCTTCATCTCTGCCCTTCAACCCTTTTCTCAGATTGCTTTTATTGTCCTTGAGTATGCAAGTTCCTTGAGGACAGGGACTGCTACTTTTTTCTGTCTGTCTTTGTAGTGCCAGCATTTAGCACAGTCCATGCCACTTAACAAATGCTTGTTGACTTGACTTGATAATTTAAATAGAGTGATAGATATGGAGGAGTGCAATAGATGCTAGAGGTTTTCTCCGACAAAGAAAAGAGTTATATGTGGTACATTGTCAACTGCAAATCCATTTTCAATACTCATCAGTAAACAGAAAGCATGTGCAGAGAGGAAAGCATGACCAGAGCCCAAAGGACTAGAATGATATTGTTCTTTGGGTTCAGTTACTTTCCAAGACCCCCTTTCTGCTCTAGGGATACACCAGCCATCCTAGTGTCAAGTTGAGTATAGAACACAAGCAGGTAGTATGTGAAGTAGTCTATGTAGTCAAGACAGCTTCCACCTTTTTCTACTCCCACTGAAATAAACTGACACCTCCTTTAAACAGCCACATACAAACATTTTACCATCATAGATCATTCCAGAACAAACAGGGCTGTGTTAGATACATAAGCAGCCTTGATCATCCTACCTCACAGTGGGAGGACATTCTAGGCACAGAAGCGAAAGGAGACAGGGGTGGAAAGGGATATGGAAGTTTGTGTGGGGGTAGTAAGAAGATGGGCCTGGTTAGAGCTAAGAAATCCTGAGGAACAGGAGAAGACCCTTTGGAAGACTAGGAAAAATGAGAAAAGGAGGGGGACACATAATTAAGGCACCCAGTTAATGGTGTGGTTTAGACTTGATTAAAAATTCTAATAAGGAGCGCCACAAGGTTCTAAGCAGGTGAGGGACCATTGAGGAAGATTATTCTGTCAGATATAACAAATGGCCTGGAGCAGGCAGACTGCTACAGACACCCCATTCTTTTCTTTCCCTTTGACTACTGAATCCTTAGTGAGTAGCCAAACATAATACTGGTATCCTGAAGTTCCTGTCAGGGCAGGCCTTGTGAGTAGGTGGCATATATGGCTACTTATGTACTAGGATTTCAGAAATATTGAGAAAGTTCCCTAGTCTAAAAATATTTTCTCCATTTGGCTCACTACTGTCTTAATTTCCAAAATTAGAACTTCATTCCTTTAGTTTAAGCCAAGCAGGTAAGTGCAAATACCTTTAGAAGAAATAATAAACCAACTTCCATGTTGTGAAAAGTAGCAATTGAGCCCAGGTCCTTAGAAAAAACTCCAATTAACAATGTGAAACAGCAAGGAAGAACTAAAGAAAAACACCCCTGTCCGTGGAATGGAGTTCCTCTATCCTAGACAGGGCCTGAAGCAAAGACCACTCCATGGGTCCAGATCTCTTAGCAGGTGATGGTATAAGAAAACTAGGCCAAGGTCAGTGGAAAAGAAGTCTCAGGAGACCAGACTAAAGCCAACTTGATCTTGGGTCAGCCAAGTGCTGGAACCCTGGACCTCCAGTAGGTGACACCATATAGCAATGACAAAGTCAGCTGAAATCAAGGTTGGGGGGACTCCCCAAGAGATAGCTGCAAATGATACCTGTGGGTAGGCCTTGATCCCCAAAAAGCAGCCTATTCTGAGTCCCAGACCAGTACTGTGGAAGAAAGACCTGTCCGCAGGCAGTTTCCCATCCTAGAAATATAGTGAAAGGGGCAGGACTGAAACCTAACCACACCATCCAATACTGTGGCAGTACAACAGCTTTCTTTTTCTTTCCTTTTTAAATTCCTCATTGTTTAAAATTTTTTTAAAAAATTCAGTTTGAACTTAAATACAAAAAGAGAGAAAAAAAGAACATTTCTATTTACATAGCAGAACACAGAGGATTTAGTATAAAACCATAAATTTCCATTTCAGATTATTTACTTTTTTTAAAACTATGCAATAAATACTACACATTGCTTTTAAAGCTGCCCTGCTTTTCTATATGTTCTTCTAAGTTTTCTTTTGTTTTCTTCTGTGTGCTTTTTTCCTCCCTCTCTTCCCACTCAGTACAACAGCTTTCAGACTACAGTGGAGACAAGACTTAATTAACTCTAGTACAATATCATCCGATTCCAGACCTGGGTCATTCTACCCACTCTACCCAGAAGTTCAAGAAGAGACAGATCTTGACTTTGGCACAAAGTTCTAAATCAGGAACTGAAGATGAAGACATGAGCAAAAGGAAGAGAATTCTTAAAAAGAAACATTATGAGTTAATATAAACATAAAAATCTGTGACAAAAGAATTCACTCTGAAATAGTCATAAGTAGAACCACAGGAAAAAAGAGTGCATTGGCCACATGGACTTCTTGAGTGTATGTAAGAAAAGAAGGAAGCGCTGAAATAAATGTAAAGAAATAAAATTAGAATACTTGGAATGAGAATAAACATCTTAGAGCAGAAGATGATCAATCATTCAAATAATGGACATACTGAAAATGGAAGAAATGATTCAGTAAAGCAAGAAGAAATATTGGAATTTTGTTAAAAGACTGAAAAATGAGATATCTATTATAGAAAACTTCCATAGAAGACAGTACAATAAGAGATAATTTAGAGCTAGTGAGGGTCTTGGCAAGGGTAGGCCTCGAGTCAAAAAGACCTGAGTTCAAAACTACCCTCAGTCACTTACATGAGCCTGGGCAAGTCACTTAACTTTTGCCTCAGTTTTCTCAACTATAAAATGGGGATAATAATAGTGTTTACCTCCCAGACTTGGTGTGAGAATCAAAGAAGATGCTATTTGTAGAGCACTTGGCACAGTGTCTGGCACAAGTAGATGCTTATTTCTTTCCTTCCTCTCCAGTATACTCCATGGTACCCATCACCAAAAAAAATGGAGATATATATTTTTTTTAAATTGTAAAATCAAAACTTCCCAGATCTATTAGAGCCAGAGGACAAAGTGAAAATAGAAAGAATCAATTGAAATTGATTGTCTACTGAAAGAAATTCCAAATAAAACACATGAAAAAATGTTACAGACCTAAGTCAAAGTTCCCAGGTCAAAAAAAAAAAATATTGTAGCTAGTCAGAAAAAAAGAGATTAAGTACCAACGAACTACATTCAGGACCACATAAGAGTATACAGCATCAAATGCAAAACAAAGAACATCTTGGAAAGAAAAAAAAAACAATTTGCAATAAAAAAATAACAATCTGCAAAAGCATCTAATTCTATAAAGGAGAAAATGGTCCTTTAATAGAATAAAGAAGTTTAAAAAACATTCATATTGAGAAAATCAGAGCTGGGTAGAATCTTCAATCTTTGAAATGCAAACATAGGAGTCAGGAAGAACTTGGGCAAATATATTGTGCAACTTGAAAAGGCTAAATGATGATTGAATGCTTACAACCAAATAGTGAGGAAAAAGACTATTATTGTACCTTCTAAAATCTCACTGTTTTTTAACAAAGAATGACTCAAGAAAGACAAATTCAGTTTGTGCTGTTTTGTTTGGATCTGAGAATAAAGAATATCAGTGGGAAAAGAAATATATGCAGGAAGAAAGAAGGAAGAAGAAGGAGTAATTTACTATTTTTCATAATTAAAATTTCATTAGAAAAATAGATAAACATGAAGGCAGGGATGGGGAGAGCAGTCATCTCATGAATATCACTTTTTAAAAACATTTTTAAAGGGTTAGTATTTTATTTTCCTCCAATAACATGTAAAAATAATTTCCAACATTCATTTTAAAAATTGTTTCAAATTCTCTCCCTCCCTATCCATCCCCTCATTGAGAAGGCAAGCAATTTGATATAGGTTATACATGTGTTGTCATACAAAACATACTTCCATATTAATCATGTTGTAAAAGAAAACAGACCAAAATAAAAACCCAAGAAATATTAAGAAATTTTTAAAAAGTATCTTTTGATCTGTACTCAGACTACACCATTTCTCTTTCTGGAGATGGACAGCATTTTTTTTATCATAAGTCCTTCAGAGCTGTCTTGGATCATTTTATTGCTGAGAATAGCTAAATTATTCACAGTTGATCATCCCCCATCATTGTTACTGTATACAATGTTCTCCTGATTCTACTCATTTCATTTTATATCAATTCATGTAAATCTTTCCATATTTTTCTGAGAGCATCTAGCTCAACATTTCTTATAGCACACTAGTAATCCATCACATTCTTATACCACAAATTGTTTAGCCATTCTCCAATTGATAGGCATCCTCTCAATTTCCAATTCTTTGCCACCAGAAAAGAGCTGCTATAAATATTTGGAAATACCTCCAAATTGCTCTATCTAATGGTTGAATTTGTTCACAACTTCACCAATGGTGCATCAGTGTCTCAATTTTTCCCACATCCCCTCCAACTTTGTCATTTTCCTCTTTGGTCCCATTAGCCAATCTAGTAGATGTGAGTAGTACTTCAGAATTGTTTTAATTCATGTTTTTCCAATCAATATTGATTTAGAGCATTGTTTCAGATGGCTATAGATAGCTGTGATTACTTCAATGGATAACTTACTTGTACATCACTCTTACTTGAACCAAGAAAGGAAAGTCTGACTCTCCCCCTCTCCCCCACCACATTAAAATGAACATGATGATGGGTGGAGATAGGAAAAGGCAAGAGGCAGGATTTAAGAGAAAGGATAGAGTTGGGAAAGGAATAGTTACAAGTAAAACAAACTTCAATTATGAAGAATAAATTGTGAGGCAGGGTATAAAAGGAGAAGATGGAAGGATTAGATTTGGTTGACTAAGATGGGTTGGAAAAGGAAAGGAAAGGCAAAGAAGGCAGAATCAGATCATTCCAATTATGGTCTGCTAGCAATGCTTCCACTCTGTTTCTTTTGTCACCTTTTTTCCTTTGTAAAGGGAGGGTGTCAAAGAGAGTAAACTTTTTTATAGGTTATGATGAAAGGAAAACACTTAAGAATCAAAACCAAGAATGTGAATGAAATAAACTATTCATAAAATAGAAGAGGGTATCAGAATGGATTAGAAAGCAGAATGCAAAGAAATAAAAATGTTGTCTGTAAGAAATACACATGAACCATAAAGATTCAGAAAGTGTAAAGGTGGGGGAGATTGAATCAACAAATCATCCTACCCACTTAGAATAACTCCTCTGTCTTAAGGATCATACCTACCCTACTCTATCATCTTCCGTCTCATCTTCATCTCCATAAGAACGTTGAGCTCCTTGAGTACCCTTTGGATACCTGACTCAATAGAGGGGCTTTTGCCTTACCTCACTAGATATAGTCTTTTCCCATTAGAATGTAAACTCCTTGAACAATTTACATAAAAACAATATTGTAAAGATGACTTTGAAAGACTCTGACCAATATAATGAAAAACCACAAATCTGAAGGTCTCATTATGAAACATTCTATCCCTTTCCAGATACAGAACTTGAGTACAGATTGAAATATATTTCTTTCTTGTAGCAGGGCAGACAGGTAGGGGGATCCCTGATGAAGAAATTTGTTTTACTTGTCATAAATATTTGCAACATTTTTTTTTGTCATCTCAATGGGTGAGGGAGGGGGAAATGGGAAGGAGGGATTTCAGATATAAATAAATTATAAATAATATATTCAGAAAGTAAAATTGAAGTTTTAAAAATATTTGTATCCTAAGCACCTAGCACAGTACCTGGTGCATAATAAATACTGTATGTAAATAACAAGATGTTCTATACCCTGATAACTTTATTAGAGGAGAATACCTCTACTGAAAGTCACTAAACTAGGTATTGAGAAGTTTTTAATCAGTTTGGAAGGAGAGCAAGTCACTGAATGAAATGAAATAATTTTACGAAGGAAATATATTGAGATTAGTTGAGATGGTTATGTGTGTGGGGCTTGGATAAAACTGCAAGCATATTTACAACCAGTAATTCCAGTGGTAGACCAGCCTGGAGAGAGTAGCTTTAGCTAATCCCCTGAAAGGGAATCACTTGTGGGGTGGGCAGGTGGAGAAAGCCTGGTCCCAACTTTGAGCAGAGGATGACCTCTGAATTTTGAAAGGTTAGAAGATTTTGGACTTCCCATAGCCTTCTTAGAAGTGTCCCCAGGAGACTCATGGTAGGAATTGAGAGCCAAGCAGAAACTGAGGAAAATTAGCTTCATGATTCTACAAGGAGTCCAGTGGAAGACTAGACCATGCTCAAAGGGAAATTCATGAGGACTCCATGAAGAGGCTGAAAGGATTTTCAGCAAATAGGAATGGTGAGCTGCCCCTTTCTTTACCAGATGTTCTCTCATAACTTGAATTCACTTTTCCCTAGACTGGTTTGGGAGAATGTTTATACCAATTTAGCAAATACCTGCTTTTTGAAGCTAATTGAGGCAGCAGGGCTTTGAGGACCTCATCTGTGGTGGTGGTGATCTGTGGGAAGTGAATGATTTTATTAGGGAGTCTCCACATTGGCTCTTCCCTGAATCAAATCAGCCACCACTGTTTACCTCTTTTCTTTGGGTCATGGCATTCACGTTTGCTTCCTTCTGCTACATGTTGGTGCTGCTGCTCATCTTCTTCTCCATCTGGCACTTTATAGTATTTGATGAACAGAAGATTGATTACAAGAATCTTACAGACCAGTGCTTCTTAAACCTTGGATTTGGACCCCATGAAGGGTCATGAAAACTTTGGCAACAGTAAAAGGTTTCTGAATGTACGATGACTAAAAGTTAATTAAAAATCAAATGTGTAATGAATCTGAGATGTTTCTGGCAGTGCCACAATTTCACTGTGGTTCTGAATGCAAAGAATAAGCTTTGTGTTGCACATGCCCTCAGGACATGCAATGCCAAGGAACACTGCCCAAACTGAAAAGTGTTAGTGAGTGGAAAAAGTTTAAGAATCCCTGCAGTGTAGACCACTGTAATAGACTCAGTCTTCTTGTACTTCCCAAATATCTCATCCATGTTTTCTCCTGTGTCATGTTTCTCTATTCAGTAGAGCGGTTCACACTGGGTCTTAATATATGCCATTCTGGCCATATTCTATTTGGTGGTCCATGAGTTGACCAGTGATGAGTAGACCAGGACTCTATGATCCTACAACCATCATGAATGCTGATATTCTAGCATACTGTCAGAAAGAAGGATGGTGCAAATTAACTTTTTACCTATAATTTTTTTTACAACCTATATGGCATGATTTATGTTTTTGGTGAGCTCTTAAGGAGACAGACTCAGTACAGTTAAGTGCAAACAAATATGTGATATGTATTCATCCTTCGTTGCCAAAGAAGACCATGCCATCAGAGAAATAATGACATGACTTGCATGTGACTTTGTTTTGAGTGAGGGAGGACCGTGCAGGTCACCAGTCTCACTTTTCCTCCAGAGCCATCTGAATCCAGTGACCAGATATTCATCAGGATGACTGGAGATGACCCAGGATGAGGCAATTGGGGTTAAGTGACTTGCCCAAGGTCACACAGCTAGTGAGTGTCAAGTATCTGAGGTGAGATTTGAACTCAGATCCTCCTGACTCCTGCACTGGTGCTCTATCCACTGCAGCACCTAGCTGCTAAGTGCAAATAAAAGCCACAAAGTGAAAGGATTCTATCCAATGAGAACCTCTTTCAAATATTAGCTTATGCAATATGATCAGTTACTTTAAAAAAAAGACTTTATTTTTGAAGTGCATCCACATTTTTGGTTTAAGGAAAGACTGTTTTTATCATTATGCTTAGACAAAGAAATTAAATGGAATTACATATTATGAATATAAAAGGGTCATCCCTAGGAACAGTCACAATTTTCTGAGTAATTGTATCAATTACAGATTGTCCTTAGTCTGTTGGAAGTTTTGTTCACAGGAGTTTGTAGTCATTTATTCTGGTTTTACTGAAATATTGACTTATTACAAACTAGGCTGTAGAGATCAAGCACATTTGAAGGATTGAAAATTCTGTATATGTGACTGTGGAAAGTCTTATGGGTTTCTTCATATGTCATGTAGAAGATTACATGGATATGTATTTTTCTTAACATTTTAATTTTAGCCCTATATATTTCATGACCTAGGAATTTCCCATAATAGTCCCTTAAAATTCATATACTTTAATTCTTTTTTTCCTCCAAATTTATTTATTTATTTGTTTTCAATTTTTAACAACCACTTCTATAAGTTTTAAATTTTCTGTCCCCTCCTTCATACTTCCCTCCCCAAGATGGCCTGCAATCTTATAGGGGCTCTACACATACATTCTTATCAAACATATTTTCACATTAGTTATGTTGCATAGAAGAATTAAAATGAATGGGAGAAAGCAGGAATAAAACTTAACAAAACCAAACATAACAAAAGAGAAAATAGTCTGCTTCATTCTGTGTTCTGACTCCATAGTTCTTTTTCTGGATGTGGATGGCATTTTGCACCATGAGTCCTTTGGAAATGTTTTAGGTCCTTGCATTACTATGAAGGACTAAGTCAATTAAAAACAGTCCTCACACATTGTGGCTAAATTACTGTGTATAATGGTCTCCTGGTTCTGCTCACTTCACTCAGCATCAGTTCATATAAATCTATACAGGTATTTCTGAAGTCCATCTGCTCATCATTTCTTATAGTACAATAGTATTCATATACCACAACTTGCTCAGCCATTCCCCAATTGAAGGGCATTCCCTTGACTTCCAGTTCTTGGCCACCACCAAAAGAGCTGCTATAAATATTTTTGTACATGAAGGTCCTTTTCCCATTTTTATGATCTCTTTGGGATACAACCCTAGAAGTAGTATTGCTGGGTCAAAGGGTATGCATGTTTTTATAACCCTTTGGGCATAGTTCCAAATTGTTCTGATCAGCTCACAACTCCACCAACAATAAATCAGTGTTCCAATTTTCCTACATCCTCTCTAACATTTTTCATTTTCTTGTTTTGTCATGTTAGTCAATCTGATAGGTGTGATGTGGTACATCTACTTTAACTCTTAAGCATAAGTGAACTTATTAAAACTATATACTGAATTATCTTGTAATGCATTTAAAGTTATTTTAAATGTTTTCATCTGTAGCACTTAATAAGAAATTTGATATTCTAATTATTGTTACAATCTAATAATAAAATATATTCTTAAGGACTTGCAAGTTATACCTTAGATGTTCAGAAAAGAAAATGAGAGAGAACATTGTGTAACTACCCTTCTATTCCTTAGTGCAATACAATAAAAGTTTATAATTTTAAAAAAGAAAATAAAAGCTAATTGATTCTATGGCTAAATGAGATAAAGTTGTAATCAGTGAGAGGGTGGTACACATTGGTGAGGGCTTGTGAGCAATAGCATTAGAAGTTCTAGTTACCTGTAGAATCCTATGGGAATAAGACAGCAGCCTTCCAATATGAAGGAGGTTTGAGATAGTATCCCCAGAGCCTGTACTAAACAGAACTAAAATGAGGAGCTTAACTTTTTTTTAATATGCATTTTATTCTTTAAATTTTAAATTTTCATATTTTAAAAATTAATTGATTTTTAGTTTTCAACATGCATTTCCCTAAGATTTTGAGTTCCAAGTTTTCTCCCCTTCCCTCCTCTTCCCCCATGCTAAAGTGGCATGCAATCTTATATAGGTTCGATATATGCATTCATATTAAATACATTTTCACATTGATCATGTTGTAAATAAGAATTAGAGCCAACTTTTCTTGTATATAGTAACAGCAACATTATGTGATGCTCAGCTTTGATAGACTTAACTCTTCTCAGTAACACCATGATCTAGACAATTCCAAATGACTCATGACAGAAAATGCTATTCACATCCAGAGAAAAAACTATGGAGTCTGAATGCAGATTGAAGCAGACTATTTTCTCTCTTTTTTGTTTTTTCTTTCTCATGGTTTTCCCTTTTGTGCTGATTTTTCTTTCACAACAAGATTAATGTAGAAATGTGTAATATAATTAGACATGTATAGCCTATATCACATTACATTCTGTCATGGGAAAGAGTGAAGGGAGGAAGGGGAAAAATTTGGAACTCAAAATCTTATAAAAGTGAATGTTGAAAACTAAAAATTAATTAATTTAAAAAATGAGGAGCTTAAGTAGAATCTAGTATTCCTCAGGCAAATTAAAACAAAACCCAGGAGTTCCAATTCTGATTTTAGACAAGGCAACAGAAAAAAATAAATATGGTTAAAGGAGACTATCAGGGAAACAGATGTGCATTAAGGCATAAGAGATTAATAATATTCATCTAAATATATTTTCACCAAATGGCATAGCATCCAAATCCAACTACAGGAAGAAGTAAACAGTAACACTATTATTGTTGAGGAGCTCATTATAGCATTTTGAGCTCTAGCCAAGAACAACAACAAAATGAGAAAAAAACAAGGATTCTAATAGAATTTCAGAAAATTAGATGAGAATAGATGTCTGGTGACAACTGAATGGAAGCCATAAGGAATATATGGATTTTTTTCATTTTGTCTGGCATCTTTACAAAAACTAACCATATACTAGGGCATAAAAACCTCAGAAAATGCAGAAAAGCAGAAACATTAAACACATTTTAAACTAATCTCAGAACAATAAAAAGTATAATACTGAGAATTTGAGGAAGGGGTTCAGACTTACATGATAACTAGATAATATAATTCCAAAAGTGTATAGGTTGATAGAAGAACAAATCAAGATACGACAGATAATTTTTTGTCCAAAAAATGACTATAATGAGTCAACATACCCAGACTTTTAGGATACTACTCAAACATTCATGGAGGAAATTTGTATCTCTAAACATTTCTATAAACAAAGTAAAAAACAAGAGTTCAGTGAACTAGACTTGGAGCTAAAATGCACTAAAAGAAGAAACAAATCAATTCTAACCCTCAAAAAATAAAAAAAAAAAACAGTAATTCTGAAAACCAAAGAAGAAATAAAGAAATCTACCACTGAATTAATAAATACAACTAAGAGTTGACTTTCTGAAAAGACTAATAAAACAGAACATCAGCTAATTTGATTTTTTAAAAGAAGAAAACCAAATTACCAAAATAAAAATGTTGAAAGAAAAATCACAGTGCAAAAAGAGGAACTAAAGGAAATTCTTTTGCCTAGCAATATGCCCCTCATACCCTGATAACTTAAAGGAAATAAATACTGAGATTAAGGGAACAGGAAAGAAAATTTAAGTCCTCTGATCTTAGAAAAAAAAAATTTAACAAGCCATAAGTAAGTTTCAATAAAAAAAAAACCAAACCCAAGGCCCGAAGGATTTGTAAATGAATTCTATCCAATGTTAAAAGAAAAATGTATTTCAGTAATACAAATTATTTACAAAAATAAAGAAAGATGGTATCCTGCCAACCTCACTCTGTGAAACAAATATGGCCCTAATACATAAATATGGGAAAGATAAAAGAGAGAAATATTAATTGTTTGTGGCCTGATTGTGCCAATAAAAGTGATGATACTCCTAAATCAATTTAGATTTAACTAGATTCAACTACTAACAGGTTATTTTGTATAAATATGTAAAAATGCCACAAAATTCATATGGAGCATCAAAAGATCAAGAATGCAAAGGGAAATAGTGGAAAAATGCAAGAATGAATGAAGAGGATCTACTAGCTCCAGATCTCAAACTATATTACAAACAAGTAATTATTATTTGTTATGAGTAGAGAATTAGAAAAGTTGATTAATAAATCTATGGATACTAACTATGGGGTAAGATTTCCCTATCTGAGAAAAACCAGAGAGCAGTTTAGCAGACATTATGGATTAGCATCTTCTACTATTTACCACAATAAGCTCCAAATGTATACATAACCTAAATATGATCTTATCATAATAAGGTGTGAGAAGAGGCCTTTTATCACTCTGACTAGAGGATGAATTTTTACAAATAATAAATAGAGGTAATAATAAAAGATAAAATAGGAAATTTCAAAAAATAAAAAGCTGTTCACAAACAAAATCAACAGTTAGAATTCGAAGAAAAACAACTGGAGAAAAAAAAATCAGCAAATTTCTCTGGTAAAAAAGTTTTAATATCCAAGATCTCTGAAGATTAGATATGAATATATGTGAACAAAAGATATTCTCTTTTTTAAAAATTAATTAATTTTTTAGTTTTCAACATTCACTTCCATAAGATTTTGAGTTCTAAACTTTCCCTCCCCATATGATATAGGCCATACATATACACTCATATGAAACATATTTTTACATTTATCATATTGTAAAGAATAATTAGAACCATTGGAAGAAACCATGAGAAAGAAGAAACAAAAAAAGAGAGAAAAAATAGTATGCTTCCATCTGTATTCAGACTCTATAGTTCTTTTTTTGGATATGTATAGCATTTTCTATCATGAGTCTTTTGGCGTTGTCTTGGATCCATGCATTGCTGAGAAGAGCAAAGTCTATCAAAGTTAGTCATTGCACAATGTTGCTGTTACTGTGTACAGTGTTCTTCAGGTTCTGCTCACTTCACTCAGCATCAGTTCATGTAAGTCTTTCCAGGTTTTTTTGAAGTCCACCTGCTCATCATTTATTATGGAACAATAGTATTCTATTCCATTCATATACCACAATTTGTTTAGCCACTCCCCAATTGATGGGTGTTCCCTCAGTTTCTAATTCTTGGCCACCATAAAAAAGAGCTGCTATAAGTATTTTTATACATGTGGGTCTTTTTCCCATTTTAATGATCTCTTTGTGATACAGATTTACAATTGGTATTATTGGTTCAAAGGGTATGCACAGTTTTATAACCTTTTGGATATAGTTCCAAATTGCTCTCGAGAATGGTTGGATCAGTTTACAACTGCACCCACAATGCATTAATGTTCTAACTTTCCCACATCTTTTCCAACATTTATCATTTCCCTTTTTTGGTCATGTTAGCCAATCTGATAGGTGTGAGGTGGTACCTGAGAGTTGTTTGGATCTGCATTTGTCTAATGAATAGTGATTGATTTTTTATGTGACTATAGATAGTTTTAATTTCTTCATCTGAAAACTGCTTATTCATATCCTTTGACCATTTATAAATTGGGGAATGACTTGTATTCTTATAAATTTGTCTCAGTTCTCCTTTAGAAATGAGACCTTTATCAGAAACATTGGATGAAAAAATTGTTTCCTAACTTTCTGCTTCTCTTCTAACCTTGATTGCATTGGCTTTGTTTGTACACACACCTTTCAGTTGATTATCCACTTTGCATTTCAAAAAGTTCTCTATCTCATTTGGTCATAAATTCTTTCATTTTTCATAAATCTGGCAGGTAAACTATTCCTTGCTTTCCTAATTTGCTTATAGCATCAGCCTTTACATACAAATCATGTACACATTTTGACTTATTTTTGGTATACAGTGTAAGATGTTGGTCTATACCTGTTTCTGTCGTATTATTTTCCAGTTTTCCCAACAGTTTTTGTTAAATAGTGAGTTCTTATTCCAGCCAATGTAGTCTTAGGGTTTATCAAACAATAGATTACTATAGTCATTGACTACTGTGTCCTGTGTACCTAATCTATTCCACTGATCTACCACACTGTTTCTTTTTTAATATTATTAATTTACTTCTATTTAGTTTTCAACCCTCACTTCCACTAGATTGTGAGTTCCAAGTTTTCTCCCCATCTCTCCCCTTTGTCCACCTCAAGAAAGTGTACATTTTGATTACCCTTTTCCCTAATCTGCCCTCCCTTCTATTATACCCCTCCCTTCTCTTATCCTCTTCCCCTCTATTTTCTTGTAGGGCAAGATAGATTTCTATACCACATTACCTGTATGTATTATTTCCCAATTGCATGTAAAAACAATTTTTAACATTCGTTTTTAAAACTATGAGTTCCAACTTCTTTCCCTTCCTCCCTCCCCATCCACTACCATTGAGAATGCAAGCAATTTCATATAAGTTATACATGTGTAGTCATGCAAAACATTTCCATAACTGTCATGTTGTGAAAGACTAACTATATTTCCCTCCATTCTATCCTGACCCCCATTTATTCTATTTTCTCTTTCGACCCTGTCTCTCCTCAAAAGTATTTACTTCTAATTATCCCTCTCTCATTTGCCCTCTCTTCTATCATTCTCCACCACCCCCAGTTATCCCCTTTTCCCCTACTTTTCTGTAGTGTTAGATAAATTTTTCATACCAAATTGAGTGTGCGTGTTATTACCTTCTTATGCCAAGTCTGATGAGAGTAAGGTTCACTCTTTCCTTCTCTCTTCCCTCCCCTTCCCCTCCATGGAAAAACCTTTTTCTTGTCTCTTTTATGTAGGAGATAATTTACCCAATTCTATTTCTCCCTTTTTCCTTTTCCCAATATATTCCTTTCTTACCCCTTAATTTTATTTTTTTAGATATCATTCCTTCATATTCAATCCACCTTTTGTCCTCTCTCTCTCTCTCTCTCTCTCTCTCTCTTTCTCTCTCTCTCTCTCCACACACACACACACACACACACACACACACACACAAACACACACACACACATATATATATAAATATAAATTCCCTCCAACTACCTTAATACTGAGAAAAGTCTTGAGTTACAAATATTATCTTTCCATGTAGGAATGTAGACAGTCCTTTATAATTTCTCTTTCCTGTTTACTTTTTCATGCTTCTCTTGTTTCTTATATTTGAAAGTCAAATTTTCTATTCAGCTCTGGTCTTTTCATCAAGGATGCTTGAAAGTCCTCTATTTCATTGAATGACCATTTCCCCCTCTCCGAAATATTATACTCAGTTTTGCTAGGTAGGTAATTCTTGGTTTTAATCCTAGCTCCTTTGACTTCTGAAATATATTCCAAGCCCTTTGATCCCTTAATGTAGAAGCTGCTAGATTTTGTATTATCCTGATTGTATTTCCACAATACTCGAACTATTTCTTTCTGACTGTTTGCAATATTTTCTCCTTGACCTGGGAGCTCTGGAGTTTGGCTACAGTATTCCTAGGAGTTTTCCTTTTGGGATCTCTTTCAGGAGGTGATCAGTGGATTCTTTAAAATCTATTTTATCCTCTGGTTCTAGAGTATCAGGATAATTGTCCTTGATAATTTCTTGAAAGATGATGTATAGGCTCTTCTTGTAATCATGGCCCTCAGGTAATCCAATATTTTTTTAAATGATCTTTCCTGGATCTATTTTCCATGGCAGTTGTTTTTCCAATGAGATATTTCACATTGTCTTCTACTTTTTCATTCTTTTGGTTCTGTTTTATAATTTATTTATTTCTCACATTCATTAGCTTCCATTTTTGCTGTTCTAATTTTTAAGGAATTATTTTCTTCAGTGAGCTTTTGGACTTCCTTTTCCATTTGGGCTATTCTGCTTTTTAAGGCATTCTCCTCATTGGCTTTTTGGATCTCTTTTACCATTTGGGTTAGTTTATTTTTTAAGGTGTTCTTCAGCATTTTTGGGGTCTTCTTTAACAAGCTATTACCTTGTTTTTCATGATTTTCTTGCATCACTCTCATTTCTCTTTCCAGTTTTTCCTCTTCTTCTCTTATTTGATTTTCAAAATCGTTTTTGAGCTCTTCTGTGGTCTGAGACCAATTCGTATTTTTTTCTTGGAGGCTTTTGATGTAGGAGTTCTGACTTTGTTTTCTTCTTCTGGTTGTATATTTTGATCTTCTTTAACACCAAAGTAAAATTCTATATAGTATACATATTAATATTATACCATCAAATCATTTCCAAAAATTGATAATTTTGTTTCTTCCTTGCCTATTCTAATTCCTTTGATTTTTTTTCTTTTCTTCTCTTATTACTAACACTAACATTTCTAGTACCATATTTAATAATAGTGGTAATAATGGAGATACTTATTTCACCCCCAATCTTATTGGAAATGCTTCTCACTTATCCCCATTACATATAATGCTCACTGCTGGTTTTAAGTAGATGCTACTTATTATTTTAAGGAAGATTCCATTTATTCCTAGGCTCTTTAGTGTTTTTAATAGGAATGGGTGTTGTATTTTGTCAAAAACTTTTTCTGCATCTATTGAGATAATCATATGATTTTTGGTA
Source organism: Notamacropus eugenii (assembly GCF_028372415.1). Lineage (NCBI taxonomy): Eukaryota > Metazoa > Chordata > Mammalia > Diprotodontia > Macropodidae > Notamacropus > Notamacropus eugenii. Next base: position 425,093,798 of record NC_092876.1, on the reverse strand, counting down.
GTTTTTTTGCTGATATGGCCAATTATGCTGATAATTTTCCTGATACTGAACCAGGTCTGCATTCCTGGTATAAATCCTACCTGGTCATTGTGTATTATCTTCATGATAAACTGCTTTAACCCCTCAGTAATATTTTATTTAAAATTTTTGCATCTGTACTCATTAGGGAAATTGATTTATAACTTTCAGTCTCTGTTTTGGCTCTTCCCAGCTTAGGTATCAGCACCATTTTTGTACAAAAAAATTTGGTAGGATTCTTTCTTTGCCTATTCTCCCAAATAGTTTATATAGTATTGGAATTAATTGTGCCTTAAACGTTTGATAGAATTCACTTGTAAATCCACTTGACCTTGGAGATTTTTTCTTAGGGACTTCATTGATGGCTTGTTCAATTTCTTTTTCTGAAATAGGGTTGTTTGAGAATTTTATTTCCTCTTTAGTTAATCTAGACAATTTATATTTTTATAAATAGTCATCCATTTCACTAAAATGGTCAAATTTATTGGCACACAGTAGGGCAAAATGACTCCTAATTATTGTTTTAATTTTCTCTTCAGTGGTGGTGAATTCACCCTTCTCATTTTTGAAGCTGGTAATTTGGTTTTCTTCTTTCTTTTTAAAACCAGATTAACTAAAGGTTTATCTATTTTATTGTTTTTTTCATAAAACCAGCTTAATTGTATTATTTATTATTTTATTATCTATAATAAATAGTTTTACTAATTTCAATTTTATTAATCTCTCTTTTGGTTTTCAGAATTTCTAATTTGGTATTTAATTGGGATTTCTGAATTTGTTCTTTTTTTAGCTTTTTTAGTTGCATGCACAATTCACTGATCTCCTCTTTATTTTACTCATGTAAGCATTGAGAGATATAAAATTTCCCCTAAGAACTGCTTTGTCTGCATCCTATAAATTTTGTTATGTTGTCTCATTGTTGTCATTCTCATGGATGAAATTAATTCCATGATGTTTGACTGATTTATTCTTTAGGATTAGATTATTTAGTTTCCAATTAAGTTTTATTCTATCTTTCCATGGCCATTTATTACATGTAATTTTTATGGCATTATAGTCTGAAAGGATACATTTAATGTTTTGCTTTTCAGCATGGGATTATGAGGTTTTATGCCCTAGTTTTGGTATGCGCCACATACGACTGAGAAAAGGTATATTCATTTCTATATCCATCTAATTTTCTCCAGAGGTCTACCATGTTTAACTTTCCTAAGATTCTGATCACCTCCTTAATTTCTTTCTTATTCATTTTGCATTTAGATTTATCTAGTTCTGAGACAGGGAGGTTGAGGTCCCCCACTAGTATAGTTTTGTTGTGTATTTCTTCCTGTAACTCACTTTAACCTGTAACCTTTCCTCTAAGAGTTTGGATGCTATACCACTTGGTACATATATGTTTAGTATTGATATTACTTCATTGTCCACGGTACCTTTTAGCAGGATGTAGTTTCATTCCTTATCCCTTTTAAAATCTTTCTTTACCTCTTCCAAGTAGGCTTTTGGTGCTTGAGATCAGTTCATATTCCCCTTTGAGGTTCTGGATATAGGCATACTGACAATATTGTCCTCTTCTGAATTTATATTTTGCTGTTCCCTGTCCCCACAGAAAAAATCTATAGTCAGCGTCTCTTTCTGCTTTTTGCTCATGATATTTGCCTAATTTGTGGCTTTTAAAGCTGAGCTCTCCTGCTGGAACACAGGAGACACTGACTGTCCCAAGCCTCTTGTGCTAGGAGCCAGGGGCCTGGTGTCTGGCATTGTGTGCTGGGACCTCAGGCACTGGCAGCTGGAGGCTGTAGGGGACTGACAGCTTACCTGGTGCTCATCTGGGGTCCTAGTGGTGGTATCTGGCATGTGGTGAAGCCCCATAGGGTTTTTCTACTTTTCCCTAAAGCTTCACTGAATCTTACAGGGTGGGGTGAGGGTCTGGCCACTGGAGGACACCTGCTCACCTAGGGCTGTGCTGAACACATAGGGGTTTGGCTGCTGCAGGATTCCTGCCCACCTGTATCTGCACTGAAACACTTGGAGGTCAGCTACTGGAGGATGCCTGCCTACCACCACAGATGGTGATTCTCTGATCTGGAGGCTGCTGGTTCTTCCCCTGATTGTGCCAAGGTATATGGGGGAAGTGGTGTTGACCTTTGCCTGTTCTACCACCCTGGGTCTCAAAATCTCCCACTGGTTTGCTGAGGTGGGGCTTGCCACTGACTTCCTGGGATGCCTCTGGTCCTGGATTGTGTTCCCCTTCCACAAGAATGAGAGGGACCTTTCCTGCTGATCCCCAAAGCCTCCTGGGCTAATAGAATGCCCCACCCTTTTTTTCTGCTAGCTCTGCTGTTCCAGGATTAGTCCTATGGTGATATTTTCTGGAATTTTAGAGGTCAATAAGGAAGAGTGAGAGCAGTTCACTGCTTTATTCCACCATCTTGGCTCCCAGAAGTTCCGATAAAGGTTCACTACAAAAGCCATTCTCAATAGATAATTGTTCAAAGGATATGGTAGTCAAATCTTTAATAATTCATGCAAGTTTTCAACAACCATATAAAAAGAATGCTCCCAGTGATAAATAAGAGAAATTTGAATTAATTCTGAGATTCCATATCCACATCACATCTATCAAAGTAGGAATGATAACAAAGAAGGAAACTAGCAATTGTCTGGTTGTCTGTGGAAGGACAAATGAACGAATGCACAGTTAGTAGAGCTGCTAAATCATTCCAGTTCATTGTATACCAATTTTTAAAATATACTCTAAAAAACTGCTATACTATATATACCCTTTGACCCAGAGATATTATTATAAGATGTCTAATCCAAAGAGATCAAAGCCAGAGGGAAAGGACCTATACATAAAATTTAACCCTTTTACCTGTAGCAAAGAACTAGAAGCAAAACAGTTATCCATCGATAGGGAAATGGCTAAACAAATTGTGGTATACGAAAGCAACAGAAAATATTAAGCTACAAAATATAAATTTGACCATTTCAGAGAAATGTTTCATTTTATTTTATATTTAAATATTGATATACTTCTGTATTGCATATTTATATATTCAGGGTGGTATCCTTACTCCAACTCCCATTTTTACTATTAAGTCAGATTCCCCAGGAGGCAGATCCATCTCTGGTTCTAGGGGTATTCCTAAGGTGTTTGGACCATCTTTCTAGCATTATTTGTTGGAGCTTTTATCTGGTGTGTTGCACAAATATATATTGCCAGTTACAATTAGTATCTCTCTAAAGTCATTAATTGGCTCATTTATTAGTTATGCAATATCATTTAACCTTTAACATCAATTCACTTTTATCAAGGGTTATTTGCTGAATAGACATAGCAAAAACCAAAGCAAAGAAACACTGAACCACCTTTGTCCCCTAGGAGAGCAGGCTCAACCTTCAAGCAGTTCCTACAAAATATTTACCATATCAAGTTCACTTTTGGCTTTGGTATTGCCACTGAACAATTATTTCCCTTCCTTCAGGACATAGTCTCAACTACTGAATCAACCCACCCACTGCTGGCCTGAATCCTGCAGGTCGTTCCTCGGGGCTGTGTTAGTGACTCACCTTGCTCAGTCACCAGCAAACTCTGGTTTGGACTCTAGGTTGGATCACTGATACCCTTCCAGCCTTTCAAAGTTCATGAGTTTGAATACGTTGTCTCCAATATCTCTTCACCAAAGGTAGGAAAGAATAAACACAACAGGGAGAGAATAGAAGTTCATGTTGACTGAGGTGGGGAGAGTACCTAATGCATCTTTTGCTATCATGGAAAAATAAGCTGCTTAATGACTTCCTATGCTGTCAACTCAGCACCTCTTCCCTCCTTTACTATTTCAGTCTATTTGACATCTTCCAATAACTTGGTAATTTTTTCATTTGAATCATTATTTGTGCTCATATATCCTCCTCCTCCTACTTGATTGTGAGCTTTTGATGGCAAGGACAAAGTCTTATTTAATTTTTTATCCCCCCAGTAGGAGACTCGTAGATATTAGGCACTTGAGAAATGTCTGTTGATATTAATTCAATATTTGTTGAATTGTGAGTCCCAGTTAGCAAGAACTCTTCAAGTGAATGAGGCAGTAGGAAAAAAATCATTTCATTTGAAAATCTCACCCTTTAATTTTAAAATGATATAATAAATTCAACATGTTAGTTTCAAAGCTGTTCCGTTTGTTTACACCTACTTCTGAACTTCCTTCTGTTCTTTTCTGTGTATTCTTCTTTTCCTTTTGGCATCCCTGTAGCTTGCCTTCTCCCTCCGAAATCTGTACCTCCCCCTAACAACAACAACAAAAATCCCTCCCTTAGAACAAATAAGCACAGCCTCACATTGACCGGGTCCGAAAACCAGCATCTTAATCTGCCCCTTGAATTCCCTTCTTGCGGCAGGTGGTTGGCAACATGGTGACTTTTTAACAAAGCAAATCTATTCAATATTAGGATCTAAGATGACTGGAAAGCATATATGATTAAACAAATATGTCATCTTCCTTCCTTCCTTCCTTCCTTCCTTCCTTCCTTCCTTCCTTTCTTCCTTCCTTCCTTCCTTCCTTCCTTCCTTCCTTCCTTCCTTCCTCCCTTCCTTCCCTAGTTCTATGATATCTTTGGTGTAGGAACTCCTGATAGATAAATTTCTTCTTCAACCATGGATTATCAGTTGCTCTTCATTCATAGTCTTTGAGAGTTCCTGGTGGCACTGAGAGGTTAATCAGCTTATCCAGAGTCACACCGCCAAAGTTAGGACTTGAACTCACATCTTACTAATTGTGAAGCCAGCTAGACTAGGTTACCTTTCACTAAAAACTGTCTGTGTATTTATTTTAGGCATTTTTCTGTTATATCCTATTTTTCATGATTCCGTTTGTGCTTTTCTTGGCAAAGATACAGGAGTAGTTAGTCATTTCCTCTTCCAACTCATTTTATAGATGAGACTGAGACAAACAGGGTTAAATGACTGCCAATAAATATCTGGGGCCAGATCTGATCTCAAATGTAGCACTGTATCCACAGCGCCAACTAGCTGCCTAATGGGGTATCTATTTAATCCATTAAAACATCATCTGTGATTATATCCTGTGACTACATCTACAGAGCTTGGAATAAGGGGAGAGAAGAAATCAAATCTTTCTCCCTTTCACTTGTTCCTCCAGTTAAATATTTGTTATCCTCCAAAAATCAATAGGGGTACTTTTTTGGAAAAGTCCACTTGGCACAGCTCACAAAAGATCCAGAAATTAATATTCTTCAATAAGGACACAGGAGTATCTGTACTAGAGGGATCATTTCCAAATATAAGATTATACAATTTTAAGAAATAGAATTTTAAAAAAATTCCCATAGGTTACTGCTTATTTTGGTGTTTGCAAAGGCATTCCAAAATTCAAAGAACATAAAGAAAAGGGAAAAAGAAAATCAAGCCTCCATCCTCAGAGGGAAAGTCTGGTCCATATAGAAGTTCCCAGAATATGTGAAGTTCTTCCCAAAGGAATCAGGGACCTGAGGTCACCTAGAAGCCACTCCCTCACTTTGCAGGTGAAAAACCACTGAGCTTTGTCCTGGTGTTTATGGACCACAGAGATTTTCTAGATCCAGGAGAAAATGTTTGCCCTCTCTGTTCTCTGCTATTGACATAGATTGGATTTAGCTTGGAAGCGTAAAAACATCTTTTTACCACATAGGGTATCCCAAAATTTCTCCAGGGACTCCTGCAGCACATAAGGCAAATGGGGGCAATCCAAATCCAAACTCACACTTCACTTAGGACAAGTAGGTTCACTTAAAAGAAAACAAAGTCAGGGTAGCCCCAAAGAAGTATTGAGCTCCAAAAAAGGGACTGAATAATTGGAGGTGATTTCTTGGAATTTCTAGGCAAGTTAGGTAAACCTTATCCTATAGATCTGTAATCCATAAATATCCTCAGGCAAGTTGTCTGGGCGTACGTCACAATGAAGCAACAGGTGGGGATCTGGTTGAAAGTTAAAGAAAAAATGATCATTGGTTGAACTCCAAAAGTGTGCTTTCGGCAAGTTGCTAGGCACCAGCATTCTAGGGATACAACAACTATGATCAGTGTCCATAATCATAAAGGATACAGTAAACAAACAAAAATCAAACAGATATAAATATGTTCCTTTATGAAATATGAGCATTACTCTGTGATTATTTCCTATCAGTATATCAGTTGAGCTTGGGAAGGGGGGAGAAAAATTGATTTTCTTTGATATACTTATTTATAAAACACATGCATATTCTACTGTACTAAGACTAATGTACTGCATTCTAAGCCTTACTCGAAAATGGAAATCTGAAAAAGAACAAGAAAAAGATAAAATAATATTTGATCCTAGTATCAATAGGGAGGAAGGAAGCAATATGGTCAGACCTGAGTTTTAGAAAAATCACCTTGACAGCAGTGTAGAGAATGGATTGGAGAGATGAGAACCAATGTAGGGAGACCAATTAAAAAGGTGATTGTGAAGATATGAGTAAGAGGCGATGAGGGTCAGAACGAGGGGGGTGATGGCTCTATGAGTAGAAAGAAGGGAATACATGAAGGTTGAAATGATAAGACTTAGCAAATGACTGGATTGTGGAGTGAGGGATAAAAATGACAGTGCTTACAAGAGTAATAACAAAGTTTGAAAGAAGGAAGGGTTTGGGTTGAAAGAAAATATAAGATCTATGTATAGTAGAGGAAACAGATTGAAAGAAGCTAAATGAATTGCCCAGGGTCGTATAATTAGTAATATTCTAAGGCAAGAATTGAATCCAGGTCTTCTTGACTCTATGGTCCAGTGTGTGATCCCTTCCTCCATCCACCTGCCTCCAAAAAGAAGATCTCATCCTCTCAGATAGGAAGGTAGGAAGAGAATATAAATATTGAAATTGCTCTGAGATGGAAAGGAGGTTGAAGTGGTTCATAATCTTGATATTTTTAGTAATGTTGTTGTTCTTAGCCTAGAGCAGTTCCTATTAGTCCAGGTTTCTTCTACCTGAGTCCACTTGTTGGCTGCTCTTAAGTCTTTACCACCCTCATCTATTTTATGATGAGATTCCTTCCCCCACTTTTGAAGAGAAGAGATAAAGAAATTGGCACATCACTGCTCTTTGGGTTTTCTTTAAAGATTTTTCCTGCTAGTCATTACAGAGAGTTCCCCATGCCATTCTGTGTCAAGGAGGAGGCCTTTTGTTCTCAACTGTTAAGCCAGGAGTGTACAGGCTCTAGCAGGTCTTACCATGATGGAGCAGCTTCAGGTATGGGACGGACCATATATCTGTAGTCTGCATACCATCCTTGTCAAGTTTGGGGACATTCCTTACTAAAGAAAGCCTGGATAACAGAGTTCTTGGAGGGTCACAGGAACTAATGAATTACAGTTTGCATCTATTAAAATAAGGAAGGGTTGTGACTTGCATAAGTGAGGGTATATTTATTCTGATGAAAATGTGGATCTTGGATTTAGATAAATATAGGGAAGATGACATATAGATAGAGGATAGAATATTTATTAAGCACTGACTTTCTGCAAGGCACAAACCAAAAAGAAAAATTACAATTAGACAGAAGTTTTATAAACTAACCTTGGTTTTCTACGCAAAGCTATACTTCAAACTTTCTTACCTTCCTCCACTGACCAAATGACTCTCTCTCATATCCATACCCTCGTCTCTTTTTAAAATTCTTCTCTCTCTGGCACTATGAGATTTCAGTATTGTTCCAAGCTCAATGCTTATCCAAGATCCTTGACACATAGCCCAAGGTAGATTTGTTTTGGCCAGGCACTCCGCCCTAGTATTTTTATTTCCCAATCTAATCTCCAGGTGTGGAATTTTGGATATAAAAGGGCTCTATATCATCAAATCCTCAAAGATTCCTACGAGCTTCAGTCTGTGTTGTTTGGATTTTTTAGCCTACTCTTTCATGCTTACTGAAGGCACTGATGATTTCAAATGTTTTTCAATTAAATTCAACAAGCACTCATATTGTCCCTATCTCATGCCAGATACTATAGGAACCTCTGTAAACAAAAACACAACAGTCCTTTTGAAATTCTATCTTTATCTTTAGCTTGCTGAAGAAAAAGATTTTTCTGTTTGCTCAAAGATTTCTGTCATTGATTTTTAGGTCATTTTTCACTATCTTGGCACAGATATGCTTTACCCTCAGTGAAGGGATCAATGACTGGCTCCTGGGAAGCACTATCATAACCTTAACTTGATTCTTTCTTGGTTAATTTGACTTTTGGTGGATTCTAGCTTCTTCATCTCTTTTTCTAGACTAGGACCTCTCAAAGGTCCACCATTTTTTAAAACTTACATCTTTATGGCCTTCTGAAATATGGTATTCCAAACTCTTCACTCGTTTATAGAGATGACTGCTACATTGTGTCTGATCTTGACTGGCTCCTCAGTTCAACACTTTGTTTCAGCTTCTTCAAGTATTTTTTGTTTGACTGGGAAGCTCTGGATTTTCACTATAATATTTCTGGGAGTTTTCATTTTGGAGGTTTATTTCAAGAGGTTATGAGTGAATTCTTTTTTGTTTCCATTTTGCCCTCTAGTTCTAAGAGATCTGTGCAGAATTTTTTTTATGACTTCTTGAAATAAAATGTCTAAATTCTTTTGGTCATTGCTTTCGGGTAGTTCATGACTCTTAAATTATCTTTCCTCCTCTGTTTTCTAGGTCAGTTGTTCTCATTATGAGATACTTTACATATTGTCCAAGTTTTTCAGTCATGTGACTTTAATATTTCTTGTTATCTTTTGGAGTCATTAGCTTCTATTTGGTCTATTCTGATTTTCAAGGAGTTTGTTGGTTGGGCAAGGTTTTATTATTTATTGTGCCAAATCTGTTTTCCCCCCTTTTCTCTCATTTCTTTTCCAGTTTCTTGCTAGTGTTCTCATTTAATTTACAAAAATATTTAAATTTTATTTAAACGCTTGCCTCGGCTCTTTGAGTAATTTTAGTTGAATTTATTCCCAAGTATGTTTTTCATTGAGGCTTTTGTTAAAGACAGTTTAGAATCATTCTTAAACATACAGCTATGAGAGTTTACAGGTAACATACATACTGTTTTCAGCAACAAAAAATTGTTTGTTTTTTTTAATGTCTTGCTAACTGTGATAGCTTCAGATTCTCATTAGAAAAAATTTAAAGGTACAGTATATATCGAGGTTAACATCATTAATTACAGTGGATGTAAATTGATAATTCAAATAATCTTGATAATTTTTATTTTTGAGGGCTTACTTCTTGTGAAATCTAATTAGATTGTCTTTCCTTTACCTCATAATATAGTAGCTGAAGAGTTTGAACTATCAAAAATATCAATTTTGCCATTTTTTCTTTGCTTGTGCTCCCATTATGAGTATTATCTATCTATCTGTCTGTCTGTCTGTCTATCTATCTGTCTGTCTGTCTGTCTATCTATCTATCTATCTATCTATCTATCTATCTATCTATCTATCTATCTATCTATCTATCTATCTATCTAATCTATCAGCATTTATTAAATGCCAGACACTGGGTTAAGAACTGGGGACATCAAGAAAGGCAAAAACAATACTTGTATTATCTTCCATCTTCATGTATAGCCCTTTTTAAGCAACTTGTCCATTTTGAAGGGGTTAGATAACTTAAATCCATGTAACATAGCACATATGCCACAATATTCTGAAAGTGAATGCATGAAGGAGAGCACCATTGTCAATCTACCTGTTGTAGATTCCCATTCCTCCCTCAGAACACCTCATGTACTATATGTGAAGTGGGGCTTTGACCTATGACTGAGTGCCAAGTCACTCTGGATATTAAATATTAGTTTTATTTAATTTTTCTTTTTATATAAAAATAAATATAAATTGGAGTTTTAATATTTTCTTCCTGCACTCAAATTTGGAGACCATAGCTCTAGGGTATCAATGTAGGGTATCTGTGGACAGCTACATTGTGTATAGACAACCGGACCTGGAATCAGAAAGACTCATCTTCCCAAGTTTCAATCTGGCTTCAAACACTTACTAGCTGTTTGACCCTAGGCAAGTCACTAAACCCTGTTTGCCTCAGTTTCCTCATTTGTAAAATGAGTTGGAGAAGGAAGTGGCAAAGCACTTCAGTATCTTTACTAAGAAAATCCCAAATGGGGTCACAAAGAATTGGACATGAGTGAAATATGGCTAAACAACCATAACAATATGGCATAGCATTTGCTACCACTTCTCTTACCTAGGCTATTTACAATTCCAAATTTAATTTCTGAATCCTCATATTACAAAGACCAAATGATAAAGAAATCTCCCACCTTCCACTTGCAGCATTCTTGGTTAGCTTTTGTAGATAATTAGAGGAAGGGTCCAAATGGAAGCCTCTGGGCACAAAGGGAGTAGGGAAGGTCTACTCTTGGTTTTAAGTGGTGGTGTAGAGATACAGTACAGTGGGAAGAATAAGAGATTTAGAGGGAGAACTTGAGTTTATATCCTGGCTCTACCAATTCCTTATTCTTATGCCCCTGGATAAAGCATTGTACTATTCTGGTTCTATTTCATTTCTAAAATGAGAGGGTTGATCTAGATGATCTTCCAATGTTCTGTTAATCTCTAAATCCATGATTCCAAGATTCATTCACTATAATCACATGACCTATTCTTTCCTTCATTCCACCTCAGCTATACACAGGGATGACCACACCTTGGATCTCACCATTACCTACGTTTTCTACTTCCTTAAAAAAAAATTGGTATTTCTCTATGTTACCAAAACTTCATAACATTTCCTCTTTTCTTGTTCATTTCCCTTCCTAAATCTATCCTTCCCTCTCATCACAATTTTTATTTCTTCAGGGCAGCACAACTTTCTTTCTCTCTAAGATTTAATTTTAAAAAGTGATCAAGAATTCATTTTCCCAGTGCATCCCATAGCCCTGGGGGAGGGGATAGTGAAAACCTCATAGCAAATATTCAGTCAAGCAAAAGAAATTCCCATATTGACCATGTTCAAAAATGTGTCTCATTTTGTTTGTTTGGTCTATCACTTCTCTCTTAAGGAGGTGGGTAGCCTTTATCATCATCAGTCCTCCGAAACCATTGTAGATCATTTCATTAATCAGAGTTCTTAAATCTTTCAAAATGTTCTGTCTTTATAATGTTGTTATAGGATAAATTATTCTCTTGGTTCTGCTTCACTCTATATCCTTCCATATGTCCCAGTTTTATCTGAATCCATTTCCTTCATCATTTCTTATAGCACAACAGTACTTTATTAAACCTACTTGCTATAATTTGTCCAGTCACTTTTTAATTGATGGGCATCCCCTTAGTGTCTGGTTCTTTATACATATAGCACTTTTCTCTCTTTGTTTTCTTTGGAGTATGGACTTAGTAATGGTATTGCTAGGTCAAAGGGTATGTACACGTTAGAAACTTGTTGAACATAATTCCAAATTGTTTTCCAGAATGAATAGACCAATTCATAGCTCAACTAATGGTACATTAATGAGCTTGTTTTCCTAAAGCCCCTTTAATATTTTAAATTTTCCTTTTTTGAAAACTTTGCCAATTTGATAGTGGGAGGCAGAACTTTTAAGTTGATTTAATTATCATTTCCCTAATTATTAGTGATTTGGAACTTTTTTTTTCATTTAGTTATGAACAGTTTGGATTTCTTCCCCTGAGAACTGCCTGTTCATATATATCCTTTGAACTTGTATCAAGTACAAAATTAACCCTCAGTACTTTATTAGGGAGCTATCCCTGCTCATTTCACTTTCCTTCCTTTCCAATCTCAGCCTTAGAGTTGGCCAATTCAATTCTATACTGTCCTCTACTTGTGAATTCCTTCCCTCTTTCTACCCCTTCTCCTTTGCCAAACCTCAGCCCTGGATTATTATCACTCTTTGTCTTCTCTGCCCCTACTCAACTTCCTGCTCAATGGAGATAGAGGAAGTGTCACACCCACCCAAGTTGATTAAGTACATTATAAACTCTCTTAATCAACTTCAACTGATCCCTCATTGGAGCAAGGCAGCTTATTCCTTTCTAAATGCTTTTCTATCTCATTCTCTTTAAAAGCTATTCCAAACATTCTTTTCTCTCCCTAAACGTCTGTCAACTCCCATCTCCCTCCTTCCTCTCAGCTGAGGACTTTGCCTCTTTACTTTAAAAAAAACTGAGGCCACTTGATGGAAGTTTCCTTTTTTCTTCTCTTAATCTCAAAACACTTTGACACCACTCCCACTTTCTTTTCCTTTTCCCCTGTTTCTGATAATGAGGAGGGCCTTCTCCTTGTCAAGGCCTGTGCTCTTGTTCTCATCCTCCTGTCTTCTCCAGCAGATTGTGACTTCAATCATTCTCCCTTTCTGATCTCCCCCCAATCTTCAACCTCTCCCTATTTACTGCTTCCTGTTCTACTGCCTTTAAACGTATTTGCCTCCTTTATCTTAAACCCCCCCCAAAAAAAACAACAACCACAAAAAAACAACTTTGCAAAACCTTATCTCTCTCTCAAGCTATCATACTATAACTCTTCCTTTTCTTGGCCAAACTCCTAGTAAAAGCAGTATATATTTCTTGCCGCCGTTTCCTCTCTTGTTACGCACTCCTCAACCCTTTGCAGTCTGGCTTCTGGCTTCAATTAAAATTGCTCTCTCCAAAATTGTCAACTTTCTCTTAACTGTTAAATCTTATGGTCTTTTTTACTTTTCAATCCTTGTGCTTCTTGACCTATCTGTTCAATTTGACACTGTTGACCACCCTTTCCACCTGGTTACTCTTTCTTCCCTTTTCATGACACTCTTCTCCTACCTAGTTAATTCTTCTTCAGTCTCTTTTGTTGGTTCATAATCCATACTGTATTACCTGAATGTATGTGTTCTCCCACAGTTCTGTTGGGGGAGGGGGGCTATTTTCTATACACTCTCTTGGTGACTTTCTTAATGACCATGAGTTTAATCATCAGATTTGGAAAACTCAACAGTAGCCACTGGATTGGAAAAGATCAGTTTACATCCCAGTTCTAAAGATAGAAGAGCAACGTCAAGAAATGTTCACATTACTGAATAATTTCACTCATTTCACATGCCAACAAAGTTATGCTTAAGATTCTATAAGCTAGACTTCAATAATATGTCAGCCAAGAATTACTGGAAGAGCAGGCTGGTTTTTGAAGAGACCAAATTGTCAACATGCACTAGATTATGGAGAAAGTAAGGTAGAAAAACGGAAAAGTTAGAGAAAGCAGAAAAACACTTACTTCTGCTTCACTGATCTCACTAAAACCTTTGACTATGTGGATCCCAACAAAATGTGGCAAGTCTACAAAGAGATGAGAGTACTAGATCATCTTATTTGTCTCTTGAGGAACCTGTGCTAAGACCAGGAAGCAGCAGTTAGAACCAAACATGGGACAACTGATTGGTTTAAAATTGAAAAAGAAGTATGATATGGCTCTATGTTGTCACTTTATTTATTTAACTTATATGCAGAATTATCATTTGCAATGACAGGCTGAAAGAATCAAAAGCTGGAATTAAGATTCCCAGGAGATATATCAACAATCTCAGGTACTTGATGGCAGAAAACTAAGAGGAATTAAGAAAAGAGAAGAGAGTAAAAGTTGGCTTGAAGAAAAGACTAAGATCTTGGCAATTGGTCCCATGATTTTCTGGTAAATAGAGGGATATGTCAGATTTTATATTCTTGGCCTCAAAGATCACTGAAGACTACGACTGTAGCCATGAAATTAAAGAATGCTTGCTCCTTGGTGAGAAGGCTATGGCAAGTCTGGATAGCACACTAAAAGGCAGAGACATCACCTTGTTGATAAAGGACCATATAGTCAACGCTATGGTTTTTCCAGTAGCAATGTGAGGTTGTTAGAGTAGGACTATAAGGAAAGCTGAGCACTGCAGAATCGATGCTTTCGAATCATGATGCTGGAGAAAACTTTTGAGAATCCCTTGGACAGCAAGGTGGTCAAATCAGTCAATACTTAAAGGAATCAATTCAGAGTATTCACTGGAAGGTCAAATACTGAAGCTGAAGCTTAAATACTTTGGCCACATATTGAGAAGATGGGATTCACTGGAAGCTGGAAAAGACAGACATTGGGAAAAACAGAAGGCAATGGGAAAGGGGACAACAGAAGATGAAATGAATAGTGTCGCGGAAACAATGAACACAACCTGGATAGATTTCGAAAGATAGCGGAGGATAAAAGGGCCTGGTGTGCTATGGTCCTTGGGATCTCAAAGAGTCAAACACAAGTAAATAACTGAATAACAAAAAATACACGACTCCTGGATCTATACATCTAGCATCAGTCTATCCTTTGAGCGTCACTCCTACATCACAAATGGCTCATCCAACATTTACAACTGGATTTCTAGAATCATATCAAACTCAATGAGAAGTGGCATTACCATGCAATAAATGATTGAGTGCTAGGCCCAGAGTCAGGAAGACTGAGATTAAAATTTTACCTCTGACATTTACTAGCTGTATAATTCTGGCAAGATATTTAATCTATTTTCTTATATTTCCTTATCTGTAAAATAAGCATAATAAAAGTAATATTTCTCCCCCAAGGGTTTGATCAGTTGAGATATTTATATAGAGCCCTTTGCAAATCTTAAAGAACTATACAAATATTAGTTATTGTTGTAATAAGATAAAATTTATTATCTTTCCCTTCAAACCCACCACTATTCCAAATTTCCTATTTGTGTCAAAGGCACCACCATTCTTTCAGTCTCCTTAGTTCAAAACTTCTCATCCTACATATGCAATTGGTTGCCAAATCTTGCATTTTCACTTGCAGATCATTTTTCCTATTCAACTCTTTCTCTTTATTCACTTAGCTACCCACCATAGCTCTAAGTCCTCATTACCTCTTGTCTAAATTACTGCAAGCAACTCTTAATTGGTCTTGCTTCAACTTTCTCCTACTCCAATTCATCCACATAGCTGCCAAAGTGATTTTCCTTAAGTACAGATCTTTGTCACTCCCCTATTCAGTAGTTCCCTATTGCTTCTAGGATACAATACAATTCCTCTGTTTTGCTTTTATAGCTGAACACAACCTGATCCCAACATATTTTTCTAGCTTTTGTATATAAAACTCCCTTTTCTGACACACTCCTATTTAGTATTAATGGCTCTCTATCACTTTCAGCATCAAATATAAAATCCTCTGGTTGACTTTTAAAGTCCTTTAAGACCTAGTCCCTTCCTACCTTTTCAGTCTTTATACTAGACATGTACTCTAGAATCCAGTGACACTGGCCTTCCTGTTATTGTGTGGTTCCCACACAACTCAACAACAACCATCTCAGAAGGAGCATTTTCACAGGCTGTTCTCTCCATGCCTGGAACTTTCTCCCTCCTCAAATTTGCCTCCTGATTTTCTTCAATTATCAGTCCCACTTTCTGCAATAAGACTTCCACAGTCTTCAAAATTAATGCTTTTCCTCTGAGACTTAATTTATCCTTGTCCATAGCTTAGTTGTACATAGTTGTGTTCACGTTGTCTCCCTTTGAAATCAGGGACTGGTTTCTTTTTTTCTCCTCTCTTTGTATCTCAGATCTATATCACAGTTTCTTGTCAGGGTTGCTAACGACTTCAGTATCCACTGGATCTTTCACTTCTCTGGCCTTTCTGTTCCTTCCAAGACCACCCATCTTCTCTCTCTATGCCTGGTCAACCCCAGAGAGCGGAATGCCCTTCATTTAGTCTGTCAGCTCCTTGAGAGCAGACACTGCTTTTTGCCTTTGTATCTCCAGTGCGCAGCACAGGGCTGGGCACATAGTAAGCGCGTAATAAATACAAGCTAGCTGACTGCCTGCCTCCTAGCTAGCGTCCCTTTTAAGCCAAGATGCCGCAGGAGCATCGTTTATCCCAAGAAACCTTTCTGGATGACCCTAGCTGCTGGTGTCCTCCGTCCCAAACTACCTTGTGTTCATTTCTTTCTATTCGTTCTCCCTATAGTCATTTGTGTACTCTTTAGAATGACTCAGGGTTGTTTCATTCTTTGTAATTTCGGAGCTTAGCTCTATCCGTCCCCCGTACAGTCATTTGTGTACTCTTTAGAAAGACTCAGGGTTGTTTCATTTTTCGTAATTTCGGAGCTTAGCTCCAGAGCGTGGTACATAACAGGCACTTCATAAAGGCTCGTGGACTGACCGTTTTGCTCCCAGGAAATGTTAACGTCCCCCCTCCCGCCTCCTTCACCCTTGGACCGGTCTCCAGCAGCTCCCGACACCGGCCTGGGCCTCCCGGACGGCGCGGCTGGCGGCCCCCTTCCCCGGGGGTCAGTGCAGCTGCCCCAGGGAGGGAGCGCGGCCGCCGGGCAGCTGCCAGCCCAGGATGGAAGGGACTCGCTAAGGGCTGGAGGCTTCCAGAAGCCTGGGTAGTAGGCGGGGGCAAGGCGAGAAGGTGCCCTGCCTTCGTCGCCGCCCCAGGAACCCGGGCCGGACTTGACGGCGGCTTCCCGGGCCCAGGGTGGGGGCGCGCAGGACGAGGGACCACGTGCGAGGCCGGGGGCGGGGAGTGGATGAGGCGGGGGCGGGGGCGGCTGGTTCGGCGGAGCCGCCGCGGCCCCTTTAAGGCCGGGGAGGAGCCTGCCCCGCCGCGCATGAAAGAGCCTCTGTGCGCAGCTGCGGGAGCCTTTAAGCCTGGACACCCGGGGCTGGAACTTGCCTTTGCTGCTGGGAGCCCGGGAGCCGCCGTTCGTCCTTGTCTCTCCCCTTCCCCGCCCCGGGACCTCCCGCCGCCCGCGCGACCCCGGAGCCCCGGGATGCCTCGCTACGAGCTGGCTTTGATCCTGAAAGCCATGCAGCGGGTAAGTGACCCGGCCTAGCCTCGCTGCCCCCGGCCCAGCCTCGCTGCCCTCGGTCCCTCCCCGCGCCCCCTCCCCGGCCTCTGCCTCCGCCTGCCTCCTCCGCAGCTCCGGCCCCCCGAGCCGGCGCGGGAGAGGGGCTGCTGCGCTTCCCACTGCCCTTGGGCTTCGGGGCGGCGGGGGGTGCCCGGGGAGGACGCAGCCGGGTTCATTCATTGCTTCCCGCTCGTCCATTTCACACACGCACACACACGCGCGCGCACATGTTGCCCGCGCCTGGCAGGTCCCGGGGCGCGGGTGCGCGTCTGCCCGTGCCTGGAGCCGGGCTCGCGCTTGTGTTTCTCTAGTAAATGAGTGGAAGCGCGTGGGGGCGTGGGCAGCTCGGAGCGGCCGAGGGGGGGCTTGTGCTCTGGGCGGCCTTGGTCAGTATTTCCATAGCGCTCCGCCCCCGGTGACCCCTTTGGATCTCCTCACCCCACCCGGGAGGTAGGCGCTATTGTTAGCCTCATTTGACAGATAAGGAAACTGAGGCTTCGAGAGCTTTCGTGACTTGGTCCAAGGGCTACTACGTGCCTGACGCTGGATTCTGAGCCGAGGTCTTAATGACTCCAGTTCCAGCGAGGGATCCACTGCGCCACCCTACACACACCTCCGACGTGGATCCGTGTGTGAGAGCTTGGCCGCGTGTTTGTCAGCCTGTAGATGTGTGCCCTCCTGTGTATGTGTACGATACGGTGTATTCTTGCCTATCTGCCTGTGATCTCGTGTGTGTGCGTGTGTGTGTGCGGGAGAGAGGGGGGAGTGGGTTATGTTCATTTCTCGAAAGGGAGGGTGGTTCCACTCACTCCCGGAGTGCCAACTCTGCACCATCTGTAGACACAGGTATGCCCACTTACGATAAATGTGGAACTTAAACCATAATCTTCTTGCCAGAAGAGAGAGAGAGAGAGAGAGAGAGAGAGAGAGAGAGAGAGAGAGAGAGAGAGAGAGAGAGAAAGAGAGAATGAGAATTAAACTGTATGTTCTCTGCCCATCCTTGAGCTGGGAAACCTTGCAATGTTATTACAAAACAAACAAAACCAAACCCAACTTTCTAATTCCATAACTATGGTATGCTTATTGTTAATTTTATATTATTCTAAGTTCTAGTGAAATGCGCTCCTAATTTTTACTCACATTTTTAGATGCCTCAAATCTCCTCAGCCTGTTTTTGTTTTGAATGAAGTATGCGTTTTGAAACTTCAGCACACTCAATAAAATTATCTTTGAATCCTCATGTGTATTACTCTTTTGACTTGCTATGTCTCTGACTTGAATGAATATTCATAGAATGAAACTTTAAGGTGGGGGGAATTCCACTAAACCCTCAATGTAGTTCTTCATAAAAAAAAATTAGTAAACCTGAAAGTTTCTATGTATCTTCTGTGTATATTGCTTCTTTGTATACAGTTGCTATCCTAATCTTTATTTTATTCATCCAAAGATGGTTCTTTCTACTTCTCTCTGAAAAATTTTTACTGTGAGAAAAAGAAACAGAGCCAGGGGCAGAGAGCAGACAGACAGAAAGAGAGAGAGAGGGGATGATAGAGACAGAGAATCAGACCAAAAGGTAGAGGCAGAGACTGCCTCAAGGGAGCTTTTGATGACCTGCTACATAGTACACAAAGTTACCTTGTTTTGTGTTATTGTGTCTGATATCTTAGAAATTTGGGCTTTTCCCAGGAACTTCCCTTGGTACTTAAAAAAGAAGTCTGAAAAAAGTGCCATATATGTACTTTGATATTATAATCACTATTTGCAGACACATTTTCATATCATAGCTCCCTATGAAACTTTGTTAATTTTAGAATGTGAAACAAATAGTGATTGAACATCTTCAGCCTTTGAGTATGGCATATAATATGCTAATTATCACAAGATCTAAAGAATTTAATAAATGCCCCACAAAAAGAAAGCATTTGAATAATTTGCTAATTTTCCAAGTTACTAGATATTTTGAGTTCTGCCCTGGGAGTCTTTGACCAGGCATAACATTGTGTCCCTCACTCCCACCTTTTCTTTGAACTTGAGAAAATAAATCAAGAATTTGAAGTTTATGAGACCCCCAAATAGTACTCCTTCATATTTTCCCAATTCACATAAACATGAGATTTAATTGGGGACAGAAAAAGGAATGGGGTGGGGTGGATGGGAAAGCAAGAACTGGAGATAAACCCTTGGTTGGAAATAAGGAGAATATTGTGCCATTCTCAAGCAACCCATGTATTATAGAAGGTATTAAAAAATTGGTTTATTGGCTATTGGCATCCTCCCCCTTGCTACTTTTTTCTCGTTAATCTGTTTATTTTTATGTAGGTAAATGGAAGGTGGGCATAAAAATCTTGTTAATCAGTATTGGCACAGCCTGTGTATATTTGAATTTTGTCTGGAAGCCAAGAGCTAAGTTAAGTCACAGCCACTTTATCCATACAGTGTGTCTGCAGGCACATTAGTTAAGTTTTCCTTTTTCTCAGCTAGTTGTCAAGAGATCACAGATAGGTGGGAAGGCTACCTAAGTTTAGGGGTATGAATGTGGGTACCACCAGACATCAAATAATGTTGACTTAATCACTCTTGTGTCGTTAATAACACTGATGGGGGTGGGGTATGCTTGGAGGAAGGAGAATTGTATGGAAACTCTTGTTGAGTTTTGTATTCATGTTCCTTGGTCACCAGGGTTTGTAGAGGGAACATTGCCAAAATGATGTTATGGTTGAAAAGGCTGAAGAAATTATCTTGGATTTAAAGTGGGCTAGGAGTAAAAGGTATTACATACAGCTCATACTTTTTCTCTTGCCTTTTTGAAATGTCTGATATGTTTGTGTAATGAACATTTGAGGTTTTCCTGGTTTCAGAAAATTTGTTGTGCTTAAGTTATTCAGAAAATTGGGATTTGAAATTCTTAAGATCAATAGTTGTAAAGATCAGCTTGAACTTTTATAGTGTATATGTTGTATCCCATGTATAAAATATTAGTTTTACAGAACCCAGATTAATAGGATTATACATTTAGAGTTGTAATTTTAGATGCCATTCCTGAGGACTCCTCACCACAATTTTACAGATGAGCAAACAGACCTAGCAAGAAATTATCTACTCATGGTCACAAATGTACTAAGTAACAAACTTGAGATTTGAACTCATGTCTGCCGACTCCTTGTCTGGGGGGAAAAGCTTAATTGACCAACTGATATTTATGTTGCTACAATGTGTAAAAACATGGAGACCACTTAAATAATGAAAAATAATTTGTGACTTAAGGGATAATTGCATCATTAGTGCCTTTAGGTTGGATTGGATTGGATACCTCAAAGTGTTTCTTTCCCATCTGTTTCATGCCTATTGTGTGTTCATCCTTTGTTGCCAAAGAAGACCATGCCATCAGAGAAATAACGACATGACTTGTACTTGACTTTGTTTTGAGTGAGGGAGGGCTGTGCAGGTCACCGGCCATCTGAATCCAGTGACCAGATATTCATCAGGATGACTGGAGATGACCCAGGATGAGGCAATTGGGGTTAAGTGACTTGCCCAAGGTCACACAGCTAGTGAGTGTCAAGTGTCTGAGGTGAGATTTGAACTCAGGTCCTCCTGACTCCTGCACTGGTGCTCTATCCACTGCACCACCTAGCTGTTCCTTCATGCCTATTATATTCTGTAGGGGAGTGGGTGATTCTCAGTCTTTCTGAAATTATGACATCCATTGTTTGGTTTCCTTTGGTGGTTACCTCCACCACTCCTTTCTTCCTCCCAGTACTAGTGACAGAAATCCTTCTTAAATGTGAAATATTCAAAACACAATAGTTTGCGTCTTTCATCACCTGTAAGGTACCTGAAAACCATTAGGCTGTGGCCAAGTCATGGGGAAATCCCTGCTATACATTTCAGGATATATTTTAGTACATATTTGAAACACAATTTAATGTTAGTGAATTCATGTTTGAGCTAGGGAAAATTTTAATGAGATGGAATGGAATGGAAAAACCTGAGTCTTTAATAGATGCCAGGCTCTTGTGGAATAGTAATCCTCTGCAAAAATAAACAAATAAATGAAAAATTTGCAAGTAAAATTTAGTTTGAATTTAGGTGTACATGTTTTTAGGACAAGGACCTTTAGCTCCTTCGGGTCCTTCTCTGGCTAAAAATGCCTTAATTACGTTTTTAATTCTCAGTTGTTAAGCATTGCATAACAGAGTAGTGGAAGTCATATCATTTTTTCCGATGCAGTTGCTTAAAATAGTGAATTGTAGTGGACATCATCCTCTCGGTTTATGCAGGTTAGCAACCTTGGGGTCATCTACTTCTCCCTCAGTCCAAATATCCAGTCCATTGCCAAATCTTATCCTGTCTGCTTTCACAACATCTGTGGTGTGTCCCCCTTCTCTCTGCTCACACAACCACCACCCTTGAGCTGACCTTCATCACCTGTCCCCTAGACTATTATAGGAACCTTCCTTATTCACATCTCCACGCTGCAGTCCATCTTCTCTTCTACCAAAATAAACTTTTTAAAGAATGTCTCTCAATGTCATTTCCTTCTCCAGCTCATTTTACAGATGAGCAGAGGTAGACATGACTAAGTGACTTCCCCAAGGTCGCACAGCTAGGAAGTGTTTGAAGCCAGATGTGAATTCAGGGAGACTCCAGGTCCAGTATTCTTTCCATTGCACCACGCTTGTCATCTGTTTGGTACCTACTTATATATGTATTGTCTCCTTGACTGGAACAGGGCCCAGACTATTTTTGCCTTTTTCTGTGTACTCAGCATTTATTTAGACCAGTACCTGCCACAGAGTAAGTGCTTGTTGGTTATTGATCAATGTGGCCCCTCTAGATTGCTAATGCATTCTTAGGCCACATTGATTTAAACTATGATGTCTAGAATAAGAAGGTAATATAACTTTTATTTTGTGTTGATTGGAGAGCATTAAGCACTAGGAGCACTCTGATAACTGACATTTACATAATGCTCTCAGGTTCACAAATTGCTTTGCTATATTTCATTTGTAAGATAGGTTCGGATAGTTATCCTCTCTGTTTTACTGGAGGGAATCAAGGCTCTAAGAGAGGGTAAGTACTTTATTTTGTCTGTGGTTCCTGAGCCAGTAAGTATTGTAACCCCACTGGGGCGACAGCTGAAATAGTGAGTTTTCCATCTCTTGAAATGAATTGTTAAAAACATTGGCTGAATGGATCATTTGCTGGAGATATTGAAGAGAGGGTTCCTTTGTTGCATGAGAGATCACATTTTGATAACCTTTAGGCGTGACGATTAAAAATAAGGATATGATTCCTAATTTGAAACAGTCTTTAGAAATAAAATTAAAGTAGCACTATGTTTTGGGAGAATGTGAGAACATAACAAAATTTTGGTTGGAAGAGATAAGGTTTAGTAAGGAGATAGAGGGGAAATCCTAAAATGAAAAAGTAGATTTTTCAAAAAAATTTTGTTGGCAAGAAGAATAAAATAAGACATTTTGGAGAAAAAATTAAATATATACATGTATTTGTATATGTATGCTGTATTTATGCATGCATGCATACATATATATGTATTGCATTTTTACAGATCAAAAAACCATTATTAGGTTTAGGAATACAATGAGGTCCTAATTAGTGTTAATGAAGAATAATTGCATAATTTAGTTTACTCAGAAAATTATCATAGTTTATGAGAAGGCTCTGGGCTAGGATGAAGGGGAAGAGGGATTGGAAAACTTTTTTACCTTTTGCCTTTGCCTCTCTACCCAGGTATTTTAAACTTGGCAATGAAAAATTAATGGCTTAAACAATAGCTTCATGTAACTTAGGTATTGAATGAATGCAAGCTAGTATATACAAGCACCAAATTATCCTTCAGCAGTGTAGGAGCAAGTGAGTTCATAGCCCCTGTGGAAATATGTAAAAATAATAAACATTTGTGTTACCCTTTTAAAAAGTTGTACCATCTGTTAGGCTGGGTTTAAGGGAACAACTAGTTAAAATTATTTTGTTTTGTTAGAGATCTTTTGGTTTTCTTTGACAATTTATGACCATATCTCAGTCTTACTGCCTTGTCGGTCTGTTTCAATTCTAATTTGGTGTGTAAGGATCCCCATATTTTTTATTTTTCACAGTGGAAGGAAAGTTCCTCTCCCTTTCTAAAACAGACTATTGTGGGATCCTATGATCTTCCAAAAGTAGATAAATATTTGTTTATTGCACTATTGGGGAAATAGAGAACTCTGATGCGCAGATGTGTACAATAGGTAAGCCATGATTAAAGGGGAAGAAGAGAGTTGTGTATATGTAATTTTGAGGAGGGGTTCTTGGAATCAAGCAGTTTTTATGTTACCAATCAACTTTCTGTTCCACTTTTCTCATAGATAATTCTCATGTTGGCCCATGACCATGGTACATGTTAATTTCATTTTCCTCTATTTGTCTGTACCCTGGGCCTCTGGGAACTTTGGAAAGGAGGAGGTTTTGTTTAGGGTGTAGAAGGAAATTGACTGTGATATAAATGTTTAGAACTTTAAATCCTTGTGAATGGTGTATATCAGGTCTTTGCCCTTGGGCTACTAGCATCATTTACCAGGTCTCTAATCAGTAATCTTCTAAGCCTCATGCTTGAAATCAGACAATTAAAACTAGATATTCAGCTGTTAAAGGGCTTGAAGGATTCCAACCTTTCACTGTGAGGCCTTTATTCTTTAAAAAGAAAGGGTTATTTAACCCTATGAAGTGATTGAAAGGTTTTACTTCTCAGAGCTTTGTGAAATGATGAGGTTGACTTATAAACATACATTTTGTGGAAATGGTTTCTGAATATTGCCCAAAGTGAACAGTTCTCTTAAGAGCTCTTTCTTCCCCTCCCCATACTGACTGTTTGCTGCCTCTCCTGCGCATTTACTAAATGCTGCGCTATTGATAATTTGTTTTGGTTGATATAGTGAGGAAATGACATGACCAGTGCACAGGGACCCGGCACCTTTTCTCTAATTTATACTCTGTAAGAGTTGCATTTTATGACTTGGTCGATATCACCCAGCCAAATCTGTGTCAGGTAGAACTTGAACCCAGGCTATTCTGATTGTGAAACTGGCCTTCTGTCCATTCCATCAAGCTGTCTTTCAATTAAACATCTAATTTTAAATAGTAATTATATATAATTATAGGCTTAACTTTTAAGGAAAGATAAATTTGAAAAGGATCTGTGATTTTTTTCAGTGTAACAATTCTTAGGCAGCTCACAACAGGTCCCTGACTTAGGGGCTGTCTATAAATAGAGATTACAAGTCATTTTCCCACCCCTGTCATGCTAGTGTGAGGCAGTATTTGAACCCAGGACTTCCTTACTCTGAGCTCACTACTCTTTCTACTATGCCATGCTGCTTCTATGTGAAGTTATCCTCTCTCCCCCCTCTTTTGTTGTCTGGACTTTTCATTTTTTTGAAACCCTTGTGTTGACATTTTCCCCTTTGTTAACTGGTCTGTGTTCTTGCTATTTGTCCTTCATCCAGTGGACCATGGCAACAGTAAGGTGATGTTATGACTTGCAAGTGAATTGGATTTAAGTGAGGGAGGTCTGTGCAGTCACCAGCCTCACTCTCTCCTCCTGAGCCATCTGGCTCCATTGGCAAGATAGAGATCAGGATGACTGGAGATGGCCCCCATGCAATGAAAGACCTTGGCCTGTTTAAGCCAAAGTCTTTCCTAAGTCTTAGTTTATCTGTAGATGTAGAGTTTACGTCTTCTGGATCTAAACCAAAATAATATCTTCTCATCTAGTACCATACTTTTGTTCATTTCATAACAAATACACTTATATAAGGCCCGATAAATATTACTTTATACTTGGGTATTTGTTACATAAATCAAAGTACACCTGTACCTTTTCTTTAAAATTTTATTTTAATTGATATATTGCCCTTTATCATTGTTTGTGTTTCAAGATTTCTCTGAAGCTTTAAGTCTTTTTGTAAGAAATACTTAGAAGTTCATTTTTCTCCCCTAAGTTATTCTTAGTTGTAAGCCTCTTGCCTTCTCCCTTCTTCTTTTCCTTTCTCTCTCCATGTCTGTTTCTCTCCCCCCTTCTCCACATAATACATGTGTGCGCACACACATGTACATATGCCACACATACATATACATACATACACACATGCATTTCTTTACCTTCCATGTATATTGAATATATTTTATTCCAAACTCTTTGCTCCTTTAGAATTTTGGCAATTTTTATGGCGGTTATGGCCTTGCTACTTGAATTCTTTATTGCTGGCTTCTTGCATTATTTCTTTTCTTTGACCTGGAAAATCTGAATTTTGACTCCTGGGAGTTTTCATTTTGGGGGTTTCTTTTAGGAGGTGATGGATGGGTTCTTTCTACTTCCACTTTGCCCTCTGGTTCTAAGAGATCTGGGCAGTTTTCTTTTATGATTTCTTGAATTTTTTTATTTGGATATGGCTTTCAGGTAGTCCAGTGACTCTTAAATTATCTTCCAGGTCACTTATTTTGGCTATGAAATGCCTTACATTTTCTTCTCTCCCCCCTCCCCCCCTTTTTTAAAGTCTTTTCACTTTATTTTAGTGTTTCTTGTCATTATCTGCTGTTTGGATCATTCTGATTTTCAGGGAGTTTATTGCTTGGTAGGGTTTTATATTTCTTGTGCCAAGCTGTTTTTTTTTTCTTCTAATTCTTCTGTAGCTTTTGTTTATTTTCCTATTTTTCTTTACTGTTCTCATTTTATAAAAATATTTTAAATTAAAGGAAAAAAACCTCTTGTTTCGTCTCTGATAAATTCTAGTTGAATTTATACCCAACATGTGTTTTTCATTAAGGCTTCTCCTGTAGATACCTTAGTTTTATGGGTTTGTGTTTTGAATAGCCCCATCACAACAATAGCTTTTTATGGTGGTATTCCTATTTTGTTTTCTTATTCTTCCAGCCGACTTCCTGACTTTGGACTTGGTGTTAGGGCCAGGCTATGCACACTTCTTCAGGGAAGGGCTGAACTGAACCTCTTTTCTTGGGATGTTGAGGTTTGTGTTATTCCAGGATTTTATGGACAACTCAAGTTTTCTTTGTCCCCAAATTGGTTTGATCCAGGTCTAAAGTCTGAAGGGTGTGTCCCCCACGCCTTCCTATAGCTGAAAATATGTGGTGTTGATTACATTCATTTATTTATAGGGTATTTAAGTGTCTAGTATATGAATGTGATTAATAATATTTAAAGTTCCTTCCAACTTGTAAAGAACTTTTCAATTCTTGTAAAAAGACTTTTTAGATCTTATTGTCACAAATTCACTTAAAGAGTAAATAAATTGCCTTATGAATACCCATGTCTCCTACTTTGTTGACCCTACTGTATGTATACATACTACACCTGTTTTGTACTTTACACTGCTCAACATTAACTTTTTAGTGAAGATTGTCATTGGGATATAGTTTTAAAAAAAGGCAGAGGACTAGTGTACAAAGGAAATGTGTTCCTTTTAATAATTTTACTCTAGTGCAAGAATTGTTTAATCTTTTTGATGTCATGGACACTTTTGTTAATATGGTGAAGCTTATGGCCTCTTTATCAGAATAGTGTTTTTAAATGTATAAAATAGGATTGCAAAGGAAACTGATCATACTGAAGTGCAATTATCAAAATTTTTTTTAAAAATAGTTCACAGGTAGCAGGTAAGAAATTACTCTGCCCTCTTGAATGTTTCAGAATGAACTCTGGGAATAAAATGTGGCTTATTCAGGGACATCTGTCACGCTTCTGAAGAGCCAGAGTAGGAGAAGCTGGCCACTTTTTGTTTTGTGAATCTTAATTTTTTTTCTGTTATCTTTTGTCTTTGATGACCTTTTCTGGTTTTATTTTTGGTCTACCAGTAATACCTGTTAGGTATGCAAATTTAGTAGTTAGTTTGCCTGTTAATAATACTCTGGTTACATGGGTTCCTGGGCACATCATTACTTTGCAGGTAATCACTGGCCCCTAGGCATAGTGTAAGGAATTGGATGAGTAGCAAAGAGTACAGGTTTGTTTTTAATTAGTTTCAATCTTTGTGAGCCTTTTGAAGGAAATGGTAAATAATAGTCTATGTCCCCCAAAGGATATGAAAGTTATTCTTAGTGTTTGCATATGTATGTACCTATGTGGAAAGTGACTTTTTTATTCCAGTCTTTTTAGCCTAAGATTGTTGTATTTTGAGGTAGTGGTAGTAAACTCCTTCAGGGCAGAGACTGGTTTTATTTATTTTTTTCTTTCTTATATATGTGTCTAGCACGTAGTGGATATACAATAAAAGCATGCTGATGGGTGTTATCCTTCTTAGTTAACTTAAATAAAGTATAATTTAACTTACTATAATTAAAATTACAAATAACTTTTTTTTTCAGACAGGAGTTTTCTTCTGTTCTACAAAAGTTCCATCAGAGAGAAGTCTGACTATAGAGAATTGGACAAGCAGTAGTTTGAGCCATAATGCAACTTAGAATAAAATATTTTTGACTAAAACTTGTCTAGTTTTCATAGACCATTTTTCCTTCTCTTCTGTGTGCCCAGATGACTGCTTATTTCAAGTAACCATTATTACAAGTTAATGTATACCTTTGTGCAAAACACTGGAAGTTTGAATACCATCTCTAGGCATGGTATAGTTTCTTTAGAAAATGATGCCTCCCCCAAGTGTGTTCATTAATTATTGTATGTCAATATTGGCATTGCTAGTATCTTTTATTACCTGTTAAACATGATGCTTTATTGGGTGATTCCTTACAAACTGTATAATGATCATTTGTGTTTTTAACATTTTCACTTTTTTTTTTTGGCCTTTAAGGATGCCGTTTTTTTTGGCCTAGTAACTTACTATAGTTTTCTTCTTAGTTTAAATTTTATTAGTGTTATGATGATTTTATTTGGGTGAAAATGCATAAATGACTCCCCGTTCCCCCAAACCAGACAATCAAGACTGAAAGACCTGAGTGCTTTTTTATTTTTCCCTATTCCTTCAACAAGGGCATAATTTTCTGTGTTCTGAAGAGTCCTTTTTAGATTCTCCAGATCAGCACATTCTTAGAGTGATTATAAGACCTTAGTTATAGGTAATCCCTAACAACTTTTTGAAGACTAGCAGTTTTGTGTACAGAGAATACAAATTTTTGTTCAAGTATGATCAGATCAAATGATATTTAATTGTAGCGCATTTCTTTTCAGTCTTAAATGCTTTATAAAATGGTTTTTTAAACAGTAAAGAGCAAAGTAGTTGAGGAAGCCAGAATAGAGGAGAATTGTATATCAGAAAAATGTTCACAAATTCTTTGCAGATCTTAATGTTATAGAACTAATTACCTATTGTGACGTGTTAATGTCTTATTTTCTGATTGGAGATGATGTAAAACCTGCCTTGAAATAATTTTATACATGATGTTTTTAATCTTTTCTTTAAATCCAATAAATGCAGGCAAAACCTCTTCATAAAAAGTAGTTGCATGGTATAATGGAAAGGATGCTGGATTTGTCATTAAAGAACATGAGTTCAAATTCTGACTGCCACTGTGACCTTGGGTAAGTCACATTCTCTCAATAGCTGTTAGTAAAATGAAGGTATTAGACTGGAGAGAAGTCAGGGTAGGGGTGGGAGAGAACCTTAGAGATACTGATTTTAGGGCTAGGAGGCACCCTAGAGATCTCCTAGTCCAACTCTATTGTTTTACCAATGGAAAATTTAGACCGAGAGGTTAAGTGATTTGCCCAAGGTCACACTAGTTGTGAGCCTCAGAGGAAGGATATAAATTCATGTCACCTCCAGTACCTCCTCCTTTTGCACTTTGCAACAAATTAAGTCCTAAACTTAATATCAGTGATACTATTCAAAAGGAAATACTGTCCTCAGTGTGGAAATCCTTTCTAAATGAAATCTGTAAGCAGTGTGAGGGTAAAGTATGAAGGTGAAGTATGATTACCGTTTTATGGTCCTACAGTTTAACTTGAGCAGTTATGCTAATTTTAGAATTCTTTCTCATTGGGGACATGACGGCATGTTCAAGATTTGTCACGTGGAGAAGAGATTGTTCTCTTTGGCCTGAGAGGATAGAATGGAAACTAGGAAGAGCCAGTTGCAGGCTTGATGTCTGGAAAATTTTCCCAATAGTTTTAGATATCCCAAAGTAGAACAGCTTGTCTTGGGAGTTTATGGATTGCCTGTCCTGGAAGTTCCTGAAGTAGAGACTGTGCAGCTGCTTGTTGAATATGTGGAGATTCCTTCATCCATACGTTGGACTACAAAGTTGCTAAGGTCTCTTCCAACAATTATGTAGTTCTGTAATTTTCTGTAATCTTCAGGCAAACTAGCTTTAAATCAATTTAGAAGCAGGATTCTCAAAATGTGGTTGATATTCTACAGCATTATCCTTGTCTTTTGTTCTGACTCCAGAACCAAGATGACTCCATCCCTGACACTTTTTGGGACAAGTTACTTAAAATCACTACTACTTCCTCACAAACTCTCTTAATAGAAAGAGGTACGTCACCTGGAAGTTTCCCATACTCCAGTATAGATCCCTGTTGTCTCCAGGATCACATATCAAATTCTTTGTTTGGCATTCAAAGCCCTTCATCAGCTGACTGCCTCCTTCTGCCTTCCCATTCTTAACCTTAT
Source organism: Notamacropus eugenii (assembly GCF_028372415.1). Taxonomy (NCBI): domain Eukaryota; kingdom Metazoa; phylum Chordata; class Mammalia; order Diprotodontia; family Macropodidae; genus Notamacropus; species Notamacropus eugenii. The sequence goes on along the minus strand of NC_092876.1, from coordinate 425,064,265 downwards.
TCCTTGCATATACTGTGTGATCCAGTGGCACTGACTGTCTTTCGTTGCTCTGTCTTCCAGCTCTGTACATTTTCATTGGCTATCCTCCATGCCTAGAATTCTCTCCCTCCTAGCTTGCTTGGCTTCCTTCAAGTCCCAGCTAAAATCCTACTTTCTGCAAGAAGCCTTTCCCAATCCCTCTTAATGCTGATGCCTTCCCTTTGTTGATTTTCTCCAGTTTTATCTTGTGGTTTCACAGCTAGTGGTCTGTTGTCTTCCCTCATTAGATTGTGAGCCCTTGAGAGCAGGGACACGCCTTTTTCTTTGCATCCCCAGTGCTTAACATGTTAACAAAGCAAGCATTAGCTAAGTGTTTGTTGACTTAATGCAACTGCAGGATCCCCACATACATAGGAGGGCCTGCTGTAAAGGTTCTTAGATCTGTTTTCTAAAAGGAAAGCAGCTTTTGAGGGGTCAACAATCACTTTAATCAAGCACTTTCTTCAGAGAAAATACAAAGAGAAAATCAAAGATCAACCAACAGACAGGGTTTCCAACTCTCTGTCTGTAAACAGTACATATGTCACAGATCAACAGACAGATCCAACTGTCTGATCATACATACATAGGTCAGAGAGAAGCACCAAAATCTGGGTTTTCAAAGACAAGGGGCTCCTTAGTGGCTGCCCAGAGTCTAGTCTTGCCAAACAAACACTTCCAATGAGTAAGCCCCAAAGCAAAACCTCACCTCAGAATGTTTATACACTTTTCAGAGCCAGAGGACATCATAACCCTTGAGAACCTGTGCTTCATTAGAAATTAAGGAAAGGTGTGGGCCTCCCCTAATCAGGCTTTCCTTAATGGGCTGGTCCATCAATGTGTGGGGAAATTCTTTAACTCTCATTAACATTACACTTGAGCATACCAAATGGAATTGTCTTTTAGTCTCCATCCCCATTTTATTTTTGTTCCTTCAAAGTACATTAATTTAGGTGATAAATTTCCATTCTGCCACAGAATATTCTTCTAGTTGTATTGTGAGATAAACAGGTAATTTTAGTATATTGCTCATTTATTTGCAGCATTAAGCATTTCTGTCATCAAAAATCTTGGAAAGAAACTAAATTGTTATCCATTTCCTTTCTAACCTTGATAAATTTCAGTGAAGAAACATCTCCCAAGTTAGAGGATGTTCAGCAAAGGCTTACTTGCCTGCTAAAAAGTGTCTAGTTGAGAGAGCTGAAAGACTTTGGCCCACCAGAAGTGTGCTTTTTTATTTTCTGGCATGCTTCCAGTTGGAAAACTGAAAGATAACCTTGTACAGTTGTGCCTCCAGGGAAGGTGAAGTTAGAACCTGGTGGGAAATATGTGTGAGTAGAACAGAAAGAACACGGGAATGTGAGCTCCAAGGTTGTCCTGGTGGATGTCCTTGAATAACTTGCTTTATCTAGGTGACTTTGATCATTAGCTCTCTGGTAAAATAGAGGGGTAGTTATTTAAATTTGTCTCCCTGTAATGGAAAGAAAATAGATACTTACAAAAAATGCTCATTTAGCTTGTATGCTTTAACAGGTGAAAAGTAGTGTGATTTGAGAGACTGCTGGACTCCATCTCTGGAGAAGACAGGTGCAAATCTTGCCCTTGATATTTCCTAGCTGTTTGATTATGGGAAAGTCACTTAACCTCAGTAATCCTTTGTCAACTTTGTTAGGAGAGAAGTGACTTGCCCAGTGTTAGTTGCAGTCTGTTAGCAGAGGAAATTCTTGCAGAGGACCTTAGGAAATCACAGGTCCTTGATGTGTACTGATTTCTTAAGTTTTAAAGAGTATTTTATCCTTTCCTTAACAAAGGTATGCCGGAGGGAGTTGAAATGCCTCATTAATCTTTAAGTATGAGCATTTACACCTTGGAAATCAGAAAACTTACATATCAGGACTTGATTTATTGTTTTGTTGATTGTCTAGACTTAAGAAAGTGATGGAGAAAATGTTAATTATGGAGATTAAACTTAAAAATGCTTCATGTGTACAAATTTTTTTTTGAAAGCTGGTTTTTAAAACATTTACCAGCATACCCACTGCTTATACATCACTTTAATTTCCATATGTATTCCTCCCCTTCCCCTACTCAGAGAGCCATACAATGTTCCTTACCCATAATGTGCCCTATGAAGGGCAAGAAGTATTTTTTATCTCTTCTTGAGAGATGAGCTTAGCCATTATAGATATATTTTATAATGATAATATAATTTTAATTCAGTTACTGTTTTTATTTTTTGTTCCTTCCATTTAGATTGTAGTCATTACTCACATTGTTTGCCTGGTAATATTTTATTTTTTCCAATTATAGATAAAGACAATTTTTGGCATTTGTTTTTACAAAATTTGATTTCAAAAACTTTTCCTTCCCCACTTCCTAAAATGGTAAACAATTTGATGTAGGTTTTATATATATATATATATGAAATCATGTAAAACATATTTCCATATTAGTCATAGTTGTGAAAGAAGAAACAGACCAAAAAGAAAGGAAACATGAAAAAGATGAAGTGAAAATGGTATGCTTTCCTCTGTATTCAGAGTTTTTTCTTCCATCTTTCGTTCCATCAGTTCTTTCTCTGGATGTGGCTAGCATTTTCCATCATTAATCCTTTATAAGTTGCTTTGGATCATTATATTACTGAGAAGAGCCCAGTCATTTGTGGTTGATCATCATACCATGTTGCTGTTATTGTGTACAATAGTTTCCTGGTTCTTCTCATTTCACTTTGTATCAGTTCATGTAAGTTTTTCTAGGTTTTTCAGAAATCTGCCTGCTCATCATTTCTTATTGTACAATAGTGTTCGTTAGATTCATATACTACAGCTTGTTCCGCCATTCTCCAATTGGTGGGTATCCCCTCAATTTCCACTTTTTTGCCACCATGAAAAGATTATTGTTATGGCTATAAAGATTTTTGTTTGTGTAGGTCTTTTTCCCTTTTCCGATGACTTTCAATAGATGTTGCTCGACTGTCCTTTGTTTGAATTTTTGTTGACTGCTTTGCTAGAGTCTTAATCCTATTTAATTAAAATAAGGAGTGTAGTGTTTGTATGATTTTTTTCAAAACCTATTTGTTCTTCTGCCATGTTTTATCTTCACATCCCTGTGAATCAAAGAATTTTTACAAATCAGAAAACTAAGACAAAAATAAGTCATGTGCACAATTAGTCTTAAAGCATTTTTGATGTCATTGTCCTGAAAAGTGGTGAAAAATGTTAAGTTTTTGAGATGAGAAATTTTTGAAGTGGTACAAAAGCTGCCCATGTGCTTCAGTGAGTTCTTAATTTATTAGTTTCCTTCTTTGTGGGAGCAGTCATACTTACTTACAGGCAGATGAATGTCTTTGAGTTTAAGACTTAAGAAAAACTCAGGGGACCTTTCCATTTTTTTAAAAAGGAAATACCATGTTGATGTGGAAAGAACACTGAATTTAGAGTTAATGGACCTGGATTCAAATTCACACTGCTAGTTACTACCTTTGTGGTCTTGGGAAAATCATTTCTCTGTACCTCAGTTTCATCAAATGTGGAAACTGGACTTGATAGAACCCAAAGGCATTCATATTGTAAAGATGTCTCTTTAGCAGATCAGACCCTCTTAGTCTCCCACTCAAAAACCTTCAGTTGTTCCCTCTTCTTGTCTTTAGGAAAAAATAGAAACTTCCCTGTTGGATGTAGAAAAGCCTTTCACCATCTCTTCTAGGTTTCCAAACTGTTTACTAGCCTATTTGCTATTCCACCCAAACGTCATTCTGTATCCTGCCTTTGTACAGTATTTCCTTTTGTTACCTCCCTCTTCTTGAATCCCTTGTCTTTACCGCTGCCCTCTGGAAACTCTAGCCCTCTTTGAGCTCAGCTCACGCACTATTTTGTACGTGAAACCTTTCCTAATGCTCCTTACCCTCTGCCTATTAATGCCCCTCCCTAATTTATTTATATTTTGTATTTAATTTAATACATGCAATTTCCCATCCAGTAGAATGTAATCTCCTTGAGGTGAGGGACTGTTTTGTTTTTGACTTTGTATCCTCAGCTTCTAGCCCAGTGCCTGGCACATAAAAGGTCATCAATGAAGTCTGCTTGAATTGAAATGCAGGGAAAAAGACTAAAATGAAAGGTGACGAATGTAGTAATTCTTGGAACAAACTCTGAAAAAGATAAAAGCTGGGTGAAGATAAGTGGTTCTTTCCTGTGGGTACGATGGGTAAGTGGTGTTTCCAAGTAGACTAATTGTGTGCATTATGGATGAAAAAAAGATTTTTATCTGGCCAAAGAATATTCTGTGCGGTTTTTTTCTTCACTGTTGCTCTGCCTTTCCCATCTTCTTAGAACTCCTTCTTCCTGACACATCTATAGGATATGTATATGATTTGGAATGATGACCTCATAGTAGTGCTTCTCAGCATTTCTTTCAGTTTTCTGACTAGAGAAGAGAGGCTTATGAATCTTTTTGCTAGTCAATAACTGTGTGACCTCAGTTGAATGATTTATGCCTCTCTTGACCTTATTTTCCTTACCTATAAAATGAGAGACTAGATAATCTTTAAGATTCCTTCTTGCTCTAAATAAATGATCCTAAATTTTTTTATGACTAGCTAGACTTGGAGCCAGAAGACCTGATTTCAGATCCCATTTAATAGTTGCTAGCATTGTGGTTGTGGACTTAATTTTACCTGCCCCCACTGTCTCAGAACCTCTATATCTTTATCACTTCTATTACCTACTTCACAGCTGTTTGTGAAGAAGGCGCTGTTAAAAATGGGGGCCATTTCCATATACATTTCAGTGTCATTGCTGTAATTGCACTTTTTTGGGGAATGTAAAATTATTCCTTAATTATGGAGATTCAGAGAAAACTCTGCGAAGTAACCAGTCTCCCCTGCTTTTCAGAGCTCTGATTTATTCTATGATTTTTCAGTGAGTTAACTTGAAAGCCAGCCCAGTAAAAATAAATATAAAAGCATAAATTGGTGACAGTCAAATTTTGACTGAGGAAGAAATTGTCTATTTCCATATATTTTAAGAAAAATGGATGTTTTACCATTCATTTTACTATCACAGTAGATATGTATGTATATGTATAAAATAAAGGGATGAAAGCTAGGAAATTCCAAGTATACTTGATAGAGGGCACTCAGTGATATTCAGTGAAATCAGCAGACATTCATTACGCATCTACTATATGCTAGGGCTACAAAATTTAAAAAAAGAAAGAATTACCACTTTTAAGGAGCTTATATTCTGTTGGAGGGAGTGTGCAAAACAAGGATATGAATTCTATAAAACAAATGCAAAGTAGTTAGGGAGAGAATTCAAAGTTGGAGGGATCAAGAAAAGTCTTTAGAATTAATGGATTTGGAGTGCAGGTAGGTAGCTGGTACAATAGATAGAGCACTGGCCCTGGAGTCAGGAGGACCTGAGTTCAAATTTGGCCTCAGACACTTACTAGCTGTGAGACCCTGGGCAAGTCACTTAACCACTACAGCCTAAGGAAGAAGTGATTGACTGTATTGAGTGGATGTGGGGAGGGTGTGCATATCAGTCATGGATGATAGTTAATGCAAAGGTATGAAAAAGGGAGATAGAACTGGCAACAAGAAAGGCCAAGTTAACCAGACTGCAGAGTTCAAGGACAAAAATAATGCATGATAAGGCTGCAAAGACACATTGGAACAGAGTGTGAAGCGCTTTAACAACTAAGCAGAGGACTTTATGCTTTATTCTAGAGACAGTAGGGAGTAGGAGAGTGACTGGGCAGATAACTTAAAGAAAATCACTTTAGCAGTTGTGTGAGGGATGAATTAGAATAAGGAGAGGCACAGATCAGGGAGACCATTGCACTAGTCAGATGGGAGATGATGAGGACCTGAACCAGGATGTGAGTGGCTCAGAGAGGAGGCGCATATGTGAAAGATGCTGTAAAGATAGAAAGTGGAAGACTTGGCACTGATAGGATTATGCAGATTGAGTGAAGAGTGGAGGATGACATTGAGGTTCTGAACCTGGATAATTGCAAGAATTGTCACATCTTTAAAAGTAGAAGGGGATTCTTTTTCAGGGAGGATTGTGGGAGTGGGTAGAACCATGGCAGATCTTTTGACATCAGAGAAGAAATGGATAGATAATAGAAAAACTAAAGATTAGAGAGAGTATAATAGTGTGGTCACTATGCTGGAGAATGACTGCTGATTGCAGAACCAAGGGCAAACTCAGTGAATGGCCTCTTTTGTCAATTAAAGATGAGGGGAAGACCTCACCTGAGAGGGTGATGGGAAGAAATATTATGGGAGGTTTGGGAATATAAAATAGTAAGCAATAATGGTGTAGTAAAAAAGAGACTGGATTTGGAGTTAGATGAGGAGTTCAAATCCTCTGTTTCCTAGTCTTCTTTTTTAGTTTCCTTATCTAAAAAATAAAGTTATTAGAACAGATACCCTCTAAGATGTGAGTGCAGTAAAGTTTGCAAAAGATTTTGGGTAGAGTGAGACAGATAACATTTCTGGGAAGTTTTCCTTTATGATTTCCTGAAACATGAATAAATGAAATAGCTTAATTGCTTCCTGTGTGCCATGGACTGGGAAGACAAGTAGGAATAGTTTAGCAGTCTAGGAGCTCCTGCTGTAATTGGAGAGACAATGTGAATTCAGCTGCAAGGCAAATGGTAAGGTCCTAGGGGCCATGATGGTGCATCAGCAGGTCTGTTGGCAGTGCCTAGGGGGCTTAGAAGATAAGGACAGCAGGGTACATGCTAAGGCATCATCATTTTCTGTTGCATCAGAAAGTTTGTAATTGGTGACTCCTGCCATGACCAAAGAGTGTGAGCTCCATTTTACTCTTCCTTCTGGGAAACTGTGGGGGTGAGGGAGGGGTGAAGGTAAGGTAAAGGACAAAATGCTTTCATCCTAAATTATCATGTACTTTTGTTACTTGTTGCATTCTCCCAATGGAACATAAAGATGCAGTATTGGAGCAGAAAGAGCCCTGACTGTGAATCAGATGCCCAGGGTCCAAATCCCACCCCAGATACTTACAATCTTTGTGACCCTAGGCCTCAGATTCCTCATCAATTAAATAAATGAGGTATACTAATAAACTCTGAGATGCCTTTCAGCTATAGATCTAGGATCTTATGGTTCCCACAAAATCAGGGATTTTTTTTCATTTTTGTTGATGAAATTTGTGGTCAAGGAAATATATGCTAGGAAGAAAATGGACTGGTTGTGTGTGTAGTGCAAGAAATGACAAGTGAACTGCCAGAGTACTCCATGGGTTACCTTTGTGATGTCAAGAGAAAGTGAGGCAGCCTCTATCACATTTGTTGGATGGCCCCTGCCGAATTTATGGGAGGACATGGATGAGCCATATGGCATGGGCAGGAATGGATGGGTTGTAAACTGCGTTGTTGGAGTCATCTTCCAAATAGATAATATTGTGGCTATCTGACTCTACCAGGGCCTAGCTAATATCACACATTATGCATAGTGTACATTTAAGCATTTGTTGAGTTGAATTGAGTTCTTGCTTTTCACAAAGCCCAATAATTAACCTAACATCTTCCCTGAAGTTTTCTCTCCCAGCCTGCCTTCTGTCCAACCCTTGTTGGCAAGTCACTTAACCTAATTGGGCCTCAGTTTCCTCACCTATATGTGGCAGATGGGTGGCGAAGTGGATGGAGAGCAGGGCTTGGAGACAGGAAGATTCATCATCTTGAGTTCAAATCTGGCCTCAGACACTTAGCTTTGTGACCCTGGGAAAATCACTTTACCCTGTTTGCCACAGTCTCCTCATTTGTAAAATGAGCTGGAGAAGGAAATGAAAAACCACTCAAGGATATTTGCCAAGAAAACTTCAAATGGAATCACAAAGAATAGGACAGAACTGAAAAACAATTCCTCATCTGCAAAAGGAGGGAGTTGAATTCAGAGGCTTCTGAGGTCCTTTCTAACTCTAAGTCTCAGATTCTTAAACTGATACGTCCTGAAGACTGATTGCTTTTAGTGTACAATGATTCTGAATCTTTTTCTAGCTATTTAATTTTCTGGGCATATTTTTCTGTTTCCTCTTTATATTTCTTGCATTCTTTGCCTTATTCATAGTTCTGTTTGCCAATTGCTACTGAATCTGTTGTCTTACATTTTCCATGATATTTCTAACCTATTTAGTTTGATTGTTGTGTTGACCTAGGTTTTCTTATTAGTTGCTTTATTTTGTTTTGTGATAATTTGGGCTCATTATATATTTCCTTTAAAGAGTTTGTCTATTTTGTTATATCTTGAAAAAGCTAGTTTTGTTTTTGGTGCTTCTGTTGGTGTTGTGTCTAAGTATATTTTTTCTTCCGGCAGATTTTCCTCTACTTTTTCATGATCTGTAATACTTCCTTGTAAAAGAAAATTCTGACATGTTTTTTTTTTTCTCCTAAAACCAGTTTTTCCTTTCAGGGTTTCTGGTAGTTTGGCACACTGGTCACTGGTTCATTGGTTTGCTTCATTTTGGATTGTTAACCCCATTAGAATGTAAGCTGATTTTGAGACAGGGTTTTTTCATTTATTTTACTTGTATCCTCAGTACTCAGCACAGTGCCTGGCACATAGTAGCTACTTAACAAATACTTGTTGATTGATTCCTGTTCTTCTTTCTCTCTATTTGTGATGTGTTCCTTACAGGGATCTGGGGCTTTGGGGATCATGGCAGTAATATTAAAGTTTGACTAGCAGGGTCATACTTTTCTTGTAATTATGGTTAAAGAAATCTTGAGTTATTGATAAATTAGCACTCTCTCCTTACCCTGCTTCCTGAAAAGTAGCATTTCACCAAAAGATTTTGATTCAATTTCTTAACTGTTGTTGAATAAATGCTTGTTTTAAATGAATGTATGTACCCATGAGTAACTAGCTAGAAAAGGGAGGCATGGGAATTAAATGAGGTAGTTCTAGTTAACTTGTGAAATTTATTAGGACCAATTAATTTTGGATCCACAGTAAATTCCCTTTTTTTTTTATAACTTTGTGGAAAATGTATATGAATATGTGGGGGGAGAGGGAGGAAACTAAAAATAATTATTTTAAACTGGATATTTTAAAAACAATGTTTTTTGTATCTAGAACAAACAAATTCACATATGATTTCAAGCTATTTAAATATGGCATGAATTAGTTCAAATGTATGTGTGTGTTCGTCCTTCATTGCTGAAGAAGAAAATGCCATCAGAGAAATAATGACTTGACTTGCACTTGACTTTGTTTGGAGTGAGGGAGGGCTGTGCATATCATCAGCCTCACTTCTTCTTCAGAGCCATCTGAATCCATTGACCAGATATACAATATTATTAGATGGTTGTAGTAACTTTTTATGATATTCTGACATAGAGAGGGAAGAGCTGGTCCAGGAGTCAGGAAGACCTGGGTTCAAGTTCCTCCTCTGACATGTCCTCTTGGGCAAGTCGCTTAAGTGCTTAGTACCTCAGGCAGTTCTAAGAATGGAAGTTGCAGAGCAGGTGTTACCTACCTTTAGTTAGAAGTCTCTTCACTGAATTCCCTTTACCGGTGAAATCACAGGTCCAGTGACTTCCTCCCCCTGTGTATTGAATAAGAAGAAAGTCAAGCTATCTTTTAAAAAAGGCAATATCAATTAAAAAAATTATAAACCTTTTGTCTTTCTACATAGTACAGTATTTAGTCTTTTTTTTTTTTTGGTTTATATTTTGCTTAGTTTTCTGCTAGTTTTTATAGCAAAGTTGGACCATGTCTAGGAGTAGAAATAGAGCAATGACTTTTTCATTTGTGTAAGGCAAAGTGAAATTTTAAGGGCCCAGCAAAAAATGCCTCTTGTTGCCATGAGTGAGTGGATCTGGGCAGTATGCTATTACCTACCTTAAATTGATATTTAAAATTTTGTTTTTGACTAATTTCTCTGAAGAGTTCTAAAGGTTTGCTTTATAAGACAACCTTCTATAAGACTGTTCATGGTGTATGATTCTGAACTGTTGGTAGATTAGTGTTAACTGTAAGCTGACTTTGTGTTCCCTGCCAAACTACCTGCCCCATATTTTGTTTTTTCAAAATGAAAAGTATTCTGTGTCAGATATGAGATGGTAGTTTATTCTTGACTAAAGTGTCTTGTTGACTAGAATTTTTGTGTGATTCTCCAGTTATATTTTGAAAAGTTTTTCTTGTTTTAATTCCTACTTCTTGCTCCATTTGTTTGCCAGACTTTAAAAAAAAATTTCCTCGTGGTTTGGTGAAATCCTTCTCTAATTCAATCTTTGTCTTTTGTCTTTGCTGCCTTGCAGGGTTGGTACAGTAGGCCTCACTAGACTTAGCTGCAACTCAGAATTTCTCCTTCAACAACTGAGTAAATGCTGATGGTCTTGTGGAATGTGGATTAAAAGTTCGGGCTAAGTTCTCAAAATTCCAATTAAGAAGCGGAGAAAAATTTTAAAAACTGTCTCCTTCAAAGTTTGTCACAACCAACAGCATCAAGACAGCAAATCAAAGGACAAAGACTTTGACCTGCTATATTACTATATTTAGTCCAGTCCACGTATGGCATAAAGACTTGGCTGGGGGGACCAAAAAGTAAAGTTGAACACATCTGTCATTGGAAGCTGTTGACTTAAGAAAGTTACCAAAATGAGGGCCGTGCTGGAGACAGCAGACATTGCCATTGTGGCTCTGTACTTTGTGCTGGTCTTGTGCATTGGGTTTTTTGCCATGTGGAAATCCAATAGAAGCACCGTGAGTGGATACTTCCTGGCAGGGCGCTCTATGACCTGGGTAGCTATTGGTGCCTCTTTATTTGTAAGCAATATTGGGAGTGAACACTTCATTGGGCTGGCAGGATCCGGAGCCGCAAGTGGATTTGCTGTAGGTGCATGGGAGTTCAACGCCTTATTGCTCTTGCAACTTCTGGGATGGGTTTTCATACCAGTCTACATCCGGTCAGGGGTGTACACCATGCCTGAATATTTATCCAAGCGCTTTGGTGGCCATAGGATTCAGGTCTATTTTGCAGCCTTGTCTTTACTTCTCTATATTTTCACCAAGCTTTCGGTTGATCTGTATTCAGGTGCCCTCTTTATCCAGGAGTCTTTGGGTTGGAACCTTTACTTATCGGTGATCCTGCTGATTGGAATGACTGCTTTACTGACTGTAACTGGAGGCCTTGTTGCAGTCATCTATACAGATACGCTTCAAGCTTTGCTCATGATCATTGGGGCGCTTACACTTATGGTTATCAGCATGATGGAGGTTGGTGGGTTTGAGGAAGTTAAAAAAAGATACATGTTGGCAACACCTAATGTGACCTCAATCTTGTTGACTTACAACCTTTCCAACACGAATTCTTGTAATGTCCACCCAAAACCAGATTCCCTGAAAATGTTGCGTGAGCCAACAGATGAAGATGTTCCTTGGCCTGGATTCATTCTTGGGCAGACCCCGGCATCAGTGTGGTATTGGTGTGCTGACCAGGTTATTGTGCAGAGGGTCTTAGCTGCCAAAAATATCGCACATGCCAAAGGCTCGACTCTGATGGCTGGCTTCTTAAAGCTTCTGCCTATGTTTATTATAGTGGTCCCAGGGATGATTTCAAGGATACTGTTTGCGGATGACATTGCTTGTATCAACCCAGAGCATTGTATGCAAGTCTGTGGCAGCCGAGCTGGATGTTCCAATATTGCTTATCCGCGCCTAGTGATGAAACTGGTGCCTGTGGGCCTGCGGGGGCTGATGATGGCAGTAATGATCGCAGCACTGATGAGTGATCTCGACTCCATATTTAACAGTGCCAGTACCATATTCACGCTTGATGTATACAAGCTCATTCGCAAAACAGCGAGCTCCAGAGAGCTGATGATTGTGGGGAGAATCTTTGTGGCCTTCATGGTAGTGATCAGCATCGCTTGGGTGCCAATCATTGTGGAGATGCAAGGAGGCCAGATGTACCTTTATATTCAGGAAGTAGCTGACTATCTGACACCCCCCGTGGCGGCTCTTTTCCTTTTGGCCATTTTCTGGAAACGTTGCAATGAACAAGGGGCATTTTATGGTGGAATGGCTGGCTTTGTTCTAGGGGCTCTTCGCTTGATCCTGGCGTTTACCTACCGTGCCCCAGAGTGTGACCAACCTGATGAGAGGCCGGCCTTCATAAAAAATATCCACTACATGTATGTGGCTACAGCTTTATTTTGGATCACAGGACTCATTACTGTGATAGTCAGCCTTCTCACACCACCTCCGACCAAGGAACAGATCCATACTACCACTTTCTGGTCTGTAAAAGTCCCCGACAGGAAAGAGAGCATCCCACGGGAGGACCCATACAAAATGCAGGAGAAGAGCGTCCTGAAATGCAGTGAGAGCCTCGAGGGTACTAATCACATTGTTCCTAATGGAAAGTCTGAGGAGAACCTTAAGACCATGCAGCCAGAGGATATCAACCTCTTGATGCCAGGCAGAGAAGAAAGCAATCCAGTATCTTCTCTAAGTCATTCTGAAGCTGAGACACCAGTAGACTGTTACTCCAATGGGCAGGCAGCTCTCATGGGTGAGAGAGAGCAAGAGAAAGAGGTTGAGGGCAGACACCAGTACTGGAAATTCATAGACTGGTTTTGTGGTTTTAAAAGTAAGAGTCTAAACAAAAGAAGCCTCAGAGATGTGATGGAGGAGGAGGCTCTTTGTTTACAAATGTTGGAAGAGACTCCCAAAGTTAAGTTAACACTAAACATTGGACTCTTTGCTGTCTGTTCACTTGGAATCTTCATGTTTGTTTATTTTTCTCTGTGAACTTTTAAGGGGATGGTGAGACACTAGCTTGAGAGGATACTTCCTTTGAGAAAAAAAAATGTATCTGTAACTGTTGCATCTCTCAGGCATTGTTTGTTCTGAGTTTTTAGCCAAATTTTACTTAGCAAAAAAAAAAAATCATCTATTTGCAAGACTTTTTAATCTACCCAGAGTTGAACAAAAAAACAATATTCTTCAGTTTAAATGAAGCAAAACTTTTTTTTAGCCTCCTCAGTTGTACAAATGAAATTAAAGTTTTCCTTCAATACCAAAGTAAAGAAAATGATTTTATCTTAATGTTATACTATGAGAGAACCTAGACCATCTACCAATGGGACCTTTAAAGCAGAATATATTTATTTTACAATACTTTGAACAGATGTATAGTATACACTGCCAAGTCTGGGTAGGATTTTTCACACCTCAGAGTATAAGATGCTTTCAAATGTAATTCTCTTGCATCTTCTTAACCCTGTTTCCCCCACCCCCATTCAGTTTTTTCTAAGGAAAAAAAAGATTCTTATTGCACAATCAAATTTTGCTATAAAGCTGTTTATTGGAACTTGTGATAAGTCCATCAGAATGAGTTAGCCAGTTTTATTGCCAGAATTTGTAAGCCAAGAGTCTTTGTGAAAAGAAAGCAAAATTTTTCCCATAGGTGTTCTTGCATCAACTGCTATAACAAGATTTTGAGAATAATTTCATGTTCCAGTTTCTTTATTTCCCTCTCTCCTTCCATACAAAAATACTGGGCCCTTGCAAATTGTCATCATGCCTTTCCCTTAAGGGAAAATGAGAGAACATGAATGGTACAGTTTCTACATGAGCGCTATTACTGAGACAACTCAGAAAATAAGTCCTGCTGACAAGTTGGTTGACTGTCATCGCTGAAGAGGATGGAAAACGTTCCTGTGATGGCATGCTGTAAGGAGAACCCTCTTCTGGTATTGGAGGTGCTCCCTTTGGAGGAGCTGGTTGACGTGGCCTGGCTCCTGTCTAGCTTCAGTAACTGAAATCAGAGTTCCATGTCTTACACCCATTAGTAGGGAAATCGCAAGCTGACTACCTTGGTTGAGGGTTGGCACAAAAGCACACAGAGCAAATCCATAGTTACCCTCTCTTACTGAATCCTGTATAGTTATATTGGTCTTTAGTTACCACATCTTTGCCAAAATAAAAAAAAAAAAGTGGAACACTTCTACTCTTTTTGGATTTTATCAAAATCATATAATTTAAATGTTACCAAGATTCTTACAACTTCTGGCTTTCAACTATGAACCATTAACTTAAAAGATTTTTGTCTCTAGACTAATTTTACTATGTTGGACTACTACTAATTGATCCAACCATGATTAATTTTAAAAGTTATCTGGTAGCAAAATGTCTTCCCATCCCCATAGGGACTTTGTAGAGGATGTCTGTGGTTTATAATTATTCCTTGTATTAATAGCATGTCTTTATGGAGTGCCTTGTGAACATTATTGAATTCATTCTACATGTTTATACTTCTGCGGTAAATAAGAAGGGGTCAGCCTTATTTATCCAAGATACCAAGTTGGCCAGCTCATCCAACTTGTGTTTTGCCCATTAAGATATACTTTTCTAAAGATGGAATTCTCTGTGTTGAAAGATATGATTAAAAAGTTAGGAATTTTTTGATAACTTTTAAGAAATGTTGTGATGTAAAGATTTGTCCTAGTTTAATTTTCTTTGGTAGCTTATTGTATTGCAGTGTGAATCATCTGTATGCCAGCTTGCATGCTATTGGTGTCATTTTACCCCACTGATTTAGAAGCAATTTTGAAAAACAGACTTAAAATTTTTTATTTATTAAGAATGAAATTTAGAACCATTGGTTCTCTCATCTCCTTCTAGTTGTCTTAATTGATTATTATACAAATAATAGCATCTGTGTGTGTATACATACATACATATATATATATATCTTAAACCTGGGCTAATGTTTATGAATCAGGAAAGCTGTCAAATTTGTGGTTAACTGAAAACTGCTAGTTTAAATTGAAAACCCTGATTATTACCATGACTTTTTCAGCCAGAAATAATAACTTTCAGTTTCATAGTTATTTATGACTTGCAGACAAAAATTTCTTAACATATTCTACAGGATTACTTGGAAAGAGGTGTGGACTATTTTTAATAAAATACTTTTAATGATAAAGCCAAATAGGCACGTCTTGATTATAGACATTAGTGTGTACGTTATTGTTTGTTATTTTAGGTTAAGGTTCATATTTGGTTTATGGTAACCGTGATCAAAGCTACTAAGAATCAAAATAAGGGAAATGAATGAATTTGTTTTGCAAAGATGGAAAGAACTCTATTAGCTGTCCCATGGTCCAAGTTATTTTGATGTTTTTAGGTATTTGTTTCCATAGGTGTCCTTACTCCCAAATGGGCAGGGCTTATAACCCTTTACCCTGGAGTGACTACCTCATCCTTTTCCCTCCCAGGCATCTCATCAGTCTCCTACTTTAGATAGGAGAAATTCGAGTTCTGAAGGACTCTTGTTGGCAATGCCAACAGTTTTTTTGTCCTTTGGTCATTCCCTTTTGTAGCCAAAACCCCCTTTCACATTTGGCTGCCATGATATATTCTCTCTGTTGCAAAGAGTCTGTGGTTTCCCAATGAAAGGGGATGTTGCAACACAGTGTCAAGGTGGCCCATAGTTGCCGCAGCTAGTGGTGTTCCCACTTTTTCATAGAGCATTCTTAGAATGTAACTTTTTAGAACTGGAATGGATATTCTCGATGATCTAGCTTAAATTTCTACTTGCTTCTTATTCTTCGGTTGAAGTAGTTGAGGCTGGGAGAGATTTATTTAATGCCATGTCCTTACAAGCTAGAGCCATTTCAGTGAGGTTTTCTTTTCTATTATGACATACTGCTTATAATCATTTTACCAAGAATCAGCAGCTATTTGCAGCTCATTTTTTCTACCAATGTCTCTGTGGTACAGCTGTGTCCATGGCTGCTTAGAGACAAGCATGATCCTTTGCATTTTGGGGTATATTGGCAGCTTTTACAATATTTTCCTCTTCCTTACTAGCTGTACCAAGGCTAGTTCACCTCTAAAATCTTGCCTCTTTACCCGATTATCAGGTACAGAAGGATAGGAAAGGTAAGGTATGGGACCACATAACCTTTCATAGGGACTATGGACACACACAGGAGTGCAGATATTTTTTGGTACCTCAGAGATAACTAAAGCTCATAAACTCTTCTAATCATTCATTTGGAAAAATGAACTAGGCAAATAACTGGGGATTCTGTGTTTTACTTGGATAATATAAACATGAGCAAAACTTTAAATTTAAGTGATATAAAAGAAAATGATGACTTCCCAAACAGACTGGAAAAAAAGTGAATGTGGTAGATGTTGACATTTAATCATATTAAGGAAGCCTGGTTTGACCTTAAATTTTTGTGATGGACAGACTGTTTGAAATGATGACAGTGGTTGATCTTTATTGGTCATAATTTAGTAATGACAATGTTTCAATTTTTGCTTCCAAGAATTTTAACATTTGTTTGGTGTGATGTCTGGTTAATACTGAGATTATCCAGAATGAATATTAGACATAGTATTGTCTACAGAGATGTGACTCCTCTCCTTTCTTTTTCTGACTTCATTTTCCTTCCATCTCTTACTTTTCCTCTTTTCCTTTTCACATTTTAATGGATCAGTGTTTTGGTAGCTTGAAGTAATTTCAAACTCCTTGTCATTGTATGAGAGTCCTGCTTAACTCTGGTGTTGCAGATTTTAATCCCAAAGAAGACTCACTAAGTTCAGTTATATAAAATAGTCAAGAACAATATAGTAAACTTATTTTATTTTAAATTTAACTCTTGCTGCTTTTCATTAGAAAATGAGAACTTTTCCCCAACTTCATTCAATATTTTTCTTAGCTAATAATGTGAACCCTAGCTTAATCACCACTATTACTTAATTCCCTGATGTTTTGTTCTGTTTAAAAAAAAAAAACAAAACAAAAACCACACAAAATTTGAGGAAGCTACAGTTAAGGATTTGTATTAATAATTCCGTATAATGGCAATGGCTTGATACAATAAGACAGAGTAGTGCTGTGCTGCCAAAAAAGAATTTATAGGGAGTTGTAAAAATTACATTTTCCGGAAGAGCATTTGGGAACTGATAGGTGATGATATGGGATAGATAAGATATTGGACGAACTGAAATTTCCATCTCCCAGCTGTTGGGGTGTTGTTGGTAGGCACGAGGTTTAACCAAATTCAGAAGGCAGTAATCTTTGATTGTCTTGAATCACAAGACTTGGAAAACCCTTTTCCTTTTTTTTTAAACAGTACTCTAAAGCAGAGATTCTTAACTTTTTTCTGTATCATGGACTCTCTGAAGCTGCTAGGCTCCTAAAAAAAGTTGAATTTAAAAATCATAATGGAAGAAATGCTAACTTTCGGTCACAGTTTAGTGAAAATAAAGATCATTTTTCCCTTCCATCTTAAAGTCTATCCACGGACCTCAGTTAAAAACTCATTCAGTAATATGCTACCCTATACTACCTTTGTGGCAAGCCAGAATATTTGGCAACTTTAATCAAGGTGTCATTGCCTTTGTGTAGGAGCTTAGCAGGAGGCTCAGTCTTCAGGAGAGTGCCCAAATGCTGCTACTGTCTCCTTGTCATCTAAGTTTCTTTTAATTCCCCCATAAGACTTGAACTACTGATGTACCTAATAAAGATGCTGTGAGGATAAATGAAATTTGTTATGTTATTTTGAAGCACTTTGAGATTTTCAGATTGTGTTCATGTCAGATGTACCCAATAGTTGTTAGACTTCTAGCAGTTGCAGCAAATGGGACACAGCCATGACTCTAAAAGGCTTTCAAATAGAAAAAAAAAAGTATTTGAAATATCCCTTGGAAAGACCTTGAAGCCCCTTGAAGACAGGGACTGTGCCTACTTATTTATCTCTGCCGTTTTAGCCCTTAGCACAGTGCCTTGTTAACAATAGGTGCTTAATAAATTAGTGTTTTTAAATGAATGAATGATCAAAAATACCCATGCACTTTATTCCATAGAAGAAGCCCTTACCTAGAGCCTATTGACTTAAACCATTATCCTTACTTTACCGAGAATCTTGATTGTATGAATCTTTGGGGGCTGTAAAAAAAAAAAAAAAAAAAAGCAGGCACAGTGATAGTAGCAATAAGCCTTTTGGAAACGTGTAACCTAATACATAATAAGGGAGAATATGCAAGGTAAATGCTGCATAACCATTAGGGACTACTTAGCATAGGACATCTCCTACACAGCTGTAGCTCCCCTCTTAGGCATATGGCATTACCTCTCAGTAGAGTGATTGATGGTCATACAGATCACACACAGTTGTTGAGAATATTGTATTGCAACTGTTAAAATGATAGGGATATTTCTAATACATGGTAGGAATACTTCCATAATATGTTTAAAATAAAACTTGTCACTTAACAGCAGTTCTGATACCCAGTTATGGCATACCCCGCTTAACTACTAGATCTGGGTCAATGAGGCATTGCTATCTTTCACACTTTCTTTTACTTTTAGGCAGGCAGTCTGAATAATTTTTAGTCATCATCTAGAGATATAATTAATTAGCATGTTTCAAAAATAAGTTGTTCTATTGTAAGTACTGGTCTGGGTTGAGGATTTGGTAGTAATGCCTCAGGAAAATAGCTCCATGTATTTTAGTGATAGAAAGATTAAATTGTTTTAGTAATGTGGAAATCAAAATTTGTTTGACTTCCTCATTATATAGAGAAACACAGCATCTCTTGGGTTACTTATTTTGAGGCTTTTAAAATTAAGATTATCTGTATTTGACATAGTGCCTTCAAGTGGTCAGTCCTGACTTTTTTGGGTCTTTTAACTATAGTAATATAAATACTAATTCTTACAATTTTCTTTTATAGTTTAAAATAACTAGGAAGAATAAATCAATATATACGTAAGCTCACAATATAGCCAACTTTTTATTAGACTAAAAGAATCCATAATGTGATGTTTGTTTTTTAGCTTAAAATTATATTTATTTTAGTGTTCATGTGTGTATGGGGGGAGGAGTTTTTTATTTTTTTTTATTTTTTTGCAACCTTACAAAATTTTATGTATTCACTTATCTGGAGCATAATCTGTAAGGCTTTTTTATTTTTTTGTTCCTGTAAGGCTTTTTTATTTTTTAATTTTTATTATTATTTTTTCCTAATATAACTTTATGATATGATGTTTGATAAGATCTTTTGTGTGTGAAAAGAACATTTTTTTATGCTCTATGGCGGGGAGCTACAAGTGCATTGAAAGCCCAGGATTTATCCTTTTTATGTGTATATAAAATGTATGTGTATACACACACACACACACACACACACACACACACACACACACAGCACAACATAAATGATGTATTTCCAGCATTTCCCCAGTTTCAACTCTAAACCCCACCAAAAACATTTCCATTTTCTTACACATAAAGATGAAGAACCTGATATTGGAAATTCCAAATAAAAGGTTATCTACTCATTTCATCAGGGATCCTAAATTATTATAAATTCTGTATGTTATCTTATGTCTATTTGTATGTCATAAAAGGAACAGAGGAAGCCCAACTGTAAGACTATAAAACCTACTGCCAATATATTCGCTGTCAGTGTAGAGGTGGGGTCTGGTGATTTGTAGTTTCCCTGGCCTCCCCCCCCCCCCCCCCCCCACAACCTCCTAGGGCAGTGGACTAAAATTGGAACTTGTTATTTCTGGAGCAGTGGTGTATTAACACTCTTCTTTAGGCTGCCATGTCTGTCCTAATTGTAAAGTTACTTTGGAAAACATTGCCCTTTACAAGCAATTCCACAAATAGTTCTTAGATTTAAAAAAAAAAATGATTCACATTTTAATAGTCTGAATGCTTTATATTGTTAACTCCTATATGCACTAACATTTGAGAGACCTGGACTACCTTTTTTTCTTAATGGGGGGGAACCTAAACGAACTTGAATCAAATCTAGATAGTGAACGGTAGATTTGAAACTTAAATGACTGTCACCTTGCCTTTCATCTCAGAGTAGCTGCATTGTACCATCTTAAATTTATACTGGTGCATTCTTCCCAACCTACTGTCTTGACCCATGATATTAGTGATATTAATAGCTAAAAGAATTAATATTCTACTTGTGATTATTTCCCCTTCAAACCAGTATCCATTCAGAATTGTGTGGGAGTAATGAATTTATGGGTTCTATATATATATCTACATATAATTTTCATGGAGGAGGAGCTGTGGAGAATTCTTGAGTAATACTGCCCAAGACTACTGATATTAAGGACCCATATAAATTCCATATTTTTGAACTGTTTCCTTTAATGCTTAGGGAAGGATAGTGCATCACAGAGTAGAAAAATTAGAAGATGTGATCTTAAAAGCTGAAAATTATTTCAATAAAGAAGAGTCCTTAAAGGACAGAGAAAGGTATCAAGGATACAGAGAAAGATAGTACATGGTGATTGTTCTCCGAAGTTTAACTAAGGAAAGGGCTTGACTTTGGCAGTGTATGATAAAGCAAAAAAATAATTACAGTTAATACTATATGCCTGATGTACCCTTTATTGTTTTAAAACTAAAATGGTTATATGTAATAATTTAAAAAAATGTTTCAAAGTTTTTTTTTTTAATATGAGCACTCTTTACAGTTTTAATTATGGACATATGCTACATTTTTGGTGGTGTGTGTTTCTTCTCTTATACCAGTTCAGTTTTTTAGTCAACAAAAGTTAGAAAAAGGGCAGAGGACACCATTCTCACTTTGGAATCCCTACTGTTTAGACCAGTGCTGACTACCATATATGGCAATTCTATATAAATGTGCTATGCGTCTCAATACTTTTATTTTTTAATAAGGTGGATATCAAAAATAGTTGCTGTGCAAAATGTTAGTAGTCTTCTTCAAGAAGAAATAAATTCTTTTTCTAATATCCTGTGAAATCTCTCTTCATTCATTCCTTTACTTTTAAGCCAAATGTCAGCAGAGTACTGCTGCTTTTATCTAGTAACTTTGATATGTAAGTATTAATGCATTTTTAAAAGATGTCTGTAATAAATGACATGTTCTTCATCTTGGCCCACTCCGCTATCTTGTGCAGCTTTTCTATGAGAGACCATTTAATATACTGGGGCCACGTATTTGTGTATATGTATTGTTTAATTTGTTGGCCATGTGCACCGAAGACCAAAAATTATTGTAAATGAACTTGTGGAAAAATTAATTTTATGTTTTTATTGTTGGTCAGTTTTCCTTTCATTGATTCTTCCTTCCCCTCAATTCTTGAAAAATAAAGTGGGCTTAGTTGGTTTCAGCTCATTGTGTACAATTTAGTTTAATGCCCAGTAGAATTTTGTAAATCAGGTTAATTCCAATGTTGAAAGGGGTTTAGTGAAAGAATAGATTTAAAATTAACTAGTCATGACTAATCTAATTTCACTATTCTAACCTAATGTATATTAAATATGATTTTAAAACTTACAGACATATTGTGTGATACCAGTTTGGTGTGTTTTCAAAAGTGTTATAAAAACTAAAATTAATCTGCTCAAGAAATGGCAGTTTCCATTACTGACTTGGTGTAAAATATGAAAATATAATGTTTTTTGTGTACTTTGTGTGTGTGATTTTGCCAGCTACATTAGCCTTCAAAAGTATTTGGATACTTTAAGCCACATTTCTTGCAAAGAACATTCCTTTCTGTGGTATTTTGTCCTGTACCTGATGTATAGTAATTATTTTACAGATACGTTAGCACTTCTGTACCAACTTTGAATAAAAATGAAAAATTTAGACACTTTGTTGTGATTGAGTTTTTTCAGACTTTCAATCATTTCTTTTGACCTGTGCTCCTTTGCCTATCCCTATTTACTTGCTTTTAAAATTTGCCTAGATTTTTTTAAATGATTTTTTTCATTCTGATCTTGACAAATACCAACAGCCGAGCATTTCCATATGCAAAGAACTGAAAACAAAGATTGTGCATGAAACTTCAGATCTTCATTATGCAATTTTTTTAAAAAAAAGTATGTAATTTAGCATATTTCCAAAGCTGCCTTGCTTTTTTTTGTTTCCTTCTGAATCTCCCACTGTATACCTTTAAAAATGCTTTTTTTTCATTCTCTCCTTTCTTTCCCCCTGTTTATTATGACCCTTTCTCTTAATTATTTTCCCCACCCCTCAGAAATGGATAATGGTAGACATTTTCAGATGTTCCTGCCATCATAACATTCATTTGAAACTTCAGGCATTTACACCTCTACCAGTGGGAGTGGTCAAGGTCTAGGTATTAACATACTTTGAAAATGAATCTTCTACTGTATATACCTAAGTATGTGCCTTTACTTCACTACTCTGGAACTGAATCTACATGGCAATAGAAGTGGTTTAAATGTATGTAAGAGAAGTGATATCTCATTAATCTTAATTGGAAAAAAACAACACTGGTCTTGTGATCAGGTGAATGGGATTCTCTA
Organism: Notamacropus eugenii; assembly: GCF_028372415.1. Classification (NCBI taxonomy): domain Eukaryota; kingdom Metazoa; phylum Chordata; class Mammalia; order Diprotodontia; family Macropodidae; genus Notamacropus; species Notamacropus eugenii. Next base: position 425,041,921 of record NC_092876.1, on the reverse strand, counting down.
CAGTCTTGAACATCTGTGCCTTTAGTGATTGGATATATCACCTAGGCCAACAGACATCTGATTTCTACCTTCACAACATATTTCATATAGTTCCTTTCTCTCCACTCATAGCTGCCACCCTACAGGCCTTCATCACCTCATGCCTGTACTATTTGAGTAATAGCCTTTTGGTTGGTCTTCCTGTTTCAAGTCTCTTCCCTCCTTTATCTTTCACTAAGTCATCAGAGTGATTTTCCTAAAAGTACAAGTCTGACCACATCCTTCTCCTTCATTCCCCCCTTTTTCAGTCAGTAGGGGCTTTCTGTTAACTCTATAAATAGAATTTCTTCTTTCATTGAAAGCCCTTCAAAATCTGGCCTTTTTTTTTTTTTTAATCTTTCCAGTCTTCTTACATTTTACTCCCCTCCATACTGTACTGTCTCATGATACCTTGTCCATTACTACACTCCTATCTCCCCCCTGTGTGACATCTCTCAGGTCTGGAATGCTACTCTTTCTCACCTATATCTTCTGGCTTGTTTCAAACCCATCTTTTGCCAGAGCACTTTCTTGGATCTTCCTGCTGCTACTGCTTTCCTTCTGAGATTGCCTCCCACTTAGATTGCATATATTTTGCATGTACAGTTTTTTTTTTTTTTGCATGTTGTTTCCCTCGTTCTAATGTATATTTGTAGAGGGCAGAAGCTGTTTCTGTCTTTCTGTTCCTACTGCCTGTGCATAGTACCTGACAATCTCTGAAATAAAGGCTTTTACCAACTGATGTTGAAACATGACTGAAATAATGAAATAATGATTTCTTGACCAGGGAACGTGCATATATCTAAAGTGAACTAGAATCAATATATTTATTATTAGCTGTAGATCGTCAACTCTGCTCTAGAGGGAGAGAAGGAGGGAAGAAAAGTATCTGCAGATGCTGGCCTTATGAAACCTCTGCTAGTAGAAAGAAATAGGTATGATCCAAGAAGACTAGCACTGGAGGTGCTCTGTAATTCACCAAAAACAATGATAGATAAAAGGGACAGAAAACATCCTGAGGCTTTGATGACTATACACCAATATGGGTAATAATTAACAGGGATCTTATTATCTGGAGGCATTGTGATTTCATTGGTATCCATGAGAGTTAGTGGGATGTAACTTGGGACAGACATAGTGATGAAAAGGAACACTCCGTTCAGAAAGTACAAATGAGATAGGAGGGGATTGGTGCAAAGTAGCATAAAACCCACCTGTGTAGAAATTCACAAGAATGAGGTAGTTAAAGGCAGACAGCTATAGAGAACATTTGGGTAGAGATCAAAGGGAGGCAGTGATGCGAGATGATGAGTACAGGAAAGGGGTATACATGTGATGGCAAACTTGAACACTTCAGATTTCGGCTAGTTGTCTTCTACTAAAAGCAGAGAAGTAAAAACAAAAATGTTTAAATTTTCTCACTGAGAATTTCATCTTTCAGAAGAAAGGAAGTGATCTGATTCCAGGCAATAAATAAGGAAAGCATCTGTTTGGTGAAGAAGAAATAGCAAGCATCAAGAGCAGTGACCATGGCAGCTTGGAATTGGATGCATAAGGAGAAAACCAGATATAAAGTAATTTATTTAGGATTGAGATGTCTTTGAGAATCAAGGTCTGCTTATTGGACTAATTTAGATGATGAGAGTGGGGGGGTGGGGAGGAGATTGTAATTTTTAGACAGACCCACATTGGGGAAACTGACCATTCCTGCTCTGTTACTGATACTTCCCTCCACGTGACCTCAAAGAATTTTGACTGGGAAGGGACTTCATTGACCATTAGATGCAGCCCATACCTGAAAAATAATACCCTTTTTACCACATATATGATAAATGGTTAGCCAAAGTTTGCTTAGCATAGTACTTAGTCAGTACATAGTTAGTGCTTAATAAATGTGTTATCTAATCACAACTCCTATATTCTGACCTTGGTGAGGGGCATCTCATTTCTGCGCTGGGAAACCTGACCAACTTCTGATCAGTTCTTATTAGGAAGTTTTACTTTTATAAAAGTTTGGGGTGTTTGTGTGTGTGTATGGGGGGTGTGGAATTTTCTACTGTTATCATTTGCATTCACTTTTCCTCATGTCTTCTCATACTGCCTTGTACATAACTGTGTACATTGGGCATCTCACAACGTAAACTGCTTGACTGTGATTTTTTTCTTTCTATCTCTAGAGCTCCAAACAGTGCCAGGCTTCTAATCAGCACTTACCAAAAATGTTTTTTGGATTAAATCAGTCAGCAAGTATTTATTAAATACACTGTACCAAGCAGTGGGGATACAAAAAAAGATAAAAACAATTTCTCCCCTCATGGACCTAATGTTCCAATGGGGAAGACGGTGTCTAAAAAAAAATATAAGATAGAAAATAGAAGATAATCTCAAAGGGAAAGCACTTGAGGTGGAAGTGGGGGTAATAGCTTTCAGAAGTTAGAATTTGAGCTGAGTCTTGAAGGCAGCCAGGAGGTAGAAGTGAGGAGGAAGGGCATTCTAGGTTTGGGAAACAGTCAGTGAAAAGATGTGGGGTGTTATGTGTGAGGAACATCCAGAAAGTTAGTGTTGCTAGGTAGTAAGAGTTCTCTGGGGAGTAAAATGTAAGAAAACTGAAAAGGGAGGAAGGTTCTGAAGGGCTTTAAAATCCAAACAGAGAATTTTATATTTAATCTTGAAAGTAATAGGAGCCCATCAGATCTGTGCTTCAAGATCGCTTTGGCAACTTTATAATAGAGGATAGAATACAGTAGACAGAGACTTGAGGCCAGGAGAGATGAGTTCAGTTTTGGACATTTTGAGTTTAAGGCATCTATAAGGCATTGAATTCAAGGTGTTCAGTAGTCAGTTGGAAATGGACACTGGCAATGCAGTGGCAACACGATATTCACAGCACCTATGGCAGCCATGAATATGCTGGTACAGTTCTGAATCATGAAATACAATAGATTCTCCACATGGAAAACAACCAAAACATTTATTCAGACACCAGAAAGCTATGTCCCTAAGCCTTCCGTTCTTAGAGGAAAGGAAACCAGCTCCCTTAAAAGCATTCATAAACAGCTCTCTCACTCACACTAGCCAGCTGCCTGCTTTTCTCTCTCTCCTTCAGTTCTGACTGCTGATTGTTCTCTGACCAATTTCCTCTCAGCTCTGTTCTAGCTCTGCATCCTTCCTATTCCACCCTTCCTGCTCCGTACCTTCAGCAAGTTCCTCTTACCACAGACTCATGGGACTCAGGCTTTCATGTGATCCAGGCAGGTCACATGGGCCTATTAATGAATAGGAAAGATCTTCCCATTTAAATGACCATTACAGGTACTCAGAGATTAGTGTTAGATTAATAGATCTGAGAATCATATGCATAGAGATGATCATTGAATCCATGGTTGCTGATTTAGTGAAATACTATAGAGAGAGTACATTTGTATGCTGTGCTAGTTGTAGTAGCCCCTGAAAATGTAGCTGATTTTAGGAACACCTCTTTATTTCCTAGATCCTGGAGCTCATTTCAGATTTTCGCAATTGTAGAATTTTTTTTTTTTTTAACCAACCTGCAAGCAGAATGTTGAGAGAACTTTGACAGCTGAACTTTTCTGACAGATCAAAATGTAGTCCTGGGAGTTGGAGGCTAAGGGGAAAACTTAAAGGGCTGTTCCTTATCATGGACCACCTTCTTTGTTTTCTTAAGCGTACATCTCAGTAAGAATTAAGGAAATTTCTATAAGCTGAATTGAAGAAAAACTGGAATGGATAATTAAAATTATTTTATTAGCTGTGGCTTTCAGTGGGTGGAAGCTGATTGGGGCACAATAGAGCATCAGGAAAAGTCTCAAGATAGGTGGAAGGAAATCTGATATTAGCCTTTATCTGTGCCAGTCTAGGTAGAAGTTTTCCAGATTGAAGTTAGCTTTGTGTCATTTGGAAACTTATAGTTTACTTTACTCCTTGCCATTGTTGTATTTAATAGATAGCTGAAGTTAAATTGCACTGTTTAGTTGGACTTTCAGTTCCTAAAGAGCAAAAGTGGTTAGCTAAAAGTAAATTTCATCAACACTAAGCCTAAAATGTTGCTATATCTGCATTATTTTCAGTATTGAGAGCCTGGTAACTATCTTCAGATTCAAAAGGACCTACATTCACAGGTAATTCATATAATGCCTTAGTGTCCCACATCAGTTCTATATGACTGATGTACAAACTGCCTTGAGACTGAAAATATATTATCTCCCATCTTAGAATGTAGTCTCCTTGAAAGCAGGGACTTCCTTGCTTTCTGTTTGCATACATTGTTTAATCTACATAGTTACACTAAATGAATGCTTCGTGTTCTCTGGGAACCTTTTCAGCATCCAAGTGCAGATGACTCCTATCTGTGGTTCTAAGTCTCTGAGTTTTAGTCCACTTGACCAACTGCCCATTTGACTTTTTACATTGGATGTTCCATAGACATCTCAATCAAACTCAACACATTTAAAACAAAACTACTGCTAAATGTCTCTGTCAGAGGCACTGTTATTCCAATAACCCACATTGATTACTCACTACAGTTCATGCCCAATTCCTCTCTGCTCACGCAGACACAAACTTTCTGGGGGCCCTCTTTCATGCTTAGATTATTGCAACTATTTTCTAACTTCTTTTCATCTCCCCATATCATACCATTCATCCACATGACTGCCGTGGTGATTTTCCTAAAGTGTAGATCTGACAGTCTCATTCCCCTCCTCAGTAAATGTCACTGGTTGGCTCCCTTGTGCTTGAAGGATCAAATATAAATTCTGTTTAGCTCTGTCTTTTAAGTCTTATTATGCATCACTACTCCTACTCCTCAGTGAAGGTGGGGCAGTGGATAGAACTCTTAACCTGGAGTCAGGAAGACCCGAGTTCAAATTCAGCTTCCAACACAAAGTGTGACTCTGGGCAAGTCATTTAACCTCTGCCTCAGTTTTCTTGTCTGTAAGATAGGAGTGGTCATAGTAGCACCCACCTCCCATGGTGGTTGTGAGGATCAAATGAGATAATGTTTGTAAAGTACTTAACCCAGTGCCTCACACATAGTTGTCTTTCTTCTTCCTTCTTCCCCTCTCCTTTCCTTGCCCCATGTCGAATATAAGCTCATTGAGAACATTTTTCTTTTTTTTCTTTTTTCTTTTTGTTGTATTTTCAGTACTTGGAACACAGTAGATGTTCCATAAATGCTTTTTGATAATTTGATTTTTCACTTGTTGCCCCTAGTAACCCTCACTGGGACAGATCACAGAATAATAAAATACAGTCCATACATAAAACCGGGTCACATTCTTTCACCAGAGTGTGTGATATTTGTAAGGGAAAGTGGGCACACACAGAAACATGCCAATGAGCTATGTGAGTGAGGAAAACCTATGTGCATGGGTAATCACAGTTTTGAAATAGTAGACTTCAGTGACCTTATTCTGTCTCAGGAACTGCCCCAAAAAGTTTCTTGATGAACATAGCTTTTGAGTTGAATACAGGACTGAATGGAAAATATGGCATGCTTCAGTGATATACAGATGAAGTGATTAGAGAACTTTTTAGGATAATAATTGGGGAAATCTGGATGCCAGAAGTGTTCTGTGATTAGGGGACAAATGTAATTTATATGACCATAAACAAAAGAAAATTTGATTAGTAACCCTAAACTAAAGTGAAATTGTTAGCAGAAAGGACCTAGGATCTGAAAGATGAGAGGTGAAAGGAGAGATTTCAAACCTGCATCTGGAAAGGACAGATAACTACAGTTAATGTGGAGATGGCAAGCTGACCAGGGGATGGTGCTACTCTAGATAATAATCAGGAAATTAGGAAGAAGGGAAGGTTTGAGGGAGAAAGATAACAAGTGCTGTTTTGGACACATTGAGTTTTTAATGTCTATAAGATGTTGAATTTAACATATTCGGTAGTCAGTTGGAAATGGGATACTGGTGGTCAGAGGAGAGGTTAGGGCTAGAGAGTAGTTTTGGCAATCATCTGCATAGAGATGATATTGAATTTATGGGAGCTGATTTCATCAGGTCAGATAGTATAGAGAGAGAAGAGGTCCCAGCACAGATCCCACAGTGGTACCCACAGACCTGGAGGATCCAGTAAAAGCGACTCAGAAGGACTGGTCAGAAAGGCAGGAGAGTAGAACCTTGTCATGAAAACCTGGACAGAAGAGGGTGATTGACAGAGGCTTCAGAAAGGTCACGGAGAATGGGGGATGGTGAAAAGACCATTCGATCTGGCAATTAAGAAATCATTAGTAATTTTTGGCAACAGCTGTTTTGGTTGAGTGATGAGGTCAGAAGCCAGACTGGAAGAGGAAAAGAAGTAGAACACATGTAGATGGCCTTCTCAAGGAGTTTAGCCACAAAAGTGAAGAGGAGAGATATGGGACAGCAGGAATGGATGGGTCACTTGAGGGTTTTTGAGGGTGACAGAGATATGAGCATGTTTGTAGGCAGTAGGAAAGCAGGCAGGAGACAGGGAGAGATTGCAAATGAGTGAGAGAATGGGGGCGATAGATGGGACAATCTTGCTGGAGGAGACAGAATATATTGGGATCTTGTTGAGAAGCCTTATCTTATATATGAAACAGGTGAAGGAAGAGATAGCGGAAGTTGTCCTAGCGATGTGAGATGAGGCGTTAGGGAGAAAAGGAAGCTCTTGGTGAATGGGTCTCAATTTTTTGGGGGGGAGGGGGGAGGACTAAACATGAGGCAAACAGCTGAGAGGATGAGGGAGGGAGAAAACCTTGGAAGGTTTGAGGAGGGATGAAAGGGTTTAGAAGAGCCAGAGGTGGTGAATGGTATAGTGAGTTAATTAGATAAGAAAAGAATTAACCTTATAACAGTGAGGAACCAGTTAAGATTCTATGGCTTAAATTGGTAGTGAGCCCAAATGACAGAGTTTCATGATTTTCTCTAAATTCAGCACCATGTGCATAGGAGGGAAGGCAGCAGATGGTAGTGTGATCCAAAGTTGAGGATGGTATTATCCAAAGTTGAGACTTTGCATGGCAGGGATGAGCAGTACTCTAAGGGGACAAGGAACTCAATAGAAGAGGACAGTGTATAAAGTTGGAACTGAAACAAAGGGTCAAGATGAGGAAGAGAGGAGAATGTAGCTAGTGATGGACTGGGAAGGAACTGAATCGTCAAAGGATTGAAAGTCCTTGTGGGAATGAAGAATAGGGTTTGGAATTACATGGTGGAGAGAGGTGGGATGACAGTAGACAAGGGAGTTTTAGAGTTTACGAACATTCAAGTGTTTCATTTGTGGGTGATGGCACAGTCAAGGGTTATGATGACTGTCTTTGCATGTAGCTGAGATGAGGTGGAGGAACAGATCATGAAAAATGAGTAAGTTAAGGAACTGTGATGGTAGAGTGATTGAGGGATTCTTGGTATATTTGCTCAAGTCCTCTAGTATGAGGGCAGGAGGTGGCGAGAAGACTGAACCAGGCACTGAATAAGCTGTAGAAAGGAGAGGGTTGTCCTGGTGGTCTGGATATACAAAGTGCCAGAAGTCAGATTATCCAGGATTGGATGTAATAATAATTGGATATAATAATAATAGGATTGGATTTATGCCAGGAATGAAGGGTTGGTTTAATATTAGGAAAGCTATAAATGTTATTGATCTTATTAATAACAAGAACAACAAATCGTACGTTAATTTGCAGAAAAAGCTTTTGACAAATATAAGACCCATTTCTGTTAAAAACATTAGATAAGCACTAAATGTTCCTTTCCTTAAAATGATAAGTAATAGGGCAGCTAGGTGATACAGTAGATACATCACCGGGCCTGAAGTCACAAAGATTCATCTTTCTGAGTTAATATCCAGTGTGTGATCCTGGTAGGCAAGTCACTTAACTTTGTTTACCTCAGTTCCACATTTGTTAAAAAAAAAAAAGAGCTGGAGAAGGAAATGGCAAACCCCTCCACTTATGTTAGCTAAACCCCAAAAGGGGTCATGAAGAGTCAGACACAACTGAAAATGACTGAACTTGCGGTTCAGTTCAAGATGTATTCAAAGTCAGGAGCCCAGCTTATATGGGATGGGAACACAGAGCAAAAATGTCCATTGCCACCATTTTTAGACATCATGATACTAGGAATGCTAGGTGTAGCAGTAAAGCAAGAAAAAGAAGTTAGGGCAATAAGCAGAGGCAAAGAATAAACAAAATTTTTGCCTTTTTTTTTGGCTGGCACTTAAAAAATTATTTATTTTAAAGTCTTTTCTTTTTAAGTTGAGTTCCAAATTTTCTCCCTCCTCCCCACCCTTTAAGAAGGCAAGCAAAAATTGTATGTTATATAGATGAAATCATGTGAAGCATATTTCCATATTAGCCATATTGCAAAAAAAAAATAAAAAGCAAGACAATTATACTCTAGTTTGCATTCGGAGTTCATCATTTCTCTGGAAGTAGATAGGATTTTTCATCATGAATTCTTTGAAATTGTCTCAGATCGTTATATTGCTCATAGTAGCCAAGCCTTTCACAGTTGATCATCATTACAATATTCAGTGTTTTTGTGTACATTGATCTCCCAGTTGTTCTCACTTTGTATCACTTCGTAGAGATATTGCCATTTTTTTCTGAAACCACTTTCTCTTGTCATTTCTTATAGTACAGTATTATTCCATTGCAATCATATGCTACAGTTTGTTCAGCCTTTCCCCACCTGATGAGTATCTCAAAATTTTTGATTCTTTGCCACCACAGAAAGAGCTACTATAATTTTTTTTTTTTATCATATAGGTCCTTTTCCTTTGACTTCTTGGGGATACAGATCTAGTAGTGGTATTGTTTTAACTCTGTGTGTGTGTGTTGTGCATGTGTGTGTGTGTGTCTTTCAGTTTCGAGTGTGTGTCTTCTAAACAACATATTATTGGATTCTGGTTTCTAATCCATTCAGCAGTCTACTTCCATGTAATGGATAAGTTTATCCTATTTCCATTCACAGTTACTATTAAACTGTCCATTTCCCTCTATCCTAGTTTCTTCTGTTTATCCTTCTCTCTTTTTATCCTGTCCCTCCTCAAAAGTCTGTTTAGCTTCTGATCACTACCTTGCTTAATCCACCCTTCGTTTTATTATTCCTTTCCCCCTCCCATATCTCTTAACCCCTTTCCCTTCTATTTTCTTATTGGATAAGATAGATTTCAATAACTGAGTGTTTATACATATACACACACATACATATATATATGTGTGTGTAGGTGTATGTATATATATAAATATGTATATGTAAATCTATCTTTTTATCTGTCTGTCTCTGTCTGTCTGTCTGTCTGTCTTATCTATCTATCTATCTATCCTTCCCTCTTTGAACCAATTCTTATAAGAATTAGGTTCAAGCATTGCCTTCCAGCCCCTCCTTTTCTCCTCCATTATAAAAGCTCATCCTTGCGTGCCTTTTATGTGAGAAGATTTTCCCCATTCTACCATTCCCTTCCCTCTTCTCCCAGTGAATCCTTCTTTCTTACCTTCTCCCACCCCTTTTTGAGATCAGACCCTACATAATTGACTCATACTCATGCCCTCTATGTAGACTCCTAACTGCCTTAATAATGATAAAGTTCTTGGGAGTTATATGTATCATCTTCTCTCATAGCAATGTCCCTTATGATTACACAGTCATGTTTCCCTTTTTATGTCTCTCTTGAGTCTTGTGTTACAATGTGAAATTTTCTATTCATCTCTGGTTGTTTCATCTGGAAGACTGTGAAGTCCTCTGTTTCATTAAATATCCATTTGTCTTCCTGAAGGATTATGCCTAGTTTTGCTGGGTAGATAATTTTTGGTTATAATCTTAGCTCCTTTGCCTTCCGGAGTATGAGATTCTAAATCCTCCACTTCTTTATTGTGGAAGCTGCTAAATCTTATGTGATTCTGACTGTGGCTTCATCATAACTGAATAGTTTCTTTCTATCTGCTTGCAGTATTTTCTCCTTGACCTGGGAGCTCTACAATTTTGCTAAAATATTGCTGGGAGTTTTCATTTTGAGATTTCTGTTAGGAGGTGATCAGTGAATTCTTTTTCTGTTTTACTCTCTGGATCTAAGATATTTGGGCAGTTTTCCTTGGTAACTCTTGAAATATGCTTTTTCTTTGATTATGACTTTCAACTAATCCAAAAATTCTTAAATTATCTTTTCTTGATCTATTTTCCAGGTCAGTTGTTTTTCTGATGAGATATTTCACATTTTCTCCTAGTTTTTTTTTTTTTAACTTTCATTGTTTCTTGATATCTCATGGAGTCAATTGCCCAATTTTAATTTTTAAGTAATTATTTTCATCTGTAAACTTTTGTACCTCTTTCTCCATTTGGCCAATTCTGCATTTTTTCTTCAGTGAAATTTTGTGTCTACTTTTGAAGGAGTTCTTCAGTGAGTTTTTGTGTCTTTTTTTAAAAACCATTAGATCAATTTAGTTTTTTAAGGTATTATTTTCTTCTGTATTTTTTTCTGCCTCCTTTACCATACTGTTCTCTTTTCATACTTTTGTTGCATCACTCTCATTTCTTTTCCCAATTGTTCCTCTACCACTCTTATCTTTTTTTCTTTAGTTCTCCCAGAAATTCTTTTTGAGCTTGGGTCCAATTAGCATATTTCTTTGAAACTTTGCTTGTGGCTGTTTTCACATTGTTGTGTTCTTCTAAGTTTGTGTCTTGTCCTTCCCTACCATGTTTTTGTTGTTTGCTCATTTTCCCAACCTATTTCTTGACTTTGAACTTTATATTAAAGTTGGGCTCTTTTCACCTTGGGGTAAGGGGGCACTCTTCTAAGCTTAAGACCTTCTTGTGCTACTGTTTTCAGAGCTAATTCTGGGAGTCTGCAAGCTTGGGGTTCCTCCAAGATGATGTGATCCAGGAAGAGGTGTTGACATTGTTTTTCTGGTCTGTGCTTTGGTCTTTCCCCAGAATGGGTCCCTGTTCCCTTGAAGCTGCAAGTACTATTGTTCCTTTTTGCGCTGGTACTGTGACCAGGTCCCCCAATCTCCTACAGCTCTAAGAGCTAGTGCTCCTCTCCACCCTGGAACTGAGACATAGAACTTTGTACGGGCAATAGGTTGTCAGTCAGTGCCAGCTGCACCCGGAACCAGCAAAGGATCCTCTGTAATCTCTTTCTTATTAATTGTTCTACCCTCTTACTGTCTCTGGGCTCCAAAGCTGCTCAAAATTGTTGCTTTTTGCAGATAATGTGATGGTGTATTTAGAGACCTGTAGAGTCAAATAAAAGTGAATTAAAACTAACCAGCAAAATTATAGGTTATAAAATAAATTCTTTGAAATCAGCATTTTTTGTATAATATAAATAAAAGAAGGAAGAGTTAGAGAGATTCCATTTAAAGTAGCTACCGAATATTTGTAATACTTTGGAGTCTACCATCATACATACAAAAACTATATGAACATTATTATAAAATATTCTTTATGTAATAAAAATAAATCTAAATAATTAGAGTGATGTTAATTGCTAATGCAAACCAGCAAAAGTTAAAATACTAATTAAATTAACTTATTTTGGTGCTGCAACAACCAAATGGCCAAATAATTGTTTTCTAAAACTAGAAAAATAATAATAGAATTTATCTAGAAGAACAAAAGGTCAAGAATCTCAAGGGAAATGATAAAAATAATTGGTATGGAACAGGGACCTAGTAGTGGCAGCTCTCAGACTATACTTCAAAGTGGTAATTCTCAAAACAGTTTAGTATTGTTTAAAAAAAATTCAATCAAGGGAACAGATTAGTCTACAACATACAGAAACAAAGGAACCTATTATTCTAGTGTTCAGTAAACACATGGGCTCCAGTTACTTAGGTAAAGACTCAGTATTTGACTGCACACCAGTTTGGCAGAAATTAGGTTTACCAACACTTTGTGTCTTTTACCAAGGTAAGCTCCAAAATGGATACAAGACCTGTATATAAATCAAATTAGAGAAAAGGAAAAATTGGTAGAAATAGCAAATAGGAAGAAATTGCCTTACATGTCTATGACTTGGGAGGAGTGTTCATGACTAAACATGTCATGAGATAACAGCAAAACATGGAAAATTTTGACTTCATAAAATTGAACTATTTTTATACAAACAAACCAAATACAGCTAACATTAGAAAGGAAACAGTTAACTGGGGAAAAATCTTTGCAGCAAGTTTCTCTGATAAAGGTCACATTATGTTGTAGAGGGGGGGGGGACTCCTGTTTCCCTTTCTCGCTTCCCTGTAGAGATAGGTGGGTAGATAGGTAGGTAGGTAGGTAGGTAGGTAGATAGGTAGGTAGGTAGGTAGATAGATAGATATGAAACTGATAGATAGATAGACAGATATGAAACTGATTCTCATTTTATCAGAATAACAGCCATTCCCCAGTTGATAAATAGTTGAAAGAAATGAATAGGCAGTCAGTTATATTTTTTTCAATAAGCTACATCTTTTCCATACTTTATTCAGTCAGCATTATCCAGGCTAAAAATAACAATTCTTTCCTTCATCAAGTACTTGTAGTGTTATTTGTCCAACAAGCTTTTTGGGTTTGGTTTTTTTTTTTTTTTGACCCTGAAACCTGCTGGTTTATTTCTTCAAATGAACAAACATCATGGCTATTAAAGAGCGGCACCATATGGAAGCATTAGAAAACAAAACCAAACCAAAAATCTGAACAACACCATTACGCAGTGAGATTTTTAAAGCCTAGATCAAATGCTATCTTCGTCATTATCCACAGCACCATCTCCCCTTTCACCTTCCCAAAGCCCTTCATACTTCACAGTGAGCTTGAATTGCCTTCTGTTGTGTGTTTGTGTGTGTGTGGGTGTGGGTGTATTTGTAAGCATATATCTACATATATCTTTTCTCCCTGACTGGATGGTGAGCTTCATCTTTTCCTCCCCCTCTTATTCTGCTGTAAAACTACTCTTACTAGTGATGTCTTAATTACCAAATCCAATGACCTTTGCTTAATCCTCATTCTTTTTGACCTCAGTGGCTACTTACTGTTCACCCTGGGGTGAGCAGGGAGTGGGGCCGTGGTGGAAACTCCCTCCCTCAGTTCTAATCTCCCACTCTCAGCTTATGCTGCTTTACCTCAACCATATTTCTGCCACATGGATACTCACCCCACATCCAGTCCTTTGCCATTTCTACCTTCATAGTATCCCTCTTATGTTCTCTTGCCTTAGATAGCCACAGCTTTAGTTCAGGCTGTCACCAATTTTCTCCTAGACTTTTCTCCCTGCCTCAAATCTCTCTTCCTCATCAAATATAGTCTTGTCTCCTCCCTCTCATCCCACATATCTAGTCAGTGGCTAAGGCATGTTTTCACAGCATCTCGTATACATCCACTGTGGTCTGCTCACACAGACCTTGGTACAGGCTTCAATAGCCGTCTGCTTGGTTTCCCTGCATCATCTGTCCCCACACCAATGCATCCTTCACTCAGCAAGCTACCAAAGTGATTTCTCAAGCAATGTGACTCCCTGTACATTAAACTCTAGTGACTCCAGTAGTGCCTCTGGGATCAATTGATTAATTGATCCCAATACTAGAGTCACATTGTGGAACCTGCTACATATACATATATATGTATGCATGTATACATGTAGCAGATTATGTATGTATATGTATGTGTATACATAGATACATATATATGCATGTGTATCTATGTATGCACACACATATACATACATAAAGGTCTGCAAAACTTAGGAGACAGAATGGTGGGGTAGAAATAGCCCTAGATGTCAGTGAGAGAACTTAGGCCCAAATCCAGAGTCTGTTCCCCACTCTTTTACCTGCATACTTTGGAGCAGACTTGGAAACTTTAACTGTAAAATGAGTGTCTCGGGCTATATAACTTAAATTCCCTTTCAGCTCCATATCTGTGATCCTATGTGATATAGTAAAAGTTGTCTTTAATAACTTGTAATACTTAAAATTTATTTTTTCAATCACCGAACACATATCTTTTCTTCTTCCCCTCTCTTGCCACCCTCCCCCCCCACTTAAAAAAAGACAGCTGAGAGAACTGAGATCCGAAGCAACAAAAGTGATTCATGCCAAGTCACAAACCTATTCAGTTGAAATTTGACTCTGGATCTTTACAAAAGACTGACTCCCAAGTGTAATGTTTTTCTGCTCTGCAACCCTGGATTTCTATGCTAATACCAAACAGTGAAGATCAGTGCCATAGGCATATTCTTTTTTGTTTGTTGTTAGGTGGGGAAGGCAGTTGGAGTTGGGTGACTTGTCTAGGGTCACAGAGCTAATAAGTGTCTGAACTCAGGTCCTCCTGACTCAAGGGCCAAGGTGCTGTCCACTATGCTACCTAGCTGCCTTCTTCTAGCCCAGTGCGTATTTTTAAAACAAGGTTACAAAGAACATAAACATAGTCAGAATTTAGAGCAGTCCCAAGATAAAACTTTTAGATATTTTTAGGATGGAAGCATATTGCCGTAGTGGTAATAGCTGGCTGCCATGGACAGTAGCGGGCTAGCTAAGTAGCTAGCCAGAAAAAAACCTTTATGAAGCCTTTCATGTTAGTGTTAGAAATATAAGCAAGAAAGAGAGGCCTTGCTCTCAAAGAGCTTGTATTATGATGGGGGAAGACAATTCATAAAGGGGAGATGGAAAGGGTGTGGCACGTCTGGAAACATCTAGTAAAGTATTTTCAAAGTTGCAGAATCTTAATGAGCCAGCATGAACATTTTGCGCATCCTGAAGTAGAGGGATGGACTAAATGACCTATGAATGTTCCTTTGTGTTTATGGAAAATAGCACATTTGTAAGACATCTCTCAGGGGTGGGGAACCTGCAGCCTCAAGGCCACATGTGGCCCTCTAGGTCCTCAAGTGCAGCCCTTTGACAGAATCCAAACTTAAATAAAAGGATTTGTTCTGTAAAATTTGGGCTCAGTCAAAAAGCTGCACCCAAGGACTTAGAAGGCCACATGGGGCCTCAAGGCTGCAGGCTCCCCATCTCTGCTAGATTACTTTTAGAAATGTCAATATATTACTATAGTAATAGTACTATACTATAGTAATCTATGTGTAGGTATTGAGATATTCGACACTGACTGTGTCTTCATCATTAATCAGAGAACTGATGCTGATGATGTCAACCTGGTTCCTTCATGTAAAACTTAGAATTTGAGATAATTTTTTCTTGTTAAATAATCTAGATAACCATTCGAAATAACTCAGGAGTATTAATTAGTAGCTCTTTTTCTTTTCCATTTGTTATTGTCTACTGTAGAAATTATAGTTGCATCTCAGCTTACCCAGATGACTTTTAAAGTGCTTCATAGGAAGATTTATTAAATGACTGCTATGTATCAGTCACTGTGCTAAGCTCAGCGTCATAAAACGTAGAAGGTGGATTATCTGGAAGATGACTGAAAGTGGCAGTCTATAGGGAGGTCAAGAAGGATAAGGATTGAAAAAAACCATCAGATTGGGCATTGGGTAACCCTGAAGAGAGAACTTTTACTGGAATGATGAGGCCAAAAGCCAGGCTGCTGCCAGAGGGTTTAGAGAGAGGAGCCAGAGTGGAGGCACTGAGTTGTAGATGACTTTCTCTTGGAGTTTAATATATATAGAGGGAAACAGATATAGCACAATAATTATTGGGGATGGTTAGATCAAGTGAGAGTTTTCAAGAATGAGGGAAACATGGATGTGTTTGTGATGGAAGCAAGAGGGGGGAGGAAGAGGAAAGAGGATGATGATAAAGATGTGGGTGCCACCTTAATGAAGATACAGTGGAGAAGGAGCAGTCAGATAGACAGGATGAGAACCAGGAGAGAGTGGAGAAAAAATACCCACAAGGGACAGGTCAGGTGCAAGGATTAAGAAAAGGGCATTAAACTTGGCAATGGAGAAATGATTGGTAACTTTGGAGAGAGCAGTTTTAAGCCAAAAGCCAGACTGAGAGTTTAGCAAAGAGGAGCAGAAGTGCAGGTGGCATTCTCAAATGGGTTAGTCACAAAGGGCAGCAGAGATAGGGGTGGTCAGTCAAGTGACATGGGTCTGTAGGTTACAGGGAAGCCAATACCCAGGGATTGAAATTGACAGAGGGAGGGATTATAGAAGAGAAAATCTATGGGAGAAGACAGATTGGGATGAGATCAAGGGTATTGTAGAAGTATTAGCCTTCGAAAGGAGGAGCATATAATCAAGTAGCATTTAAGTTCCTAGTTTGAGTCAGGCACTGTGCTAAGTGCATAGGATCCAAAGAAAGGTAAAAAAAAAATAAATAAATAAAACAGTCTCTATTCTCATGGAACTCTTAGTTTAGGAGGGAACACAACATGCAAGGAACTATGTACAAACAAATGTATAGGATCAGTTGAAGATAAGGGAAGGCACAGAGATTAACAAGGACTTGGATAGGCTTCCTGCATAACTGAGAGAACTTAAGGTACTTCTTGTGAAAGTGAATGATGAAGTAAGATGCTTAAAGACGTGATTAGAAGAAGATTAATTTTCTTGGAGAATAGTCTGTTTCTTCCAATGAGATATGAGGTAATATCTTCAGCTGAGAGGATGTGACTTGGGAAGCTTGAAGAGGGATATGAAGGTTTGGAATAGCCTCTGTGATGAGGGGGATAGTGAATTGCTTAGGGAATTGTGAGAACATTATTTTGCTGCAGTGAGAGCCTGTTTGAGATTATGTAACATAAATGCAATATAATTCTCAACCTGTATTTTCTTCTGTTCATTTATTCCCAGAGCTCCCTTATCCCTCTGTAATTTTCCTCCCACGTTTCTTGCTATTAGATGATCCTGGTTGACTCCCAATTCATTTCAAGTCATAGATGCTAATGGTAGTATAGACTAAGAAATTCATAAATTCCTTCACTACATTGAATGGCTCTATTTGAGCTCAGATAACCCAAGCTGAATCTGTGAGCCTCTTAATGTGCCCTTCCCTCCATTCTTGCCTTCTCATTCCCAATATATTACTGGTCCCACCCCTTCTTTTTCTTTTTTTTTTTTTGCATAGCAAAATTCTGTTTTTTTCTGTAGCATAGCATGTATAGGTGGAAAGAGCTTCTCCAACTCCCTCACTTCCCAGATGAGGAAGCTGGGCCCCGAGAGATTCAATGACTTGTCTAACATTGATTAGTGTCCAGGTCCCTTGACTAAACCCAATGTTGTCTTGGGTATGCTATGTTCTAGTTTTCTAATTGAATACAATTACCGATTTATACCCATGACTTCTCCCAGCCCTTTCTTTTTCTATTAATGGAGGTAACTGATGGCTTTTGAGTGTTGGAGATTAGACCCAAGTTGGCATTCAGTTTATCTATGTTTCTGTTATTTATTCAACCAGCACATGTGAAATGATCACTAGATGTATGGAAATGTAATGTCAAGTATAGAATGTGTGTAGATACTCTCCTTCTATTTAAGGAGCTCAGAACAACTCAACAGACATTGAGTGCTTACTATGTTCAACAAACTGCCAGGCAGAGTTGCATGCCTTCTACTGGTAAATGCTATACAGATGCAGATGAGTATATACAAAGTAATATTAGATGAACCCTGAGAAGGGAAATCTAGAAAGTTTAGTACCTTCTGTGTGAGCCTTTGATCTGCTCCAATCAGATGAAAACATTGCAACAGTTCTATTCTGCTTCTATCCATATAGATCTCTTAATTCTGAGAGTTTCTAGTATCCCTTAGGTAGACTTTTGCAGGGTAGAAATCAACATATCAAGAGTCTTCTCTGGTCTGTATCTTGTCACTACCAGGAGAGGTAGAGGTGTGCCCCCTTGATCTTTTTTACTACAAAAAATCAAATCTAAACATCTCACTGAAGTAGGTCTTTTACTCTCATCGACCTATGTCTTTCAACCCCATTTTCCTGTCCTTCCAACAACTTACTTTTGCTGCTTGTAGTCAGATTTTGAATTTTCATTGAGATTCACCAAGGTCGATTTTCTTTTAAACCTTTTGTCTGTATTGCCAATTCTGTCATCAAAATCTTATTGTGGTTAATCTCTACCAAGAAGAACAATTCCTTATATTTCCCCTCTCCCATAGGAAGATGTGGGGATGAGGGGGTTGAAATTTGAGGGGTAGGGCTGCAAAGAGACAGGAAGCAAAATTAGATGAGAGAGATGAGTCAGAAAGGTGGCTTTTTATTTTTTATTTTTTTTGATATTTACCTGTTTTTTCCTTCCATCTATCAGTTTCACTTGCTCTGGCATTTAATTTACTTGCTGTCATAGTAACCAGGCCTCCTGCCAATCTTCTCCTTTTCCTTTCCTTTTTTCTTCCCCTGTCTTATGTATATTTGAGGGGGAGGACATAAGTGGAAATCTACCAGTAAAGGGATTTGCTGCATTTGGAAAGGTCCTAGAATGGTACTGTGCCTAGATCGTTGTTGTTATTTCTAGTGAGTGCAGTAACATCACCTGCTTGTAACCTGCTGGGATCACGATATAAATTTTTATATATTTTTGTTAAGGTAATTTAATACTGAGGGATAATACAAGAGAATAAAGCTTTTATGGTGGTTGCCAAAATTCCTTTCTAAACTCTTATCCAAATGAGGTCCTCCAACCTATAGGCATTAAGCAATTCAACAATTTGTTTCAGTAATTCAGTGAGCATTTTTGAAGTCCTTATTTTTATACAAGGCTTTGTGCTAGGCACATTGAAGGATTACTACTTTGATACTTCAGTGGATACATGAATTTTTTCTAAGTGGATATTCTCTCTAGCGGTACATATCACAATCCATCCATACCTTTATATCTTATTTCTTATTTTATGTTGTGTGGCTACTAGCTGAATAGATGGTGATATAAATAGAGTCCTCCCTGACCCCCCTCCCCATCTAGAGCAAGGCTCATACCTGGGCCTGATAACACAACTAAAGTCCAGAGTGAAAGAAGAATATTTTATTATGGTTCTTGCAAGAATCAGGCACATCCCCTTCCATGAGTGAAGTGCACTGATACAGAAGCAAAAGCAAGCTTTTTACCATGAGTCTGTTGTATCACTTCCTTCCAGAGCCCAGATTGGTCCGAACCCCGACTGGTTACAGTCTTCCTGAACCAACCATCCCATGTTGCCCCTTGATATGTTCCCATATGTTCCCCCTCCCTCATCATGCATCTGTGCTCAAAAATGGCAGTCATCTCCACCCATGGGGTGGAGTTCATATGCAGTGAACTCATTAAACAAGCTCAGTGAAGAAAAGTTTTCTCCAGGTCTCTGACCAAAGCCAGTTTAGGCTAGTTTTGAGCCTGGCCCCCTTTATCAAGAACTTTGTGGTTAGATTAGCTTCTTCCCCTGAAAACTGATAGGTCAGTTGTGCTTATTATCTTATACTGCCTTGAAACTGCACCGTCTTGTGGAAACCTAACATCACAGTGGGTTGTTCATTGGTTTTCCTTTATTCTTTCTTTCCTGGTTATACAATGACGTCGCTTGGGATGGAAAGATGAGATGTAGGATATAGTTCCTGTTCTTAAGTGTTTACAAATTAGAGATGTCATCATGACATTACTTTTGGCCATTTGAAGTATTGGAAGGGTTGGGGAAGTTGTCTTATCCAACTTCATCCTATCTAGTGGCAGGGACAATGTTGAATTTTCTAAGGTATCAGATGCATCGTATCAATGGCACACAGGTACCTATTGACAGATAATTGAGGGAGAGATGGGATCTAGGAGCTTGTCTGTGTCCAAAATAATCTGAAAGTGGGCAGATACAGTAATTCATAAATTGGATTGAGATATTAGAATGGAGACAAATCAGAACCAAGGGTGGAAGCAGTAAAATCAATAGGAAATAGAAGAGAACATCTGGAGTATTTGCTAAGATTATAGGGCAAATTATTCCTAGCTTGGAGCAGTGCTAACACTGGCAGTAATGGATACTTTCGCTGGAAGGCAGTTACAGATTCTTTCCAAATGTATGCAGCATTGCCAACTTGGAGAAAGGGTACACCATCTTTACCTCTGTTTCATGCACTATCATTAGAAGTAATGTCAAGAAAATCGGGCATTTGATAGTTCGATACTATGTGTTGTCTCCTCTTCCCCACACACATACACACTATTTAAAACAGTGGCACCGGGGAAGTTTAGTACTAGATTTGATGTCAGGACATGAGTGTGAAACCCTTTTCTGCTATATACTACCCTGTGCGACCTTGGGCAAGTTTTCACCTTTATGAGTCTATTTCTTCATTTATAAAATGAGAGGATAAGTAAGATCTCTTCCATTTCAAACCTAAAATCTTTGTTTTGAAAATAAGATGAAGTAAGAAGGGAGGTATCTCTAGTTTTAGGATTTAACACTGAAGATGCTCAGTATCAGAGCTTAAATAATAATTGAAGAGGTTGTTTATATAATTCTTCTCTCTTTGCTTCAGTGGTAACTATATTAAAAGTTACAACTCTTTATGCCAAAAAGAAGAAAATGATTCCTGGGGAAGTATTTAGAGGAGTTTTTACAAAATTATTTTTATTCAGGATTGTAGAAATGATTTATCCTATTTCAGTTAATATTACTTTGGCCTCTGTTTAAGAAAATGAAATGGCCACTTCAGAAATCTGACCTATCAATCAACTGTATAGTCCGTCTTTATTCTTTTTTTTTAAAAAAGGTGATTTTTTTTTTAAAAAGGATTTCTTAGATTTTCAAAGTATACAATAAAAAGGCTCTAATAAAAACCCTCTTTGCTGTATTAACCTTTTCCTCAATATATTGTACATATTACTCTGTGTGTGTGTGTGTGTGTGTGTGTGTGTGTGTGTGTGTATAATATCTACCAGTTTAGTTGGTATTTCCATTGTGGGGTAAATAATCCCCTAACTATAGCAGAGCATTGCGGTGTTTTTTTTTAAGTTTTATTGCTCCCTTTTTTTATGTCATTTCCCAATACACTCCTCCTATTTGAAACCATTCCTCATAACAAAGAAAAACAGTTAAGCAAAACTGACTTGACAAAGCAATCGTGTAGAGTGAATATACAGCATTCCATGCCCATATAGAAAGTTCAGCTCAGACAAAGCTCTCTGCTGCTGCCATTCAAAAAGGATCTGCAGGTTGGGTACCTTCTTAGATACTTAGCAGCACTTAAGACAGAGAGCATAATGCCTTTTCAGATACTCAAACACATGTTCAGACATGATTGCTTATCTTTATTTCTTCCATAAACTTTTTTTGTCACGTCCCAACTGAGGCTTATTCTCCTTGGCTAATTATTGCTTCTCCAATTGGGCAAGCATCTTTTTTTCCCCTATTCTTTAATTCTCAAGTGAGTTGACACTCTAATTGGCTGCTTTCTTTAATCTGTCATCCAAATTCTTAAGTAGTGCCTGATGCCGAAGTGGGCATTAAAAAAAATTCCAAGAAAAGCAGTTGTTAAATCCCTTCCCCCTCCTCTCCTTTTTTTGGGTACCTTATAAGGTATAGGAGCATAGATTTAGAGATAGATAGGACCTTAGAACTGGGAAATTCTGTTACACAGAGATCTTAGAGATGATCAGGTTCAAATCCCAAGTTGCATTTTACCACCCTGATAGGCAGTAAGACATAGTGAAAGGAGTGTTTGATTTGGAGTGAGAACTTTGGGGATTTGAGTCTAGGGTCTGAATCCCAGCTGTGACCTTGGGCAAATCACTTAACCTTCATGGGCCTTAGTTTTCTCATCTTTACAATGAGTATTTTAGCTCCTATGAGATGGGAGTTGAGATGAAAAGAACACTGGGAAACAGATACTGAACTTACTGAGAAAAAAGGAGGAATAAGCTAGGAACCAGTGGGTGACTATAAGCATCTAGACAGGTGGAATGAGCCTGGAAATATGAAAGGCTGTTGAGTGAGGCTAGAAGTTTCCTTGATATAAGTGAGGAATATATGAATATACAACAGTGGCAAGATTCTGAATCACAGGAATCAGAAAACTATGAGGCAGGAATTTGCACCCTCATTAGATATCAGCTAAGGAAAATATGAGTAAACGTTCTAGGGTGATATCTAGACCAGGGTTTGTTTTTTTTTTAAACTTACGTAAGTTATTTATTGCTTATTTCTGGAAAACAATCAATGTTAAAAGATGAACCCTATTAGAATCTTACAGGATGAGCAGAAATAAATGAGTTGTGATATTCAGTAGAGATTTCATTATTTATCCTTTCTCCAAAACCCACACCTTTTCTGACTTTTGATATTATTGGGTTTTTTAAAACATATTTTCACATTAGTTGTGTTGTATAGAAGAATTAGAACAAGTGGGAGGAACCATGAGAAAGAAGAAACAAAACGAAAAAAATTTTTAAAAAGAGAGCAAAGAGTATGCTTTGACCTGCACTCAGAATCCATGTTTCTTTCTCTGGATGTGGATGACATTTTCCATCATGAATCTTTTGGTGTTGTTTTAGGTCCTTGCATTGCAGAGAAGAACTATGTCTGTCTAAGTCAGTCATCTGTGGCTGTTACTATGTATAATGTTCTCCTGGTTCTACTCACTTCACTCAGCATCAGTTCAGATAAGTTTTTCCAGGTTTTCCTGGTCTACCTGCTCATCATTTCATAGAGCACAAAAATAGAGCACCTTGTTCAGTCATTCCCCAATTGATGGGCATTCCCTCGGTTTCCAGTTCTTGGCCGCCACAAAAAGAGCTGCTACAAATATTTTTCTACATGTGAGTCCTTTTCCCATTTTTATGATCTCTTTAGGATACAGCCCTAGAAGTATAGACCAGGGAGTTTAATCTTTTTTGTGTCATGAACCCCTTTGACATTCTGGTGAAGCCTGTGAATCCCTTTTCAGAACAATGCTTTTAAATTAATAAAGTGAAATATGTAACTGAATAACTGAAATACAGTTATTATTAAAGAAAAAAAAACAGACTCCAGGTTAAGAACTGTGGCCTAGATAATGGCAAATAGAAGTATTAGGATTGTAAGATCATAGATTTAGAGCTTGAATGGATCTTAAAAGTCAACTACTGCAATTCCTCATTTTCATAGATGAGAGAAGTAAAGTCTATTTACTTGCCCAAGCTTTCATAAGTAATTAAATATGGGAGCTGAAATTCTTTTTCACTACATAATCCTTTTCTTCCATAAGCAACTTCTTTGGATCTCAAAACCCTATGTAGTGTTGTTACATGGAGATGTATAGCCAATGAGATGTTTAAGAGACTGGTGGTTGGTGGTGTGTTCTAGATTGTTGCCAAATTTGGCAATTTAAAACTTTGAAGAATTAGCCAGAATGGGTTGATGCACAAAATTATGTATTTATGGAGGCATGGTGTCAGGAATTCGCAGTCCAATTCAGTAGTCTATAATCAGTCAACATTTATTAAGTGCCTACAGTATGCCAGGCCCTGTGCTAAGTGCTATGGATACAGATTGAAAAGAAGAAAGCCCTTTGCTCTCAGGGACCTTACATTGCAATGGAAGAAGACAGCACATGTGAGGAGGCTGAAAAGGGGCAGGGGGTGGGTGGGGAAATGCCAAAAGTGAGGGCAAGTTCAGAGAAAGGCCAGACAGGTGCAGCCAGGTGGGAAATGAGGAAATGCCAATTCATTTCTTCCACACAACCTGCCCCTTTCATATATCTTGTCAGGTACCACCATGTAAATGGATTTTTCCTTAGTTGCCGACATGCTCTATTGCACTCCCAAAACAATAAACTAGTGAAGAATATGGTCATGGAATCTGAGGCACCATTTATTTTGATCCCTATCTGAGCAAGAATCCCCTCTTAAGACATGCCTGACAAGTGATTAGTCAGCCTTTGATTGAAAAATTCCAGTGCAGGGACCCCACTACCACCCGAAGTATCTGATTCCGTTTTTGGCTAGCTTTCATTGTGAGCTTAAATCAAGCCTAAAAATGCCTCTGTACAATTTATATCTATTATTCTTAGTCTTACATCTCACATTCTTAAAGTTAGCTATCATATTCCTCATTCCCTCTTGCCCCAGTCTTCTATGCTAAATATTGCCAGTTCTTTCAACCAATCCTCTTATGGTTTGATTGCAAAGAAATTGTTAGCCCCAAGACTGTCAACCTAAATAAGTTTTAAAACGTGTTAATAATATTTTATTTTCCCCCCACTTACATGTTAAAAACAATTTTTAACATTTGGGTTTTTTTTTTTTTTTAAGTTTTGAGCTCCAAATTCTATCCTTCCTTCCTTCCTTCCCCTCCCACCCTCATGCCATCCTAAGACAGTAAGTAATCCAGTATAGGTTATATTCAATCATGTAAAACATTTCTCATTTTGTACGAGAAGACTCAAAAAAAAAAAGAATGAAAGAAAGAAAGAGAACAAGAGTATGCTTCAGTCTGTATTCAAATAATATCAGTTCTTTCTCTGGAGGTGGATAGCATGTTTTATCATGAGTTCTTTGGGATTGTCTTGGATCATCGTATTGCTGAGAATAGCTAAGTCATTCATAGTTCTTCATCATACAGTATTACTGTTACCATGTACAATGTTTTCCTCCTTCTGTTCACTTCACTTTGCATCAGTTCCTGTAAGTCTTTGTAGGTTTTTCTGAAATCATCCTGCTTGTTAAGAGAGCATGGTAGTATTCCATCACAATCAATCCATATACCAACTATAATTTGTTCAGCCACTTCTAAATTGATGGGCATCCCCTCTATTTCTAATTCTTAGCAACTACAAAAAGAGCTGTTATAGATGTTTTTGTACAAGTAGGCCCTTCCCCTGTCCTTTTTAAAAAAAATCTCTTTGGGCTATAGACCTAGTAATGGTATTGCAGGATCAAAGGGTATACTCAGTTTTCTAGCCCTTTGGGTATAGCTCCAAATTGCTCTCCAGATTCAATCAAAATAATTTTAATGAAAGTTATTGAGGTATAGTAGAACTTTGCACTAGACTTTAATAGGCTCAAATATTGGCTCGAGCAATTTTCTGGCTTTTCTATTAGATCATTTCACTTCTCAAGGCTCAGTTCCTTTATAAAATGGAAGTAATAGTACTTGTGCTATCTACTGTATAGGATTGCCTTACATAAATGTGAGTTTTCTCTCTGTACATAGGACATTGCTCTTGTAGCATATTTTGAGTGTTTGTTTTTCAACAACACATTCTTTTTATCAGTTCTTTTTCTTCCCTTTTAATTGGCAGGTCATTATCTACCATCTTGGCGTTGACCATATGGTGTGCCTGTTTAACATTTCAAAGTTGTCATAAATCTTACACTGTTTTTTTCTTTTCATTTTTTTTGGTCTAAGCGTAATGAGTTGCCCTAATATATATATTTTTAAAAATCTCTTTACAAGGGTTTTCTGTTTATACTGTTTGGGTAACCTGAAATCTCAAGATACCAATTGTGCCATGCAAGTGCAGTAATCCTTGAATTAACCTTTATATTTAGCAAATAAAACAAGAAAATATGTTTTGATCTTTTCCTTATTCTTAGTGCTATTTAGTATCTTATTTCTCCTTTTTCATATGAGATCATAGGATTATAGATAGATCTAGATAAAAATGAAAGTTTTTTTTTAAAATCCTAGTATTTTACAAAGAATATTCAAGTTTCTGGCTAAAAATGCTTCAGTTAGAATTGCCATAGAGAAATAGTTAGACAAAACTAAAACCAAAATGTATGGTATGGCTACCAATCCAAGGGGTATGGTCAACCAAAATTATTGTCTTATTAATCTAATCATCCCTGATATACATATGTATATGTATGTGTGTGTGTATATATGTATATATATATACATACACATAAACATATGTATATATACACAAATATACATATATATATAATATGCATGTTTTCTGTTATAAAAGTAATAAATTTGGAATTACACCATGATCTATCAAAAATGATACATTATGTGGGCATTTTTAAAAGTTGCCAGTTTGTTAAAACATATAATAAAAAATAATCTTTTTGTTCTTATTACACGTCTCAGAACTCAACATATTTGCTGAACACATTAGCAGTTTTTCATTAGGATTTGTGGAAAGAAAGATTTCAAATGTTCAGATGAATCATTTTTCTTTGATAACATATATATACGAATTGCATTAGGGAGATTTGAGAACAGTTTCTTCATATTCTGAGTCATTTTATTTTAACATAACTCAAAGCCTTGTGTTGTTACATTGGGAGGTATGTGCATTGGTATATGAATCTATTGGGATGAGTATGTCAGTGTTTAAGTAGTTTCTGGTGTTACTTCTGATTGAATCAGTAAACCGTGTTTCTCTTTCCTTCTAAAACTTAACAGCAAGAGACGGCCACTGCCCTGAAGCGCACCATACAAGCCCTAATGGATAAAGGCGCAATAGTGAGAAATTTGGAAAACCTGGGTGAAAGGGCACTTCCATATAAGATCTCCATACATAACCAACTCCATCACAGAGGAGGGTAGGTTCTGCCTTTATCGCCTGTAAAACATCTTTAATATAAGCTAGATTAATAGATAGTACTGTTAAGTTCAAACTAGAGCTTCCTGTCATTGTATGCATTATAATGAATTAATTATAATAACGTGATTTTATTGGTATAACGAGCTCCAATGCAGCTGCTGTCTGGAGTGTGTTTTCACATGACTGTATAGGTGTATTTACTTCCTGTAGCAATATTGTGTTGCAAGGAGGATGTTGTTATTTTTTTTGCAGCCAAATAATTTCATTGATATAGGGAATTCCCGATGAGGAAGTTCGTTTACTATCACTGATAGGTGCTGCTGTGCAATTTAAAGTCTTAAAAAGTTGCATGGGAGCGCTGAGAAGTGTAGAAGTCCAGGGTCATGTAGTCTGTGTGTGTGTCAAAAGGGGCAGGGTAGAGAGGGAGGAGGATTTATAGTAATCCATATTTCACTGTCTCCGTGTCCATCATGTCACATTGCCTCTCAAAGTACAAAAATAGGTTGTGTTGGGGGTTGAAATTATGTAGAACCATAGGATTTAGAGCTTTTTAAATTGTAATTTATTTTATTTTTAAATTTATGGGATAAAATACATTTCTATAACATAGTATAATTAGAAGAAAAGGGTTATACCTTAAACTGTGTTTCTATAACACAGTATAATGATATTAATAATAAAAAGATTGCACCTTAAACTGCAAATCTGTTACATCCAACTTGCCTTTTCTTTTAAGGTTATCATTTAAATTTCTTCTCCCCTTCCCCCCTTTTTAAGATTTAGAGCTGACAGGAACCTTTGAGGTCACTTAGTCTAATTCTCATTTTAGAGATGAAGGAACTGAGACTTAGAGAGATGACATGGCAAGGTCACATATTTGTTGTTTATTGCTTAGGTGTGGCTTGTACCAAATGATTTCCAAGGTGCCTTCTAGTTCTGAGATGCTGCTGCCCAATCCAGGGATCTGTTCTTCTTTCTTAATGAAAAGTAACAGCAAAATCCTTTTTTTTTTAAAAAATAATCTAAGAACTTCACTCTTTTCTCTTGCCTTTTGAACATTTCCAGTAACAATGTGTTGTCAGTATACTGGCTGCATCCTTTCTAAATGTATGGGCTGCAGTATTTACTGCAAGTACTGTCTAAGAGTAACTGAATAATGTGTAGAGCTTAGCCACATAATAGAAAATAGCCATCACCTAATTCAGTTTACTACTTGCCTCCCAGCAACATATACCAACTTCCTTTTTTTTAAAAATTACATTTTTTCAATGAACAAAAGTCTGTTTTTTCTCCTATTTCCTGTAATAAATATATCTTTATATCTCTATTATCTATCTGTCTAGTTGAGCAAAACAGATTCCTATATTGACCACTTTCTGAGAATATATGTCTCATTCTGCACTCTGAGTACATCACTTCTATATTAGGAGATGTATTGCGCTTCATCATCAGACCAGCCAGTCTTTGTGGGTGCCCATTGCGTGCATCAGAGTTCTGAAGTCTTTCAGAGCTGTTTGTTTTTGCAAAGTAATTGTAAATAAGTTCTCATGATTCTGCCCACTTTGCTCTGCATCAGTTCATTTAGCACTTTTCTGAAGCAAATCTTGAAGATTTGATGCTACAGTGTTGAGTCTCTTAGCAGGAATACATTATGGCTAAATTACTGTCTTAATGTTTCTGTAAATTATGCCACATCTGGTAGAATTCTGCTCCTTTTTCATACACCCCGTTCTTAGTCATCTGAGGATAAACCTGGATATTCTGTGAGTGGGGGGTAGGGCAGTGGAAACATAGGAGATAATATAGAAGTCAGATGTTAGGACTGCCTGTGGCATGTTATACCATGCTGTTCTTCCTGTGGGAATGGGGTTGTGTATAATGCATGAGATATTTTCCTTCTTTCATGTGCCAAAGTGTGGAAAAGATGATCCTTTCCAAAAGGAAAGCTGGAGACTTGATGATACAGAATGAGGCACTGCATTGAGTTTTTGTATTGTGTGTAAACCCTCAGTCATAGGAAGGTACTGTAAATTCCATCTTCTGGTAGTTTAACCTTGTTAAACAGTAAAAAAGCTAATGTTCAGCTCCTCAAGCAACTCTGAAATGAATGCTGGTGCTTAGAAAGGTCTGAGAGATGTTGCTAGGCAACTTGTAATGCACAGAGGCTGTCCCATCTTGTGACAGTCAAAACAACAATAAAGGGGTTTTTTTTGTTTCTGTTAAAAAACCAAAAACCAGGATTGTTTTTAATAGCAAGGATGTAAATCTTTTTTTGTTTGTTTGTTTTTTTACCATTGATCTTAAAGCAAAGACAAATATTCCCAAATGTTGGATCACAGAATCATTAACCAATCTCTGCCTGAATCCACCCCTGTTGTGTTTAAAGTAGGGACAACCTTATTTCCATCATTCTCAGATAATGCGGATTGAGTGCCCTCATGGATGCCGCACATGTTAAATATCATGGCATGATGCTTACTTACCTCATATAAGAATTAGCTTCATCCCTTGCTGGTGGATCCATTCTGTCATAAAGAAGTCCTATCTGAGACACTTGGAAATCTTCATGTTAATGTGGGCTCGTATTACTATAAGGACCAAATTTCTTCAGAGATTATTCTCGTTTCATATTCCTGCCAGGGTCTGAGATGAAAAACTAGATGGAGGTGATAGATAGGCCCCCATTTTGTGTATATTGCCTTGTACTTAGTACTGCTTTGAAAGCCTGTGTTTTCTAGGTCTGGAGGCAGTGGGGTAGAAGAGGAAGGTTTTTTACTGGGATATCTGTTTACTAAAAACTTTCTTCCAAATCCAGGAGGTTCAGAATAGATCTCATTACTAACATTTGTAAGGCTTCATGCCTTTTTTTGAAGCCCTTTCTGACTGTCATCTCGTTTTATTCTTACAGCATTCCTCTGTGTTGTACTACATAGTGGAAGATATTACCCTCCATTTTACATAGAGACCCAGAGAAGGTACATTCAGCAACTTTATTTCCTTTTCCAAAATAATTTAGGTTTAGAAGGCTCATTCATAAGGGAGAAGAATTCTTAAGCGAGCATTTTATTTCCATAAAATGGTGTTACCTGCTGAGGCCAGACAGTTGCAAAATGAGAAACCAAATGTAGCATAAAGTAAGTGTGTGTGTGTGTGTGTGTGTGTGTGTGTGACAGATGCAGGGAGAGAGAGAAAAATAGGGGCAGAGAGGAAGAAGGAGAGGCAGAGATTTGTCTTTGTTAAATGGATCTCCAATTCTTGTTTGTAAAAAACATTACTCTCCTTACGGAAGAATGTTAGACTCTTGGTTTTTATTCTTTGACCTTTGGAACGTATTGGGATGAGACATCATAGGATCATAGATTTAGAGTTGTGAAGAGTGTTAGATCAAGAACATCAGATCCCATCTAATCCACCCCCTCCTTTTTATGATTGAGAACACCAAGGTTTAGGGAAGGTAGGTGTCTTGCCTAGGGCCACACAGATAATCGGTATCAGAGCTGGGCTTCCAACCTTGGTCTTCTTGACTGAGTTCCTTCTTCTATCTACTCTGCCTTCAATCAGGTGGTCACTGGTGTTTATTAAATGTAATAAGTGATTGATTTATGTCTAAAATAAACATGTTGGCATCATCACATTTTATACAGTACTACAGATGATTTCCACATTACAAATAAATTTTTTATAGCAGAAATGTGTTTATAAACCAGTTGTCTGAAACTCAAAATTCACTTTTTCGTATTAAAAATGTGTATATGATGATTTTGTTGTCAGGCTTGCCCATTCAGTCAACAAACATTTGTTAATCACCTGCTGCATAACAGGCACTGTGTTAGGTGCTGAGAATTCAGAAGTGCAGCAAGCCTAATTTTGGAGAAGCTAACATTGCCTTGTTTTCATTCTTTCGCAGTAGAATAGAGTGAAGGGATGTCCTTCTATAAGTATATGCAGACAGTATAGTTCAATATGAGGTATTTTTTGAAGGGAGACACTAAAATTAGGGCAGTCAGGAAAGACTTTATGAGGAAGGTTGTGTTTACGCTGCATCATTGAAGGAAGAGAGGGATTCTGTGAGATGGGGCTGAAGAGAGAGTGCGTGCCAGGGACGAGGAATGGTCAGTTTGGCTGGACTGTAGAGTGCAGGAAGGAGAGTCATGTACTTTGAGGCTGGAAAGATAAGCTGAGACCAGATGTGAAGAAGTTTACATGCCAAACAGAGGAGTTTATAGTTGATCTTAAATCAACTAGGGAGACACCGTAGTTTAGTGATCTGGTCTGATCAGCGTTCAGGAAAAATCATTTTAGCAGCTGTAGAGGATTGATTGGAGAGGAGAGACTTGAATTCCATAGCATTTGAAGAGGTAGAAGAACTGGGTGGTGAGGATGTTTGGTCACCAAAATGAATGTTGAAATTCCCTAGTGTAAGAACAGGAATGCCAGAGAGGAAAAATAAGACTGCACCTCAAAGAAGGAGGGGTTGCTGAGCAGTGACTGCAAAGGAAGACTCTGAAAGTGTCCATGGGGGGGTGAAAAAGGAGTAGTCTGATTTTTTCTCTAGAACCAGTGAATGGGGGTGTGGGAGAATAGGTACAGTTAGTGCCAGAGAGAATGACCAGGAGGGCAGTGTCATCTAGGGGTAGTTGGGTCTTCAATGCAAGTAGATACAAGGAATATTGGAGTACAAGATCCAAAACGAAAAGAAGTTTGTTCATTATGAAACAGGAATTTCAGAGGGCACAGCAGGGGTGGGGGGGGGGAAGGGGGAGGAGGCAGAATTGGAGTGATATGTGAGTGGGGTAAGGATGCAAGAAAGTGGAACTGAGATTTGGAGACAGATTACTCCTAAGCAGCCAGTGATTAAGTAAATAAAGAAATATGGAGTTAGCTAAGTGGTGTAATCAATAGAGTGCTAGACCTGGTGTCAGGAAGGTCTACCCAATTCTAGCCTGTCTCAGGCATTTACTAGCTTTGTCATTCTGGGCAAATCACTGAACATCTGCCTCAGTTTTCTCATCTATAAAATGGAGATAATAATAATACCTACCTTCCAGTGCTGTTGTGAGGATAAAACAAATATTTATAAAATATTTATACTTCAAAGCACTGTATAAGTGCTAGCTGCTTTCATGACCTGTGCACGGGTATGTGAATTACTTGGGCTAAAGTAACTTAATTAATTGGGATGTAAAACAAACCTCATGATTGTTTACATCTTTAAAATATTTTTGACATGTTATGCTTTCTTTTTTGCTGCAATCTCTTATTTTACTAATTTTTTTATACTATTTTGACAGACATTCCTTAATTTATCATGAAATTACACTTTTAAAAAAACATTCTATGTTAAGGGTATCATTGATAAATAGCTCTTTTTTTCCATGTCTAGATTTGATTATAGCTTATAGGTTTTCTTTGTAGTTTAAATTCTACCTCTTGTTCTGTCAGTATGCATATCAGAGTTCATTATCCCATCATGGGTAAAAGACTTCGAGACTCACTGGAAATAAACTCCCTGAAACATGTTTGATGGATTTTTTTTTTTTTTTTTACAGATTAATGAAGATACAGATATTACTAGTTCACTTGTACCTCTTATGGCAACAGTTCTGATATATGACCTTAAGTGAAATAAGTTTCATCAGTGAAAATTAACTTTTTCTAATCTTCAGTGCTCCAGTTTTTGTATTGTCCCATCCATAGCAAGCATTTTTTCCTTCATAGCAATGGTTTTCCAATTTAAAGAAGCGTTTGTCACAATGTAGAGGAATTGTTAACAATTCTTCCAGCTGCCAGGTTTCTCTGAAAGTATTTTCTTATTTTCTGAGGATTAATTCAACTGCTTTGCAGCAGTAGTTTGTCATATCTTAGAGATAGTTTTCATTTCCAGTTGCACTTTGTTACAGGATTCATTTTCATTGAAGAAAAAATGATTTTTCAAATTCTTGCCTTCCTCAATCATCAATTGCTGTAATATTGAAACACAGAATTTTTAAAATGATCGTTTTTGGTATAATTTCCAAATTATCTGTCCTTCTACCCCTCCCCATTCTTATGTGTGATGTATATCTTACATATCATATTCATTATATGTATGAAGGCATGCACAACATATTTCCACATTAGCCATGTTCTGAGAAAAGTAGAGAAAAAATGTGCTTCACTTTGCATTTAGAGTTCATTAGTTCTCTCTCTGGAGGTGGATAGCATTTTTCATCTTGAGTTCTTTGGAATTGTCCTGGATCATTGTGTGGATCAGAGTAGTGAAAACATTCACAGTTGCTTGGCAACTGTGGTCTTGCTTGTATACATTGTTCTCCTAGTTCTCCTCACTTCACTTTGCATCAGTTCATATAAACTGAAGTGTTCTTTTTAAGAGCTGCAACTTTTACATGTTTCCTTGGAGTCATCTCCATTCTTAAAAATCATTAAACAGAGCAACCAAAGAGTGGTGAAATAGCATGTGAAGTTAGAAGCTCTTGCTTTCTTTGAGCCAAGAACGGTGCTAAAGCTCTGAGAGTACAAGTGCAAGTAGTAAGGTAGGTGAGGGGAGGCAACACATTAAAAAAAAAAAAAGAGTCAAAATTGGGAGTGGAGGTGAAGGAGAGATCTTTGTGACTCTAAGATATGAGAGTCAGGAGAGTCAAGAGCAGAAATGAGAGAAAAATAAGTATGGTTTGCCTAGGCATTTTCTCCAGTGGAAATTCTAGATAGGAATTCTTCAATTGGAAGAGGAATCACAGAGGCTGAAATATCTTCAAGAGTGAGAAGGCAGTTGGAAAAGAAATGTAAAAGTTCAAAAAGTCAGGAGAAAAGGGAAATAGCAATACTCAGCTGACAATTTACTGAAGGTGGGAAAACCAATTCAATCCATTTTCTTCTGGTTAAGATCAAACATTTTGATATCAAACATAGTATCAGTAGAAGCATACATGCATGACCTTTATTATCACAGAAAGAAATATCAAAGTTGGTGCTTATCCTACGTGATTGGCACACAAGAGGAGTGTTAATGGTTGGCACATGAAATGCAAGACAGTCCCCATGGGAGTGGTGTTGAAGGGTCACTGGCCCTTGGGATACCTCCTTTTCTGGGCTGTAATGGGGGTGTGGAGGGAATCCCATTTAATTCATAGTTTAGACCCACAATGATACTTTATTAAACACCTACTATGTATCAAAAAACTGCTAGGATCTGGGGAATAAAAAAAATTCCTTGCCCTCAAGGAGCTTACTTTTTGCCTATGAAATAGTACTATTTCAAAAAATTCCTAACCTCCTTTTATGGGGAAATGAGTGCTTATTAGGTTTCTATGCTTTAACATCAAGAACCCGATTTCATTACGCTCTAGCTTTCAGTGTGACCATGGAAGAAGCAGTTTCCTCAGCAAGGAAGTGATAAGATAAATATTCTTAAGTCTAAATAACATGTTAGTACTCTACTCTTGCATACAAGAAAGGATCTGTCCTATTTACTTAGAACTAGGCAGCTCCTCAAGCATTCTGAAAACTAAGGGCAGTTTGCCATAGTGTGAGATAGGACTCCATAGACAGGCACAGCTACCTGCTGATTCCTATACAAACATGAGTTTTTGTTGTTCATTCCTTTTCAGTTGTGTCTGAATCTTTGTGACCCCACTTGTGTTTTTGTTTTGTTCTGTTTTGTTTGTTTTGGCAAAGATACTAGAGTAGTTTGCCATTTCCTTTTACAGCTCATTTTGCAGATAACTGGAAAACAGGGTTAAGTGACTTGCCCTGGGTCACATAGCTAGTAAGTATTTAAGGCCGGATTTGAACACAGGAAGTTAAGTCTTCCTGACTCCAGACCCGGCACTCTTTGTACTTTGCCACCTAACTGCCTCCATATACTATGAGAGATCAGCTGCAAGTTTCCTGGAGCAATGTGAGTACCAGTAGTCCACATATTTATTTTGTAGTTCTTGCAGTAGAACCCCAGAGGATGAGAGTCAGAAGCCCAACGCTCCATTTATGCTTCTGTGATCTTACTTCACAGTTTTGGACTCTCGAGTCTCTGCCCACAAAGTATTGTCATTGCTTGGCCTACCTGTCTGCTTAGCGGTACCCACTGAAGATTATTTGTATAATAACCAAGAGAGCTGGTTTTTTTTTTTTTTTTTTACAATTTCTTGATTTAAAGTGAAGCATTGTATACCAAGAAAGGGGCATCGTGATGCAAGCAGTACTAATATTTAGACCTTCTTTATAAAAAGCCTAAGTTTTGTAAACAAGCTTAATTTCTTTGAGAGGCAGTATAATAGACAAAAAGAAAGGAATGCACATGGAATCAGAAGAGATCTAAATTAAAATCTTACCCTTAGAACTTGCTTGATTAATTAGCTATATATACAATCAATGAAAATTCTTTAGTCTCTTGGCACTTCAGTTTCGGCGTGCCTGCATCAGGTCTCCCTACTGCAATCCATCCTTCATATAGATGCCAGTGATTTTTCCTGAAATGTAGTTCTGACCATGTCATCTCAATAGACTCCTGGCATTCAAATGACCTGATGTTCTCTGCTGTCTAGTTATACTGGTCTGGTTGCTGTTCCTCATCATCTCACATCTCTGTACTTTTGCACTGACTCTCCTTAGCCCAGACTGCCTTCCACACTCTCCTCTCTGAGTCTTAGACGTCGTTATTTCCTTTAGTACTCACCTTCAGGAGATCTTTCATGGTCTCCTCCTCCACCTGCTAATACCAAGGTCATTTTGTGTCTATGTGTGTGTGTACCTACAAATTGATATACTTGCATATTGTCTTCCCCATAGGAATGTCACCTCCTCAAGGATAGGGAATATTTTGCTTTTGTCTTGGTATTATCAGTGTCTGGAACATAGTAGGTCCTTAATAAATGTTGATTGATAGGACCGAAGTGAGGCTTCATACCGTATTGCTCCCTGCCACACTCCAGTGGAAACACCACAATCCATTAGAGCAATGTCTGTTCTTGTGTTAAAAGATCCCACTATTTGTTTTCTCATTCAGTTGATTTACTGAGAGGGTGACATTTAATTTGCTTAGGTACAGATGACCATGGTAATTTAAGTCTGTATTTCCATGGTTCCCGTGCATACATACATGTTCTGCAAAAGGGCTTTAAACGTCTTCTGCCTTCTACTTCTCCCTCTGTTAAAAACAGTTTTGATAAGTAGACATAAAAAGGGCCTGCCATCTTGTATTTAAATTGCTATTTTATTCATGGTGAGGGAGAAATGCAAATAGAAATGATACTCTAGGAAATAAGTGGAATTTTACTGCATTACATCCCCTGATGGGTCTGCTTGCTCTAGGAGAGTTGGCACAGAGGATTTTAGCTATACTTAACAAAGGAAATTGATTCTCATTTCTATTTTTCTAATTAGTTAATATTTCCAATTATTTCCTCAGCAGAAGGACCAGTATCATGGTCTTTCTCCATTGCTTTGTTTTCAGATTGTGAAGGGAGCTTCATAGTGTAAGGGAAAGGGTCAGGAGAGAAGTAGATTTCACAGCCTGCCTCTGATACTTCATTAATTGTGTTACTGTGGGTGACTCACTTAACCATGTCCGTTTCCTTGTCTGCAAAACGGGGATAGTAATGTCTGTAGTACTTACCTCACAGAGATGTTAGGATGTTCATATATATATATATAATGTCTTTTACAAACATTAAAATGCTGTATAAATACCAGCGATTATTAGTCCAGCCTTTGCCCAATGCATGGTAATTGTACATGAGTAAATTTATCTGTAATGATCAGTGGTACAACCTCATTACAAATCTGTAGTCATTTTGAAAACAACTGAAGCAGCACTTGGGATATGGATGTTTTGGTGCCATTTGTTCCTCCAGTTTGAAAATCAGGATAATCACTGTCTCTGAAATATATGACAAGAAAAGGCCAACTGATACAGTGTAAGAATTGTAGAGTTCAAGCTATTCTGTTTCTCTAGTAACAAGTAAGAAAAAGATACTGTTCCAGGGAAGGGCTCGAAGGTGCTCCAACGCAGTACATCCTTCTCAGCAGCCCTTCCCCCATGACTAAGTGTTATCAGTGGAAATTTCCACTGTCTGCTCAAGGGCAGAGCTAGGGAGGCTGACAGAAACGTGGAAATTCAGACTGGCCCTTTCTCATGGACTGGCTGTTACAACAGTGCTTTGCATATAGTATCACTGAATGGTGAATACAGAATTTGTATGAAGTGAAGCCATTAAAAGTGTACGTAAAATGACATCTACATGCACACACATACATACACAAATATGTTTATATGTTGTTGATATCCTTCATGTTTTTCCTACGAGTTAATTATGTGTTTTTGCATAGATATTGCATAGTGTTAATTAAGTTTATGCATATGCTGATCATGTCCCCAGAGGAGTAGAAGAGAAAGCAAATATTCCTTTTTCCTTGTTTTTAAAGAAAATGCTTTAAAGAAAATTTCCTCCCCCACTCTTCACCAGAGGAACATGGCTTGAGAACTGAGCTTACTTTATTTGGTGCTGTGATTTTCCTACATTTAGGTTGCTGTGTAGATTTTTGTTATTTACCTGGGACTTTATCCTTGGGATGCTGTGACTTCAAGTGCCATATGATGCAGTGGTCTTTCTAGTGACAAGGCTTGTAGAGGGGGTTGTGTGTTTAGAAATATAAATAACTGTTCTTCCTGAGAAATTTGTATGCTGAGTTTCTGCCTGGAAATTCATTTTCTCTCTCCTTGTCACTGGAAAATTGGGATTTAAAAAAAATTATTGTGAATACTGGGATTTGTGAAAGAAAATATATTAATGTAATAGGACCAGGAGTTATACAAGTGGCCACATTCATGAACAAGGCACTCTCCCACTGTCTTCGTACAGATTTCAGTTGGCTTGGGGACCTTGATAGATTACAAAATGGTGAATTAAACAAAAGAGAAGAAAGCAGATCTTTGTAGAGAATTAAGTATGTGTAGCTAATGACCACTCCTGTTGAGACACCATTACAAAGTATGTATAAAATCATAGAATTTAGAATTGGAAAGAACCTTGAAGATCCTTGAACCCAAACCCTCCATTATGCAAATGAAGGTACTGAGCCCAAGAGAGATGAAATGACTTATCTCACTGTTACCTGGCTTTAGGGAGTTATGAGTGAAAACTCATAATTTGAATCTTTTGAATGATTCTCCATATTCTGTTCCAAGATGAGGTTGCTGCTAATAATCACTATCCAAATCGACAATTTAATTTTGCCTTACAAAGTCAGAATCATGTTGTAATTTCTCAGGGTACTCTTAGAATTCAAAATGTATAAAAAGATATTTGGATTTTAGTTTTGAAACTAAATTTTTTCCAAAATCAGTAGTCTCCCCCTACCCCCAAACATCCATTAAAACAGTATTTGATTAAAATACTAATTGGAGGAATTTGGGTTGTGTTTTTTTTTAAACAAAGCCTTAATTCTAGCATTCTCAGCATTTCCACAGAACTGTCTGACCTACTATCCTCCACTTCTTATAGTTATGCAACCAATTGAGGTCACTACAAATTTGTGTTGTCTTATTTCAATCTGTGCCCTCATGGCCACATGACTACTTTTTTCTTCTCTAATTGACCCTCTATCTTCACCCTGCCCTAACAGAATCTGTTCTAGATTTTCTCTTCACACCTTATTCTCCCTATGTCCTACCATACTGTGTTCTCAAATTGCATAGGATATGCCTGCCTCCTACTCTACTGTGAAAATTGAGACCATGCATTGTAAGCTTCCTCTTCTTCAAATATATACTTCAAAATACTTCCTTATACCTTCATCCATCTTTTTCTTTAGCCTCTAATGAAGATGTGGTCCATTTTGTTGCTAAATCCAACCCCTCTTCTTGTCTCCACAATCCTGTCCCTTCTTAACTTTCCCATCCATCATTCTCTTTAGTCTTACATCTCTCCCTGCCCATTGCATCTTTCTTTGATCCAGTAGACAAATATACATATTTCCCTACTCTCCTTGATAACTTTGCTGTGACTGCCTCCCTTTTAAGGTATCTTCTTTTTCATTGCCAGACTCCTTGAATTGTCCTGTAACTCCTAACCTTCACTTCCCCATCACGTACTTCTGACCTCAGTACTCTACTGAAATTGTACTCTCAAAGATCATTAGTGGTCTTTTAATTGTCACATCTCATGGCCTTCTCAGGCCTTATTCTCCTTTACATCTCTGTAGTATTTCCCACACTGTTGACTACCCCTTCTTCTTGGATGCTCCTGTCCCTCTGCTTGATTGAAACTGCTTTTTTTGAGTTCTCATATTTGTGGGACCACATCCTTCACATTCTTTCATGAAACATCATCTACCTCAAGGGTCTGTGCCTTTTCTTCCCTCTGTATATTCTCTCAGTTGATGTTCTCTACCATTCCCAAGGGTTTAGTTATCAGCTCTTTGCATATGTTGTATGCCAGGACTGACTCAAGCTTCTCAAGTAATTCAGGTTTGAGATTGGAATTACATGAGGCACTCAAGACCAGCTAACAAAAGGAAGTTTATTTAGCTATAGTATAGAAAGAATATTAAACAAGGATATTGCCTCTCCTCCCATTTCTACATATAGAAACAAGTCCTGTCATGTAGGAAGTAATGACCTGCACAGGTATGGGATATCTACTAAATCTGAGGGGCACTGACTTCTGACTGGGTCTCTTTTATGCCCTTAACCTCCTGGACCAATCAAGTTTCAGGGACATCTTCCTTGTCCTTGGTGTTGGTGGAACAACAACTAGCCTAGCCTACACAGCAGATGATTGTCACCATTATATCACTGATTCTCATTTTTCTCTAGAAGTCCAGTTCTGTATCAACAGCTTTTGCCTACTTGTCTCTAATTGGATGTCAACTCTGGCATCTCCAACTGGTGGATGGGTGGAAGAAAGCCCTAGAATGGAATTAGAGGGCCTGATTTCTAATTTTGTTTCGGCCACTTAATCTCATTGTGACCTGGGGCAACTTACTTCTCTGGTGCTTAGTTTCTTCATTTGTACTAGTTGGCCTCTAAGGCCCTCTTCCTGTTCCAAATCAATCAATCAATCAAAAAACATTCATTCAGCACCTGCTTTGTAGCAGGTACTTTATTCTTGCAGGGAATACAAAGAAAAAAATAAAGCAGTCTTCCCTGAAGGAAGTTCCATTATCTCTCTAGAAAGAACATACATAGATGTAAAATAAATGTAGTGTGGGGAATGATTGAATAAGCTGTGGTATAGGAATGTAATGGGATACTATTGTGCAGTAAGAAATGATGAGCAGGCACATTTTAGGAAAACTGGAAAGACTTGTACAAACTGATGCAAAGTGAAGTGAGCAGAACCAGGAAAACATTGTACAGAGTAAAAGCTGATCAACTGAATGACTCAGCTCTTCTCAGCAACACAGTGATCCAAGATAAAGGTCTTATGATGTATGATGCTATCCACATCCAGATAGGAAACTGATGGACTCTGAATGTGGATGGAAGCATACTTGTTTCATTTATTTGGTTTTTTGTTAGTTTGTTTTTACTTTTGATTTGTTTCTTCTTTCACAGATATGACTAATATAGAAATATGTTTTACACAATTGTACATATATCACCTATATCAAATTGCTTATCATTTTAGGAAGAGGGGAGGGGAGGGAGAAAAATTTGGAACTGAAAAGTAAAAATGAATGCTAAAAATTGTCTTTATGTAATTGGAAAAAATAAAATGCTGTTTAAAAATAACTTGTTTACATAAAAAATAAAATAAATATAAGGTAAGCACAGTATAATTTCAGAGAAGAGATATTAGCAGCCAGGACATGAGGAAAGACCTCACGTGAGATTTGAAATGAACTTTGAGGGATGCTAGACGTTTACCAAAGCAGATGGAGGCAGTGCATTCCACCTGGAAGAGAGGGGCAAAGCCAAGAGACAGGAGATGGGATGTTGTGTGTGGGCAACAGTATGGCAGAGCTGTAATGAGAAGGGAGTGCATGAAGGGAGTTATGTTTAAGTCAGGAAAGGTAGGATGAAACCAGATTGTGAAGGACTCTAGTCATGAAGTGGAAGAGTTTGTATTTTATTCTAGAGGGTTTGCAGGCCAAGGAAAAGATTTAAGACAAGTTTTATGCCTTTCTTTATGTCCCCAATGCTTAGTACAGTGCCTAGCACATAGTAGGCACTTCATGAGTATTTATTGGCTCTCACTGTCATTCTCTTTTTCCAGTTAGATAATTTTTAATCAGTCAGTCCACAGATATTAAGCATTTACTATATACCAGGCACTACGTTATTCTTTAGCGATACAAAATCAAAGCATGAAACAATCCCTACTCTCAAGGAACTTGCATTCTTTGGGGGATACAAGTAGATAGCTGTTCATTTACTTCTATTCTAGAGTATTATGTTCAGAATTTCCAAGATTATCTTCTTCTTGCTATTTTTAATTTTTAAAAAAAAATTTATGTGTTTCCCAAAAGCTTATAAATTCACTGAAATGAGAGTCCATTTCTTATGCCTTTCTATATCTCATAGTTCCTAGACCTCACAAAAGCACCTGGTTTGGTGCCTTGCATATTGTTTGCATGTATACCAGTAAGGGCTGAATAAATATTGATTGATTGATTCATTCATTCATGGATAAGTTTATCCCCAAGAAATAAAGAGCTAAGGAGATGCTATAGTGGATTGTTAAATACTTTATCCAAATAGGATAGATTGGATTCTGTGGACCCTGATTAATAAGTCTAGTAACTGTTGAACACGATCATGTGCTGGAATGATGCCAACCCCTCCCTGGGCCTCCTCCAGTCATAGCTTGTTATTGACTGTCTCTTCTCTCCCCAGTTCCCTTCTACCCACAATGAGGGGAGGTTCTGCTTTTAGCCAGAGCGGTGAGTGCAATGCAATCTCTTTCTTGGCACTAACCCCACTCCTTTTGGAAATTTCCACAGAGTTGTAAAAAAGAATCAAGAAGTTTTTGCCCAGAGGAGACCCAGATTAAGATCAACTGGATGATAAACACTGAATGACTTTAATAAGTTTTGGTTGTGGGCACAGGCTTATTTTAGGCAATGGTCTAGGTTGCTGAGAACCCACATTTTAGTCTGGCTGAAATACTGTTATTATCCATGGCAGATAGGACCAAGCTTATACATATTCCAGCCATGGATTTTGCCACTATTCTGAACTCTAGTTACAGACATGCTAAGTCATTTGCAGTCCTTACCTGTGATGAGGGAATTTGTACAGCACCTACTGTGTGCTAAGCACTTTTATAAAAATGATCTCATTTGATTCTCACATAGCCTTGTGAAGTAGGTGCTAATTATGCCTATTTCACAGTTGAGGAAACTGAGGCAAACAAAGGTTAGGTGATTTGCCCCCATGGTCATATAGCTAGTAAGTGTCTGAGACTGAATTTGAACCTGGTTCTCCCTGAATCCAGTTCCGCACTCTCTACACTGTAACCACCTCACTGCCTTTATGGATGACCTGGAGATCAACTCCAGGCCCTTATAAGAGAGAGTCTGCTTTGGTCTGGAACTTTTTCATGAAGCTTGGCCCCAAACCATGTTTAAGTTCTTTGGGGGCCCAGAGATTGGGCTAATTCCAGAACTATTGGGAGCTTCTGGCCTTTTATGGACAAGGGTTGTAGACCAAACCCTCCACTCTAAACTGCTTTCTCAGCCTTTCTACCATCACCACCTGGAGTACATGAATCAGAACACCCCCTGCCTACCTACCTCCTTTTCCCC
This sequence comes from Notamacropus eugenii, assembly GCF_028372415.1. Classification (NCBI taxonomy): domain Eukaryota; kingdom Metazoa; phylum Chordata; class Mammalia; order Diprotodontia; family Macropodidae; genus Notamacropus; species Notamacropus eugenii. The sequence continues at coordinate 424,999,761 of NC_092876.1, read as the reverse complement.
AGCAACACTTAACAAGATGTGAAAATGAATTGTTTTTTCAAGGCAACGAAATAATCCTAGAAAGCCTCCTGAAACCTCCTCCTTGTGGGAAAGTAATCCTGTGTTCTTGAAGGCTATACGAGTGGAGCAAAAGCTAAAGAGGCTTCTGTATAGGTCCAGTGATGTAAGTCTTCACATTCAAGGACCCAGCCTAGTTAAGTCCTTTAGACTTCTTATCAGTTTGACCGCAAGATGATTTGAGTTTTTATTTTGTTTTGTTTTGGCCCAACTTGGAGAAACTATCAATTTAAATATATAAAGGAGTTACAGTCCCCTTGGCAAGAAGTATAACCTCTTCCTGCAAGATTGGAGTGAAGCAGTTAGTAGGGAATGATGTCATAAAAAATGTGACTGAGGAAAAAAAAGAAGCCAATAGTTTTCGGGTTGTTTTTTTTTCTGTGAGTTTCTCAGCAGAGAAGGTGGTAGGAGGGGTGCTATGGGAGGCTTAAGGAGAGAAGAGATTTAGAAGAATATTAATAGCTAACTAACATTTATATAGTATGTTAAGGTTTACAGAGTGCTTTACATCTTTTCTCTCATTGAATCTTCCCCACAATACTGTGAGGCAAGTGCTTTTTCTCTGTTTTGCAGATGTGGAAACTGAGGCAGATAGAGATTAAGTGACTTGCGCAGGATCACATAGCTACTAATTAGTGCCTTCACCAAGAATTGATCTTAGCTAGTAAGTGTCTTGAGCTTGAGGAAGGTCTATTAGAGCTTTATCCACCACAGACTTCCGTGAAGAGCAAGGTAGCACATTGATTAAGTGCATTGATTACTTTGCTGCAATAAAGGCCCATTCAAAGGAGAGGATATAAATTTGTGGTGAACCCAGTCAACATAGTTTTATGATTTTCACCAACTCCATTTAGCAACCAAGGAGACAAACAGTGATATAATCAATTTGGCGAGGCATTTGATAGTAGAGGTTAGTGTAGAGTTGAACTGGTTCATCAAGACATCAACATAGGGAAGAGAAAATAGTGTAGCCAATGTATGGGTGAGGAAAGAACGAAGGGCTGGAGGAAATGGAAGTTATGGTGAGTAGGTATAATAGGCTTAAGGGTTGTAAGGTGTAAGGAAAGATGGATTGGTAAAACATCAGATAAAAGAATTTCAGCATTCACAAACATGGAAGAAGAATACTTCTGAAGAGTATGGCAAGATCGAGAGTGTTGTGACTGTCTTTGTGGTAAGTTAAAGTAGAGGAGGAATATGTTGAGTTGAGTGGATTGAAAAACTGAAAAGTTAGGATATTTGAAGGGATGTCAGTGTGTATGTTGAAGTTACTGAGGAAAGAAGGCAAATGTCCTAAGGGTCAATAGATATTCCCCAGGATCTGGATGGGGTGATGTTTGGATAGTGTGAGTCTCAAAAAAGAATTGGTTGCTGAGTGTTAGTGATAGAGGGAGAGTTTGGAGCAAACAGCATTTTCTGATTCTTCTCCCACAGTTTGTGAGTCAGGGGGATGAGAGGAAGTACAAGCCATTCCTGGAAAGGGTGGTGAGGAAAACCATGTCTTCCAAAGGGAGCCAGGTCTCAGAGTGTGTCAGAAGATGGAAAGAGTAAGAAAGGAAGAGGTTTAAGATGAAAGGAAATTTGTTAATTTGGAGTAAGCATTCCAGAAGTGGAAGGGCATATAGATCTAGTGCAGAACCTTACTGGGTTGAGGAAGGAATAGCAATAAAAGACTGAGCAAAGGAGATGGAGATCTGGATTTGTACTTTGGCAGTGGAAGATTCAGAATCATTGGCTTAGGGAACATAAAGGAGGGTAAGGGGAAACTACATCTTGAGGACTGAATTTAGCCAGAGTGTCAGAGTTTGGAAAGAGGTCCTTTGGGGAATGTAGGTGAATAGACTCTTCAGGATTGTCCCTTGGAGTACCTGTGCAAAGAAGTCTATGGGGCCTGAGAGAGAAGCCTGGTGGTAGGTGACAGGATCTCCCTGTACTCTCTGCTTAGGTAGCATGCGTAGATACATTTATACATACACATATACATGCCTATATATGTATGTATTAGTATATGAATGTATAGATTTATACACACATGTGTATATAGGTATATATTTAAAATTTAGGAATAAATTACATATATTGGGAATGCCAGCTTTTTGCTGCTAGCTGTAAGCAATTGAAAAGATCTACAGACAACTACAAGAAGAAATAAGAACTTAAACATTTGAACTTGCAGTGGGAGTGGAGATGAGCAGGGTTCGAAAGAGATTGTATACTGGGAGTGGGATACCTTAAAAAATGACTCCAAAAAATTGTAGGGGAAAGGTTGATGCCATTACATATTCAGTTTTAGACATGAATTTAAGGTGCTGGCAGAGTGTTCAAGAGGAGATAACTATTCTGGGGAAAGCCTGAGATTGGAACTAGAGATTTGGTAATCATTTTCATTCAGGTGATTCTTGAAGCCCTGGGAGTAGATAAAATCCACAAAAGAGAAAGGGGAGAGAGGGAAGAGGAATAAAGAGAGACTTTTAAGGCACCCCTACATGAAAGGAGTGGACAGAGAATGCAGAGCCAGCCAGAAAGTCAAACAGCAATCCCAGAGATAGAACCATGAAAGGGAAGCATCATAGAAACTAAGGGAGGCAGCAGCATGGTGTAATGGTTTTTGAATTTGGAATTGGAGGAGTTGGTTGGGAGTTACAGCCCTGCACCTTGGTACCTCTTTGACTTTGACATAATCCTAGCCATTTAACCTCTCTGGGCTTCAAAGAATATGGACAAGATGACCTATAGGGTCCCTTAAATTCCAAATCAGCAATGATAATAGGAATCAAGGATATCAAGGAGGGGGTTGTCCCCAAAATCAGATACTATGACAGACGCCAAGGAGAAGAAAAACAGAAAAAAGGTTTGCAAAGTGCTTTCCTCACAATAGCCATGTAAAGAAGGTAGAATAAGTCTCCTGACTCTAAATCCAGAACCATTTCTATTACACAGTGCTAGTGTTCATATGTGTGAATGTTCACTTGGAAACATTTCCATATAATTTTTGTTGGAAAAAGATAATAGAATGCAGGGTCTGAAAACCTATGAGTTTTGGTTTTTTTTAAGGCAAAAATCCTCTGATTATGGACACCCTTTGATGATTTCTAGGGTCATCAGTTTCTTTTGTGGGGAAAAGAATGGTAAAGACATTTGTCTCTGGAGATTAAAGGGAAGGAATTTGCCAAAGTAATAAAATCTAACAAAAGAGTTTTGGAGCTAAACTTCTCATATCCAAAGCCTAGCACATAGTAAGTATTAAATAAATACTAGTTGAATGAATGACTGAATTGAAACTTTGGTTATGTCATTGCAGGTATTTCTTGGTGGATTTTTATGCACCGACAACAGCTGTTACGAGCATAATGGACCACTTATCCAGAGATGTTGATGTGGTCAGACCGAATATTGTGAAACACCCACAAACCCTCCCAGTGAAAGAGTGTGAAGGCATTATTCCTGTTCCTTTTGAAGATAAATTATATTCCAAGAAGAAATAAATAGAAAATGTGGCTGGTTGCAGCCTTATTTCTAATTCCCTGACAAAAGTGCACCATTTATTATCAGTTCACTATTCTTGACCTTTAATTGTGTAAAAACTTTGTAATTAACAAATGGCAAGTGTACTTTTAATTTTTGAAAGTTACTATGTTAATATAATAATAAATTTAATATAATAGTAAAGTAACCTTGGGTCTCTCTTCTCAGAAGGATGTGACTTGCTCAGGTTGTCCAGTTATCCCCAGTCCTATGTAGGGCCATAATATCATTATTTTTCTCTTTTAAAAAAGAATGTTCGAGTCATAGCATCACAATTGTAATCATTGTTGAAAACTGAAAGAAAAGTGAATGACAACCGTCAGAAGGGCAGATGGAGTGAAACTGCCTTGAACTGCTAGGGACTTTGTTTCTAACCAATGATAAACCTACTGTGTATAAACTGATATTTAAAACCACTGTGTGATATTTGTACAAGTTCCTTCTCAAGAGGGTAATAAAAGTGATTTTAAAAATTAATATAAAGTCAAGAAGAATATTCTTGACATTCTCATCTTCATGCTCTCTCAACATACTTTCATTAGGGTAGCTGAGTTTGATTGTTTTTTTGGCAGAGGATCCAGACTTGACCAAAATTCAGAGAACTGTCTGTGCAACGTCGGAGGAAATGCAGAAGAAAGGGAAGTTGTATTTTATTTAACTGTGAGCAGATTTCTGGCCTTTTTTTTTTTAAGTCAAGAACCTGTGGGTTAAATTCAACATATATGAAGTATTTTCTGTATAAGACACTGTCCTAGGTACTGTGTAATATAAAGATGATAGCTTACGCTGGAATAGTACCTTCGGTGCATTCACATTTGATGCTTACAACAACCCCTGTGTAGAGAATGGTATGATTATTCTCGTCCCCATTTTACTAATAAGGAACTTGAGACTTAAGGTTACGTAATTTGCTGGTGGTGGCATAAGTAATGAATTATAGGGCCTAGGACTTGAGGCCACATAGGCCAGTGTCAAATCAAGCACACTTTCCACAGTGCCAAGCTGTATCATGTTCTCGAGGATACAATTCTAATACAGATGGAATATTAGGAATGCACAAGAAATCATACTCAGGATGGTAGGAGAGATTTGAGGAGAAAGAGGTTACTTCTTTCTGTATTGATTTAGGGAGCTGGACCTTGAAAGAGGTCATCAGGCAAAGATGGTGGGGCAGGAAGAGCATATTTGAGGCATAGGAGACTGTATGAACAAAGGCACAGGTGAATCATTTTTGTCCTCTTCTTTTGGCAGGGGTGGATGGGGGGAGGCATAGTAGGTACAAGATGTTTTGTGAAGCCTGGGTTTCCCTAAATTGTGGGACGCCAAATGCAACACGTGAGGGAATAAGAGCCTCACACAAGCCATCCGTCTTGTTACCAGGAAATACAAATAGTAAATTTAGCCTTTGATTTAACTGGCATTGCTGGAGAGTCATAGAGAGTCTCCCAAAGTAAGTTTTAAGAACATTGAAAGTTCCTGGAATGAACACTCAATCCGTCATCTTCAGCCTTGCTCCAAAGTCTCCTGACATTTCATTTATAGTGTCACATGTACCACTTCCCTCATTTGGTGCACAACTTTAAGAATGATGTCAGTACTACCTTGGTTTAAAAAAAAAATTTCACATTTCTGTGCTAAGTTGTTCTGAAGAGGAGGTGGGGCATGCTTTGAGACTAGATGTACCATTGGTACTTGGTAATTTTCCTTGGGGAAGATGACTGATCTTCTGCATCTCTTTCAGGTCATGCAAATGTTCGGTTTTATGGCATGATTTAGAAAAGAGCTCACAGGGAAGCTTGCTAAGTAAGTAGGACAGCAATTCTGTGTGCCAGTTACTGGCCTCCAAAAACCCTCTGACCTGCCTGTGAACACTCAGAGGTTCCCTGCCTCATGAGCTGCAATTGCTTCCTTTCAACAACAGGACCTCCTCTGTTAGTGTTTTTTTCAGTCCTTCACAATAATAGCATCTGTGTAGCACTTTAACGATTGCAAAGCTCCTTACATGTGTTGTCTCCTTTGATCTTTACAACAACCCTATGAAGATTGTTATCCCCATTTTATGGATGAGCAAAAGGAAGTGTCTGAGGCGGGATTCAAATTCAGGACTTCCTGACTCGCACTGGAACCACTTTGCTCCCAAGTACCTTCACAACTTAGCCCCAACCTCACTGTCCTTGACTCTTTTCCCATACTGAGGTTTCAGCTAAGCTGGCCTTCCCTCTGTTTTTCACACACTACACTCTATCTCTGTACCATTGTAGTAACTCCTGCTGTGCCTGGAGTGTTCCCTTCTCACGTTAGCCTCACAGAATCCTCCTTTTCCTTAAAATCTCAGCCTAGCCGTGCAGCCTTTGTCTCCTCCCTAAACTCCTCTGTGTTGAGCCACGTTGTATTTAGTTGTGATTATTTCCTTTATATTTCTTCCCTATAAACTTTTATATTGTCACCTTGTCTTCCCCATTGGAATTAGTCTTTGTTTTGTATCTCTAGTGCCAATCCAGCAAGTGCCTGGTATTCTGTAGATGCTTAATACATACTTATCAAATGACTAGTCTTTTCTTTGATTGCCTGGCTTTTTTGAGTTGCTGGCAAAGAAACCTTGCATTTGTTTACAATTTCCAAGGTCTGCTTTTGTACGTCTTTGTCAAATCAGGATAAATAAAAGACTTGGTTACTTCAGTAATAAACTCATACTGGTTAGAGATATGGACTCATTGGTGAGATTTGATTTCCCAGAGCTTTGATGGCCCTCAGAGAGTGAAAATGGAGAGGTTTAGCTTGGTGAAGAACCAAGTGGTAGCCAGGATGCTTATGAGCAGGAGAGGCTAAGTCTAAAGGGGGATGGAAAGAATGACCTCTTTCTTCACCTCCTTATAAATAGGAAAAGATCATTGTGTATTCACTTTTTAATTCATTTAAAAATTTTTTTTAAAAGAATTGCTGGATAATATCAATGTGGCTTCACTTGATGTGACCTAGCTGCAGTGTAGAAAGTTACCCTTTGCTATATATAATTAGGTGAAATTAACTATTAGCTTAGAGGAGTAGTTAGAAAATTCTTGGCTACAACTGTGAGATGCCATAACATCCCCATTTATAAAAGGAAGTTTAGGGACAGCCCAGGAAAATAACCAAAATAAAGTTTTAATTACATATCCTCTTCCTGTGCTTTATGTTGGAAAATTACCCATTCTTTCCTCTGACCCACTCCACAAATACTACCTTTCTGTCAATAGCCTGGTCTCAGCTGTTTGAAGAAGGAAGCTAATTAAACAAACTTACACAGGCTAAATGCTTAGTGTGTTGGCTCTCCAAGGAAACAGAGACAAGTTCAATTAAACATTAAGTACTCTGAGCTTAAATCCTACTGGGGAAATATAACATATACACAAGTATGTTCCTTCTTGACCCCACTGGGTCATTATTGGAATCATTATCTATGACCTGCCCCTCTAAGTATGGTGTACCCCAAGGCTCTCTACTGGGCCTTCCTCTCTCTCTAAACCCTAACAGTGATTCCACTGGAATAAGAACTAGACTGTTAATGTCATTAGTATAGAGATCTCCCAGATGGGAAAATTTCCTTTACCTTTGAAAGTTTTATTGCTTTCTCTGCAACTTAGTTTAGAGAAGTTGCCTAGAGTGCTAAAAAGTTAAGCGTTTTGCCCAAGGTCAAAGTCAATTTGAGGCAGGACTTGAACCGAGATCTTGACTCTCATTCCAGCTCTCTATACACTATGCCATATTACTTCTTTGTCTTTGTGCAGCTGATACTGAAATTATAGTAGCTGTGCTTTAACCCTTCAGTCTTGCATTGCTGAATGCTTGCTGGACAGTTCCACCTGGCATCAAGGTGGCACAGTAGATAAGGAACATTGATCTTGGAGCCAGGAAAACCTGAGTTCAAATCTTGCCTCATACTCTTAATGGCTTTGTGACACTGGTCAAGTCACTTTCTGCATTTCACCCTGTCTTCTGTAATATGAGGGTGTTGGAGTCAGTGTCTTCTAAGGAACTTTCCAGCTCTAAATTATTGGCTTCTCCAATTCAACATGTCCCAATCAACTCATTTTCCCTGTATTCCCATCATTCTCTAAATTCACCTCTCTAATTTTCTCAATTTCTGTTGAGTATGTTGATGTTGAATATATCAACATCCTTCTAGTCACCCAGGTTCACAACCTAGGAATCATTGTTGACTCTTCCCTCTTCTTCATCGTTCCACTATTTTCCTTCCCTTTCCAATATCCAAACAGTTTTTGTTGGCTATACCTCTATTTCTCAAAGCCATCCTATTCTCTCCAGTTCCTTGGTCATCAACCTGGTGCAGGCACCTCCTCACCCCTCTTCTCTAGCTCTTCATGGTGATGCTAAGACAGTCTTCCAAAAGCACAGGTCTGATCATGTCACTTTCGTGTTCAAGAATCGTGGTGTCTCCCTGTTCCATCCAGGATAAAATACAAACACTTTAGCATGGCATTTTTAGTCCCAATCTTGTTCAACTTCACAGACATTTCTTGTTATTCTTTTTCATGAATTTCCAGACTAATGGACCTATTCATTGTTTCCCAAACTCAGCATGATCTCTTCCACTTTTGCCTATCCAAAAGGATGCAATCCTTCCTTACCTCTGCCTCCTAGAATTCCTAACTTCCTTCGGGGCTCATGGAAGGTGTCATCTTTCCTGGTAGGTGGAAAAGAAGGTTCATGGAAGGTGCCTAACCCTAACCCTAAAAATGGTATAATTTGTGTTGTTCCTTAAATTGTGTTGGTTTAATAATAATAGCTTATGTATAATACTTTGCCTCTCTCTTTCTCTCTCTCTCTCTATGTTCTACTGCCCTCCATTTATCCATTCTAATCCTTAGTTGAATGTAAAACCCCTTGAAAGAATTATTTCTATCTATATCCCTAGTAATACCTTTCATATGGCAAGTCCCTAATAAGCATTTGTATGTTGAATTTAATAATACGATATAAACTGAAGGAAGGCACTAAGTAGGGATCACAGAGGAGATAGTCTCTGAACTGAACCTTGAAGGAAATTAAGGATTATGAGGTAGAGACAGTGTACTCTAGGTAGGGGATACATCCTATACAAGCACACAGAGGCAAGAAATGTTTGTTGAGGCCATGGAATAAGTGGAATAAGTCATCCACTTTGGCTAGACTATCATGTTACAGAGGGAGTAGAAGAATGAAATAAAGATGGAAAAGTAAGTAGCCCCCAGGTGGTGGAGGTCCTTCAATGCCAAGGTAAAGAGTTTGTATTTTATCCTAGAGGCAAATGGGAGTCACTGAAGGTTTTTGAGTAGGAGAGCAATAGAAATTGAACCTGTTCTTCAAGAATGGTATTTTGTCAGCCATTCTTTTCCCATAAATTCAACCATCCTCTGCAGATGATTCTGACATCTCTTTATCCATCCCTAAACCTCTCTCTTCAACTCGTCTCACGTCTCCAACTACCTAGTGAACATGTCCCTTAGACATCTTAAACTCCATGTCCCAAACTGAACTCATCTTACACACACACACACATACACACACACACACACACACACACACACACACACACACAAAACAAATAAACCTCTTTTTCCTAACCTTCCTATTATGGGCAAAAACCATTGTTTTCCTAGTAGGCATCTAAGTTTGAAACCTGGGCAACATGCTCAGCTCATTCCCTTCTCCAGTCTGTTGCTAAATTCTGTTAGTTCTGCCTTCAGATCATACACACACACACACACACACACACACACACACACACACACACACACATATTCAAATTATCTCATATATATATATATATATATATCCCCTTCTGTCCTCTGACGTTGTTCCCACTCTGGTGCAAACCCTCATCACTTCACAACTGCAATAACCTCCAATAACCTGCTGGTTGGTCTCCCTGCCACTCCCACTGTCAAAATGATTTTCCCAAAGGTCAGGCCTGACCATGTCTCCCTCCCACTTAAACTCCAATGGTTCCAGGATCAAATGTAAAATCCTTTGGCTTTTAAAACTTTTATAAAACCCCTGACCTCTTCCTACTATTCAGTCTTGTATCTTATGGGGCCATTTCTAGTTGTCCTGATCTATATCTAGCCACTGGATCCAGAGGCTTGCACAGCTCTCCCTCACTTAAGTCCAATTTACTTGTAAGTCATGGCATCTTCTTCCGGATGTCATGGTCTCTTCGAGAATGAAGGACAGACAAAACCAACCTGTACCTTACTCCTGTCTATACTTTCTACAGTCTTGTGACACTGGCTTCTTTGTTTCTTCCACAAGACACTCCCATCTCCCATGCCAGAAAGTACTCCATCTTTGTCTCTGCCTCCTGGCTTCTGTGACTTCCATCCATCTCAACTATAATTCCATCTTCACCAAAAAACCTTTCCCAATCCCTCTGAAATTGTCTCCAACTTATCCTGTATATGAGGGTATGAGGGTGTTCAAGGAGGACTAGCACCTCTGGTATAAAGGCTTGCTGAGCCCTTTTCAGGGCTGCTCATCCACCTTTGGTGTCCATTTGGAACTCAACTCTCACCTATGGCTTCAAGAAGCTGTAGCATGCACAGTGTCCGCACCCCAATAAATCCAGATGGGCTAAACCAAGTTGAGGGCAACCTATGGTATATCTCCCTAACTCACCAGTAGGTTTGAGGCTCATAGGTTCCCCTCAACCTGGTGACTGAAGCAGGCACTGTGGAGCATTTAGAGGTTGATCATACATTGAAGATGCCAAGGTCATCCACTGCATCCTGGGCTGTTTCCAGTCATCCTGATTGCTCTTGCCACTGGATTTCAACGACTCTGGAAGAAAGAGTGAGGCTGATGACTGTGTAACTCTTCCTGAAATCCAGTTCATGGACAATTCTAGACATCACCTGTGATGTCATCAGTCTTCTTTGAAAAACAAACAAAAACATCTTGTATTTAAATAGTTATTTGCATGTTGTTTCCTTTGGTAGGTTGTGAGCTTCTTGAATATGAGGATTATTTTTGTCTTTCTCTGTATTCCCAGCTTTAGCACTGTGAATAACTCATAGTAGGTGCTTAATAAATGCTTGTTGACTTGAGTCATATTAGAGAGAGAGAAAGATTGTTATTGAGTTATTCAGGAATCTTTTGCAAAAGTCTAGGTGAAAGATGACGAGGAGAGTATGTATGTAGAGAGGAAACAGATGCAAGAGGTGACAAAGTAGAAATGGATTCTTGGTATTGGGGTTGAGGGAAAGTAAAGCATCTAGGATGATTCCAGGACTGTGAGCTTGGGTGACAGAAAGGATAGTGCTTTATAAAGATAATTTAAACTCATGGAAGCTACTAAAATCATTGAGAGAGTGTAGGGAGAGAAGAGCAGAGGGCTCAGGACAGAATGGTGGTTTGGGGTGCAAATGGGTAGAAGTACATTTAAGGAGACTAAAGCCTGGTAGGAGGAAAAACCAATGTCACTAAAACCAGAGGAAGAGGTTGGGAAGCAGGAACTAAGTATTCATATAATGCCTACTTTGTGACAGGCACTTCTAAGCATTTTACAAGGAGATCTTCCTGACTCCAGGCCCAGAGGGGTGATGGTAGTAATCCAGGGTTGATATGACAGGAAGATAGGGGATTGAGAGCAGAGGACAGTGTAGTATTGAAGTAACTATAAGGTTTACTTTCAAGTGACATGAAAGGCACGGAGAAGACTAGTTTTCCCACATACATTACAGTAAAGCTCAAATGTTGGTGAAGAAATCCAAAGACAAAACAACAGTCAGCTCCTTCATCCAGTCTATAACTGTCCAGTGAGAGACAGAAGCTGTAGGTGTGGAAGAAAGATCCCATTAGGGAAGTTAGCACAAGCTCAAGTTAAACAGGCCCTGGGTGGAATGAAGTCCACAACAACCTGACAAGGGTCAGGAAGACTGAAAGACTTCAGGGCTGATATCTGGGAGGGTCTGAAAACTCATGGCACCTTGAGCAGAGATGCCCTCGGGCCAGAAACCCTCAGCCCCTTATACTAGAACACATCAGACTTAGAAACCATAAAGGGGAAATGGAAGGCTACCAGATATTCTATGGAAGCCAGTGATAGGAATCCAGGAAATAAGGGACATGACCAAACAGGGCTTTGCTATCCCATCTAAAATTTCAGGATGGGGGCTGAGTCTAGCCTTGGCACATGGTTATCCCATAAATTGAGGCTGTAGATATGAATTGTTATTCATCCTTTGTTTTCTAAGAGGACCAGTAACATCATGTTATTGGGGTCAAGGTACAGTGTATCTGGGCTATAGGTGATAGATATCAGTAACTGGAAGAAAGCTCCAAACATAATAAGGAAATATGGTTCAAAGAAAATCAAGAGTTAAACAGAGAAGAGAGTAACCAGAGCCTCAATCAATCAACAAACATTTCTTAAGCACTTGCTGTGTGCCAGATAATGTGCTAAGTATTGAAGATACAAAAAGAGGCAAAAGATAAGTCTCTGTCCTCAAGAACTTATACAAACAAATCTGCAGCTCTTGGAGATATACTATATGCCAACACTCTTGCTCCATTCTTACAGCATTTGCTTCCTTGGGTTCTGTTGCTCCTCTCTCTATCAGTTTCTGTATTTAACTATTTGCCTAAAGTAGAACCTCAAAGAGCATTTCTTCTTTTCTTGGATTTTAGATTGAATGAACATGGCATATTCTTTTTTTCAGTGTTCCATCATTATCCATATGGCTTTTCTAGCCTCCTCAAGCATCCTTGCAATGTGACATCAGGTCTTGAGGTCTTCCAAAAGCTCGTGCCCTTGAGATTTTCCAACAGTTTACTTTCTTTTTTCCACTTCAGAATCTTGTCCATCTATGGAACTTCAGTCATTTCTCTGATCCAAATATCCTCTATTTCTTCCCCATGGAGAAATGCTTCCTTCCCTCAGGAAAGTCTGCTTTAGATCTGGGATCCTATCATGATGCAACAACATATGCCATGAAATGTAGAAAATAATGTAATGGCAATTTAAATGGGGAGATCTTTCCCATTCATTAGTAGGCCCGTGTGATCTGCCTGAGTCACATGCAAGCCTGAGTCCCATGGAGCCTGTGGTGGAATGAGTTTGCTGAATGGGTGGAACAGGAAGAGCTAGAGCAGAGCTGAAAGGAAATTGGTCATGAGAACAGTCAGATGCAGGCAGCTGGCTAGTGTGAGTGAAAGAACTTGTTTGTGATTTTGTTTAAGGGAGCTGTTTTGTGGGAAGCCTAGCAGGGAGAAGCCTTGGAGATCGTGTTGTTCTCTGCATTATTATTATGTGTAGATTTTTGTTACTATGATGGATTTGGCTTTCTGGTGTCTTCATAAATGTTTTGGTTCTGTCTTCTATGTGAAAAGTCTGTAGTATTTCATGATTCAGAATTGTGCTGTGATATTCATGGCCAGTGTAAGCACTGTGAATATTGCATTGGTACTACAGATGATAAGCATCTGTACTTGCTCGTGACACTAGAGATATATTTTTTGATAGGAATATTCTGACTATAGAAACTCTCACATTAATTAAAAGTCTTAATAATGTGCAGAATCCTCTCATCCTCAGTGAGAGGTCTAGTAATCACCTTCTAAATTCTATCTTACCAGGAATTTTAGAAGACAACATACCTTTAAGTAACTTACAAAAAGCAGACAATATGTTATCCTCCTCCTATCTTTAGTATTTCAGTCTCCCCAAAATATCAATAGCAGCTTTCAAAATGCTTTCCAATTTATTTTTAAGCCCTATGGCCTGGAGTTAGAAGACTCATCTTGCTAAGGTCAAATCTGACCTCAGACACTTACTAGCTCTGTGACCCTAGGTAATTCATTTAACCCTGTTTGCCTCAGTTTCCTCATCTATAAAGGGAGCCAGGGAAGGAAATGGGAAACCCCTCCAGTATCTTTGCCAAGAAAACCCCACATGGGGTCATGAAAAGTCAAACACAGCTAAGAACAACTGAACAGCAGCAAATGGCAATCCTTTAATTAAGAGTCTTCTGTTCAGCTCTAGCTACATTAATAACCACAATTGCCATAGGAATATAATTTGTACTTCACTCATGTCAGCCTCTGAACTTGATTGTTTCCTTTTAAAAATGTTTATTTTTATATGCACGTGTAATCTGCCCCTTCTCCTGTCCCCCAGTTGAAAACAACACTAAAGAAACTTGTCATCATAAGTATGTAGAGTCCAACAAAACAAATTCTCAAGTTGGCCATGCCCCCAAAACTTATATTTCTCTGTGCATTAATCTCTGTTCATCTCTTCTCTGGCAAGAGATGACTGGTGTATTTCATATTCATTTTATCTGGACTTGTGGTTTTTCGCTACATTGATTAGAATTCTAAAATTTTTCTAAATTATTTTTTCTGTAATGCTGACACTATAAACTCTTCCAGCTCTACTCACTTCATTTTGCATGAATTCATAGAGAACATCTCAGTTTCTTCTTAAAACATTCATTTAATCATTTGGTTTTTTTAAAACTTATTTTAAATTTATTTTAGCACTCTTTTCTTTTTACATTTTCAGTTTCAAATCTCTCTCTCCTTACCACCCCTCCCCTGCCCAGTCAGAATACAAGCAATATGATATCAATTATTTATGTGAGGACATGCAAGACATATTTCTATATTGGCCATATTTTTTAAAGCAAGAAAAATGAAATGAGAAAATTATACTTCAATTTGTGATCAGCTCTTCAGTTTTTTCTCTGGAGGTGGATAGTAATTTTCATCATGAGTCTTTTGGAATTGTTTGAATCATTGTATTGATCAGAGTAGTGAGGTCTTTCACAGTTGATCATAAATCATAACATTTTTGTTACTGTACTCAGTGACCTCTTGGTTTTTCTCACTTTACTTTTGCATCAGTTCATATAGATCTTGACAATTTTTTTCTGAAACCACTTCCCTTGTCATTTCTTATACCACAACAGCACTCCATCACAATCACATGTCACATGTTCAGCTATTCTCAGTTGATGAGCATCTTCTTGATTTCCAGTTCCTTGTCACCACAAAAAAGCTTATACACACACACACACACACACACACACATGCATATGTATATCAAAGGTAATGAAAGGAAAAAGGACTATATATATACATACATATGTATATATGCACATATATACATATGTATGTATATGTCCTTTTCTCTTTTATTTCTTTGGGATACGGACCTAGTAGTGGTATTGCTGGGTTAAAAGTATGCATAGTTTTATAACCCTTGGGGTATTGTTCCAAATTGTTCTCCAGAATGTTTGCATCAGTTCACAACTACACTAACAGTTCATTAGTGTACCTGTTTTACCCCATCCCTTCCATCATTTGTCATTTCTGATGTGTATCAAGGGGTACCTCCAAGTTGTTTTAATTTGTATTTCTCTAAACAGTGGTGATTTAGAACATTTTTTCATAGTTTTGATTCCTTCTGAAAACTTCCTGTTCATATCCTTTGACCATTTGTCAATTGAAAAATGGCTTTTGTATTTATAAATTTGACTTGGTATATATTTGAGAAATGAGATCTTTATCGGAGAAGTTTGCTATGAAAACTTTTGATACTACTTCATTTTCTATGGTACCTTTTAGCAAAGCGTAGTTGCCCTGCTTATCTCTTTCAATTAGGTCTATTTTTGCTTTTGCCATGTCCGAGATCATGATTGCTATCCCTGACTTTTTTTTTTTACTTCAGCTGAAGTACATTAGATTGTGCTCCATCCCTTTATTTTAATTTTGTGTGTCTTTCTGTTTCAAGTGTATCTCTTGTAAACAACACATTGTTAGATTCTGATTTCTCATCCATTCTGCTTTCTACTTCCATTAATAGATAACTGCATCTCATTCACATTCATAGTTATGATTACTGTGTATTTCCTCCATCCCATTATCTTCTGTTTCTTCCTCTCTCTTTTTATCCTGTCCTTCTTCAAAAGTCCATTTTGTGTCTAACCACATCCTCCTTTAATCTGCCCTCGCTTTTATCATCTCCCATATTTCTTTTAGTCCCTTCCCCTCATTTACCTCCTGGGAAAGTTACAATTCAATACACAACTGAATGTGTGTGTGTGTGTGTGTGTGTGTGTGTGTGTGTGTGTGTGTAAATTATTCCTTCTTTGAACCACTTCTGATAAGAGTGAAGTTCAAACATTGCCTACCACCCCTCTATTTTCTCCTCCGTTGTAAAAGCTCTTCCTTGAGGGTCTCTTTTATGGGAGAAAATTTTCCCCATTCTACCTTTCCCTTCCCCCTTCTTCCAGTGCCTTCCCTTTTCTCTCCACTTCATTTTTTTTTTTTGGAGATCATTACAGCATAATCAATTCACACCCATAACTTCCATCTATATAAACCACTTTTAACTTGCCTCAGTAATGATAAAATTCTTAGGAGTTACATGCATCATTTTTCCATGTAGGAATGCAAACAGTTTAACTTTATTGAGTCCATTTTGATTACTCTTTCATGTTTGCCTTTTTATTATGCTTCTCTTGAGTCTTCTCTTTGAATGTCAGATTTTCTACTCAGCTCTGGTCTTTTCATCAGGGATGCTTGAAAGTCTTCTATTTCATTAAATATTTTTTTTCCTGAAGGATTATACTCACTTTTGCTGGGTAGGTGATTCTTGGTTGTAATCCTAACTCCTTTGCCTTCCAGAATATCATCCTCCAAGCCCCTCTGCTCCTTTAATGTGGAAGCCACTGAATCTTATGTGATCCTAATTGTGGCTTTAAGATATTCGAATTTTTTTTCTTGCTGCTTCAAATATTTTCTCTTTGACCTGAGAACTCTGGAATTTGGCTATACTATTCCTGGGAGTTTTCATTTGGGGATCTTTTTCAGGAGGTGACTGGTGTAGTCTTTCAATTCCTATTTTACACTCTGGATCTTAGATATCAGGGGAAGTTTTCCTTCTTAATTCTTGAAATATGATGTCTAGGATTTTTCTTTGATCATGATTTTCAGGTAGTTGAATAATTCTTAAATTGTCTCTGTTTTCCAGCTCAGTTGATTTTCTGTTGTGATATTTCACATTTTCTTATATTTTCCATTCTATTGACTTTGTTTTATTGTATCTTGATGTCTCATGGAGCTATCATTTGCCCAATTTTAAGGTTTAAGGAATTGTTTTTAAATTAATATACTTATTTTTAGTTTTCAACATTCATTTCCTCAAGATTTTGAGTTCCAAATTTTCTCCCCATTTCTCCCCTCCCCCACTCCAAGATGGCATACATTCTGATTTACCCTTCCCCCAATCTGCTCAGACTTCTATCTCCCCTTCCCCTTATGCCCTCCCCCCTTAATTTCTGTATTGCCAAGGCAACATGTACAGCACTGGTCGTGACTATGAATATGCCAGTGTAGTTCTCAATTGCCAAGTATAAAAGACTCTCCATATAGAAGGCAGAAGAAAAATATTTATACACTAGAAAGCCAAATTCCAGAACCAGAAAGCAAAATCTAACATGGTGACCAAGAAGTTAATAAACATGATCACAGAAGGGGGCAAAACTGTTCTCAAACCTCCCGTCCCTCAGCCAGGGCCTTCTCACTATCAACTGTCACAATGTGTCAGTTGGGCCTGTGTCAGTTGGCCTGTATTCTTTCCCCTCTGACCTGACACCACTCACTCCCTCCCTCCTGGTTCTGCTCCACCCTTTCTGTTCTGCCTCTTCAGCAGGCTCCTCCTACCACATGTGGCTTCCAGGCAATTTAAGCAGATCATATGGTCCTATTAATTAATGGGAAAGATCTTTCCATTTAAATTACTATTACACTTTCTTGTAGGGCAAGATAGATTTCTATACCTCATTGCCTAATATATCTTATTTCCCAGATGCAGGTAAAAACAATTTTTAATATTTGTTTATAAAACTTTGAGCTCCAAATTCTCTTACTTCTTCCCTCCTCACTCACCCTCATTGAGAAAACAAGCAATTCAATATAGGTTATACATATGTAATTATGCAAAACACTTCCATAATAGTCATATTGTGAAAGACTGACTATATCTCCCTCCATCCTATCCCACCCTTCACTTATTTTATTTTCAACTTTTACCCTGTCCCTTTTCAGAAGTGTTTGCTTCTAACTGTTCTCTTCCCTATCACCCTTCCCCATCACCCTTCCCCCACTTATTCCCTTCCTCCTAACTTTCCTGTAGGGTAAAATACCCAATTGAGTCTCTATATTATTCCCTCTTTAAGCTAAATCCAATGAGAGTAAGGTTCACTCATTCACCCTCATCGCCCCTCTTCCCCTCCATTGTGAAATCTTTTTCTTGCCCCTTTTATGTGAGATAATTTACCCCATTCTATCTCTCCATTTCTTCTTCTCCCAATATATTTCTCTCTAACCTTTTAATTTTATTTTTAGGTATCATCCCTTCATATTCAACTCACCCTGTGCCATCTCTCTCTCTCTCTCCTTTACCCTCTCTCTCTCTCTGTGTATCTTTCTCTGTGTCTCTCTCTTTATATACATACATACATACATATCTATATCTATCTATATCTATCTATCTATCATCTATCTATCTATCTATCTATCTATCTATCTATCTATCTATCTATCTATCTATCTATACACATATTTATAAAATTTCCTCCAAATACCCCAATACTAAGCAAGGTCTCATGAATTACAAATATCATCTTTCCATGTAGGAATGTAAACAGTTCAACTTTAATAAGTCTCTTATGATTTCTCTTTCCTGTTTACCTTTTTATGCTTCTCTTGCTTCTTATATCTGAAAGTCAAATTTTCTATTCAGCTCTGGTCTTTTCAACAAGAATGATTGGAAGTCCTCTATTTTATCAAAAGTCTATTTTTCCCCCTGAAGTTTTATACTCATTTTTGCTGAGTAGGTGATTCTTGGTTTTAATCCTAACTCCTCTGACCCCAAGAATATCATATTCCAAGCCCTTTGATCTCTTAATGCGGAAGCCTCTAGATCGTGTGTTATCCTGATTGTATTTCCATAAATCTAGAATTGTTTCTTTTTGTTTGCAATATTTTCTCCTTGACCTGGGAACTCTGAAATTTGGCTGCAATATTCCTAGGAGTTTTCCTTTTGGCATCTCTTTCAGAAGGCAATGGGTGAATTCTTTCAAATTCTATTTTACCCTCTGGTTCTAGAATATCAGGGAAGTTTTCCTTGATAATTTTTTGAAAGATGATGTCTAGGCTCTTTCATTGATCCTGGCTTTCAGGTAGTCTAATAATTTTTAAATTCTCTTTCCTGGATCTATTTTCCAGGTCAATGGTTTTTCCAGTGAGATATTTCACATTGTCTCCTTTTATTCTTTTGGTTCTGTTTTATGATTTCTTGATTTCTCATAAAGTCATTAGCTTCCATTTACTCTATTCTAATTTTCAAGGAATTATTTTCTTCAGTGAACTTTTGGACTTTTTTTTCCATTTGGCCAGTCCTGCTTATAAAGGCATTTTTCTCCTCATTGACTTTTTGTATCTCTTTTGCCATCTGAATTAGTCTATTTTTTAAGGTGTTATTTTCTTCAGCATTTTTGGGGTCCCCTTTAGCAAGCAGTTGACTTGTTTTTTTTTATGATTTTCTTGCTTCACTCTCATTTTCCTTCCCAACTTTTCCTCTACTTCTCTTATTTGATGTTCAAAATCCTTTTGGAGCTATTCCATGGCCTGAGATCAATTCATATTTTTCTTATAGACTTTTGATGCAACAGCTTTGACTTTGTTTTCTTTTGGTTGTATGTTTTGATTTTCTTGGTCACCAAAGTAAGATTCTATAATCTGACTTTTTTCCTCTGTTTACTCATGTTCCCAGCCAAATAATTCTCTTATTTGATTTTCAAAATCCTTTTGGAGTTCTTACATGGCTGTCAAGTAGGACTCTGCTTCCAGTGGGGCTGGAGATAGGGGTAAATTCACTGTCCCAGGCTTCAAGGATTTTGTATCAGCTGCTTGATCCGCTCTCTGTGGTCCCAGAGTTCCAGAAGCTGCTGCTGCCTCCTCCTCCACCCTGGGGATGGACACCAGCAGGACCACATCCCTCCCCTACTCAAGTCTGACAGAGTTTTTCCACTGACCTTCTATGCTGTCTTTGATGTTTGTGGGTTGAGAATTTTGGAAATCACCACAGCTGCCAGTGATTCAGTCCTCTGAGGCCTGCTCCAGTCCTGTCTGTGCTAGCAAGACCTGCTCCCAGACCAGTGTGATAGACGCCTCCTGTCAACCCTCCAGGCTGTCCCAGCTTGGAGAGTTTCTTCACTCTGTCATTCTGTGGGTTCTGCAGCTCCAGAATTTGTTTGGAGTCATTTTTTTTACACGTATTTGCAAGGGTTTAGGGAGAAAGGTCAAGCAGGTCCCTTCTGTTACTCTGCCAAATTGACTCCACCATCAGGAATTATTATTTTCTTCAGTGTAATTTTGTACCTCCTCTTCCATTTGGCCAATTCTGCCTTTTAATGAATTATTTTCCTCAATGACATTTGGTGCCTCTTTTACCAAGCAAACTGTTAATTCTCTTTTCATGTTTTTCTCACACCACTCTCATTTCTTTTCCCAATGTTTCCTCCACCACTCACCTCTTTAACACTTCCAGGAATTCTGATCGAGCATGGGTCCAATAAGGATTTTCCTTTGAGGCTTCGTTTGTTGCTCTTTTCATTTTATTATCTTCTGTTTATGTCTTGATCTTCTCTGCCTCCATAGTAGCTTTTTATGGTCAAATTCTCTTATTGTTGTGGTTGTTTTCTCATTCCCCAGCCTATTTCTTTCTGTCTTTTACATTTGAATATTTTATTTTTTCCCAATAATGTGTAAAAAAAACATTTTTGACTTTCTCTTTTTACAATTTTGAGTTCCGAAGTCTTATGTACATTTTTTGCCCTGCTCCATCATTGAGATGACAAGAAATTTGATAGAAGTTATCCATGTACAGACATGCAAAACATATTGCCATGTTAGTTATGTTGTGAAAGAAAAGGTAGACAAAAGATCAATAAAGGAAAGAAAACAAACTAATATGCTTCTCTCTGCAGATTCCATTAGTTTTTTCTCTGGAGGTGGAGAACTTTTTTCACCATAGGTCCTTCAAACTGTCTTGGATGTTTTATTTCTGGGAATAGCTAAGTCATTCACAGTTGATCATTGTATAATATTACTGTTACTGTGTACAATGTTCTCCTGGTTCTGCTCACTTCATTCTACATCAGTTCATGTACTTCTTTTTAGGTTTTTTGGAAATCATCCTGCTTATCATTTTTTTATTCCACAACAATCATATATCACAACTTGTTTAGTCATTCCTCAGTTAATGGGCATCTCCTCAATTTCCAATTCTTTGCCACCATAAAAAGAGTTGCTATAAATATTTTTGTATATGTAAGTCCTTTTCCCTTTTTTTTTTTTGTAAATATCTCTTTGAGTTATAGACCTAGTGATATTTTTGGATCAAAAACTATGCACAGTCTTATAGCCCTTTGGGCATTGTTCCAAATTGTTATCCAGAATGGTTAGATTGGTTAAAAACTTTACCAACAATTCCCAGACTATTTCTTGACTTTCAACTTTATGTTTAAATTGGGTTCTGCTCATCTTGGGGTAGGGAGTGGGGATGGGCTGAGACACTGTCCCAAGCTTCAGGCTTTTTTGTGTTGCTGTTTTCAGATCTGGATGTTTCCAAGAGGGAGTGATCCTGGGAGAGGTATAGCCACTGATCTCCTGGTCTGCACTTTGCTCTTTGCTCAGGAAGGGCCACTAATCCTTTGTAGTGGCATGCACTAGTGCTCCTCACTGGTTTGATATGGTGACTAAGTCCCTTGCTACCTTGTGACTGACCACCAGCACTACTCTCTTCCCTGGAACTGCTACCTAGAACTGTGTATGGGCAATATAGAGTTGTCATTCACTGCCAACTGTACCCTGTATCAGCAAAGAGTCCCCTGTAATCTCTTTCTGACCAGTTGTCTGACCTCATTACTTTGTCTGGGCTGAGAGCTCTTTAAGCTGCTGCTGCTGCTGCTGCTGTGACTACTGTTGCCACAGCTGCATGTGGGAGCTCCAGACAGACTTCTACCAGACCTCTATCCCCATGTTACAGACTTCTCCTCCCTCCCTTTTAAGTTGAGGTTTCTAGGCTAGAAAAATATCACATCCCAATTTCCTTTTAGTCCTTTTGCTCCAAAATTTGACTTAAGATGATGTTCTAAAGTTGTTTGGATTGGGGGAAGGACTACTCAGAATGCACACAGTCTTGGGGTGGGGGAGGGGAGAGATGGGGAGAAAATTTGGAACTCAAAATCTTGTGGAAGTGAATGTTGAAAACTAAAAATAAATAAATTAATTAAAAAAATAAATTTTATGAAAGATAAAAAAAAATTGTTTGGAGGAGAATGTTGGGAAAGCTCAACTTGGTGACTACCCCTAAATCTGCCATTTGTCCCCATTTAATTATTTATTATGGTGAAATAATATTCCCTTATTTTAATATGCCATAATTTGATAATTGTCAACTTTGACAATCTGATGAATGTGAGGTAGAATATCCAAGTTGTTTATAATTTGCATTTTTCTAATCATCAATGCTTTAGAGCGTTGTTTCATTTGGTCAGACTGCTTAAAATTCATACTCTGAAAACTGAATTTGAGATCCTTATCAGAAAAAGGTTTTTTTCTTATGTTTAACTTCTTAGATTTGTCTGTGCACATTTTTTTAAAACTTGAAATAGTCAAAATTGTCATTTTACCTTGTGCAATCCTCTATACTACTTGTTTAGTTAGGAAATCTTCCTCATTCATAGATCTGAAAGGCAAATCCTTCTTTGCTCCTCTAATTTATTTATGTTGTGACCTTTTATGTCTAAGTTATATATGTATATTTGGAACTTATCTTGGTATATACTATGAGGTGTTGATCTAAACCTAATCTCTCCCACCCTACCTGTTGTGTAGTTTTACCAGAAGTTTTTTTTTTAATTAAGTATTAATCCTTTCTCTGGTCTTTGAGTTTACTAAACACTTTGCCATTTTGTTTATTTACTTAGGTGTTTTCTGTACCTAATATGTTCTACGATTTGAACTACTTTTTGATAGGACTCCAGTTGTTTTGAAGATTATTGCTTTACAGTACAGTTTAAGATCTGGTACTAATAAACCCCCTTCCTTCACACTGTTTTTCGTTATTACTTTTGAGATCCTTGACCTTTCATTCCTGCATAGAATTTTCTAATTTTTTTTCTAGCTCTACAAACTATTCAATATAGCACTGAATAAGTTAACTAATAGAGGTATTATTGCCATTTTTATTATAATGACTCATGAGCAATTAATGTTTCTCTAGTTGTTTCTGAAGAATACTTTATAGTTGATTTCATATAATCCCTAGATATTGCCTCAGTTTCTCTTTTTTGTCTTATTGCTATGAGTTAGCATTTTTAGCATTACGTTAAACAATAGCGGTAATAATGCATATGCTTGCTTTACCCTTGATCTAACTGGTCTCTAACATGACATCATATTTGTGGTATTTCTTAACGTTGAAGCTTCCTGGTACAAACCCAATATGGTCAAAGCGCATAATCTTTCTAATATGTTGTTGTAGCCATTTGTTAATATTTTATTTATAATTTTTGCATTAAGAGATTGACCTGCAGCTTTCTACCTCTGCTTTGTCTCTTCCTGATTTAGGTATCAGGACTTTATTTATATCATATAAAGAGATCAAGAGTATGCCTTTTAAAATTATTGTAAGCAATTTATATAATTTTGCACTTGGAATATTGGTTTTGGAATATTTGATGGAATAAATTATTGTAAACAATTTATGTAATTTTGGACTTGGAATATTGATTTTGGAATATTTGATGGAATTTGCTATAAATCTATCCAATCCTATAGATTCCTGCTCTCCCCTCATCCTCACTCCCTTGGGAATTTGCTTATTTCCATTTTTTTAAAATATTGTTACCTACATAGTCTGATTTTCCTTTTGTTAATATGGGTATTTTGTATTTTTGTAAGTATTTATCTGTTTCCTCTGTTATCAGTGTTGTTTTTAGTATGTTAACTGAACAAAATAGTTTCTGATAATTTACTTCCTTTTCACTTACTGAGTTCTTTTTCATTTTTGATACAATTTAATTTTCCTCTCTCTTTAAAATCAGATTTCTTTTAAAACACCTTCTGATTAAAAAAAAAATTCAGTGGTCTTTTGCTTTCAACTTAATTCATCTCTTTAATTTTTCAAGATGTTTACTTTGTTGCTTGGTTGGGGATTTTTGATTTCTTGCTTTTTAAGTTTTTTTTTAAGTTGCATTCCCTATTCATTGATTTATTCTGAACCTTTATATTTGTAATGTCTGAAGTAATATAGCAGGATCCATATTATATTCAACTATATAAAAGTTACACCAGAAGGAAGTTGTCTGATTTTTAAAGGAAACACACCAGAAAATAGACTGCCCAATATCAGTCTACAAAAAATGAAGAAAAATATTAATATTCTGTAGTGGATTCCTGCACAGCTAGGGCATCCAGAAAGGCAAGTCCCAGGTGAAGAATCTCTCTAGAGGTCCCAGAAAAGACAATCGACATTCAAATATATCATCAATGAACTCCAATGCCTAATTTACTCTAGGACCTCACTCACCCAACTCACATCACCACTGCCCATTTGGATTCCCAGAAAAGGTGGCTGTTACTACTCCTAGGGTTCTTGGGGCAACCTTGCAGATTGATGCTCTTTTAAACACTAGCTCAAGAGCCACAACTTGTGAATTTCTCCTTTATTGAAGGTATTTACTCAAATGGCGTTGCAAGAACAATAATTATAGAGTATTTCCCCAATAAAGAGTTATGTTATTGAGGCACACATGTGATGAACACACATGGCCAAGGCAACTCACAACTCTGGAATTTCAGGGCTTTGATGCTCTCACTCTCTCCAGAGACTCATCACAAAGGTTGCTACAATTTACTCCACTGTTCTTCTGGAAAGGCCCTTTTAAGGGCATTTCAGTATATATGCTGAAACAGCATTTATTTGGGCATTCTCCTCCTCGGATGTGGTGTTTCTGTTGTATGGGCCAGTCTGTTGTTGGAGTGGGTCAGGTGGTCCCTTGGCTGTACTAGCACCTTTTGGGGCAGCACTGTTGCTGGGCTAGCTATTACTAAGCAGCTACTAGGTATTGCCTGCCAACTAGAGCTAGGCACACTACCCTGTCTGAGGAGCTGCTGCAAGACTGGGCTGGGCAGATTGGTTGCTGGACCCTTCTCTGGAGACCACCAGTCTCTTCAATTCATTCATATATGCAGCTTCGGTCTTTATCCACCTTCAGGCACTGGTTAGGCTAAGTGGTGTTGTATTCACTTCTTCAGCTGGAGTGTTACTGTGCTCTGTAAATCTTGAGTGCACAGCTCTTTCAGCTAGGCCAATGACCCTCAGCTTAGGTTATGAAGAAGCTTCTTCCCTTAGGCTCCCTTAGTGCCTTACCTCTGAGGTTGTTAGTTATTTCCTCGCAGGAAATGGGAGAAGTCTTCCTTCTTCTGTCAGTAAATTCTTTTACACTGTAATCGGTAAAGCATTCTAAATTTCCTTAGGGTGATACATTTCATTTCAGTCATTTTCACCTCCTGTACTCATTATGGAATCATATTTATGGGAGTCCCTAAGGACAAAAGTGTGAAGGCAATCTGTGCCCTGGAGGGATTGTTCATTGTCCAGCTGGATTCTGAAATACCCTTGAGGTATTCAAGCTTCCTCCCTCTTCTTAGGCAGGGAGTGTATATTTTACATCTGAAGGTTTTCCCTTTACCTTTCTATATCTCTGATTTTTAACCTCTGCAGACCTTTGGCTTTTGCTAAAGTCTCACTAGGGCTTCTCCTCCACTTCATCCCAGCCCCCCAACACCGAGAAATTTCAGAGAGATCAGGATCAGGTAACAAAGTTATGGATGATCATTAGAGCAATGGTTTGACTATCTTTGTGGTTGACTGTGTGGATGAGTGAAGAGGAAGGTATATCATCAGAGTTGAAGATGTTGATAAACTGAGAAACCAGAATTCTGAGGAAACAAAACCACGTATGTCAAGTATGAAGGTTGGGTTTGTTATGGAGAGCCAGGAACTAAGAAAAGAGCGTGAATGACCTAGAGCAGGAGATCGTAACCTGGGTCTTGTGAATTTGTTATTTTTAAAAATTTATTTCATTAAATATTTCACAATTATATTTTAAAAATTCATTTTAAAGTTTCTTGATAACTGTACATCAATCAAATTTAGTTTCCTTTTTAATCCTATGTGTTTATTTTATGCATTTTTAAACATTATTCTGAAAAGGGGTCCAGAGACTTCACCAGACTGTCAAAGGGATCCTTGACACAAAAGAGGAACCTCTGACTTCAAGGGTGATAGTTGATTACAACAATATCTGGATAGGATGATATAGATGGATAATGTGATAAAGGACATCACCTTCCTGATGTCATTGATTCACTTTGAGAAGAAAGGACAAACAACAAGAATGACAGGAAATATATAAATGGAGTATCATGTCCTAAAGAGCTTACACAAGTGTGTTGTTTCTTTTGGAGGATATAGGTTTCTGTGAACACTTGGAGACATTGAATGGTACAGCATCCAGAAACATATTAACCTGGTAGCCTAGTGTTTGATAAATTCAAAGACCATGCTCCTGGAATGAGAACTAACTAATCTACAAAACTGGAAGGCAGCTTTACAGAAACTAAGATCAACATCTAATATAAGACAACTCCAAATGGATACTTAGCTTATGATGTGGATGTAAATGTGCCCTACGGGTTAATATTAAAGGTTCCTTTCTCAGTACCTTGTGAAGCCCCTCCTGAGCTTCAGAGCATCCTGGAGTCTCTTCCCCTTATCTTGAAATACCTTAAAACTTCCCCCTTATCCTGGACCATAAAATTACTTGTCTCTCCTCTACCTGGGTCATAACATTCCCTTGTCTCGCTTATCTTGTGTCATTCATCGTCTTCATCCTTCATCCTTATCTTGCAAAACTTATCCTGTCCCTAAATCTCCAACCCCCGTAAGAAACTCTAAAATCATCCTACAGGCTTCATAGCTTTCTATATAAATCCAGTTCTTCTCCTATATTAGAGCCTTTGTTTAGCCCCTTGCTAAATGTCAGGCCTGCTGCTTTTGCATGAATAAAGCTCCCAGTGGCTACAGAGATGGTCTAAGCGAATTCTTCCAAATCTGAACCAGCTCTCCCAACTCTGACCTCAGCCATTTGGTGCCAAAACCCACTGGTTTAAATATTAATTAGACTTCAATGATCTTCTCCTAACCACTAGGATAAACAGGTAAGCACTCTTTTTTTTGTTATTTTCTCCAACCCTTTCTGCTCCTAATGTCTCCCTAGCAGTGAGACCCCTGGAGTGTCTGGACACTGCTAGTGACATCTGAAGTTGCATTGTTGTCAGCCAGACTGTGGACCCTCATATAAAGCAACAAGGGTTGAGAGGAGGCTGTTGGGAGGGAAATTTGGGGAGGAGATCTTAAGGAAAAGCGGCTAGTGTTCCATTGTAACACAGCCTGAGCCCAATATAATCTAGAAAAGTAATTTGTCAAGGGGATTTCTAAACAAAACAAGTTTAGTAAGAAATTTGGTCTCCAAAGCTTAAAGAAAAGGCACCTTGTTCTGCTTGAGCAGACTTTTTACCTGTGTTGTTCCCCCTGCACCCTGGTTTACCCTGTGTTGTTCCTTCCCCTTCCCTGTAGGACATTGGGTGAGGTGGATAGGTGGGCCTCTGCACCTGGTTTTCTTTGGGGGTCCCTATGCCCTGCTTTCTATGTGTCTGTACCTTGTGTTGTTAACTTAAAACTTCATATGCATTTTCTAGTACATGCAGCTAGAGATTCCTGGGAAGATGGGAATGGAGAGCTGAATGTTCTTTATGTGATAAATAAAGGGATAGGGAACTCCAGCCCAAGGAAGTAAAAGGTTATTTGGAGCTGAGAATTGTCACCCCATGTCTTCCAAAAAAATTGAATTTATGGATAATAATCTTTTCTTTTAAAGTGCTAAGAGTATTGGGCCTCAGAAATTAAAATGTTACCACTACTAATTATGAATCTAGATTTGATGTGCTCATCCCACTAAGTCACAATCAACTGACTGGTAATTAATTGGTTCTATTTCAAGTTTTAAATATATGATAATTGCTTGTGGTATGGTTATATTTCTAAATTTTCTTATATTGTGTAATTTGGTGAACAATTATGTTACATGTTGTTAAAAAGGCCATTTCTCTTGTAATCTAGATGTTGTTAGATTAAGAATTGTACTATCAGATTATGAGGTTATTAACTAAAGAATTTTGGGAACCATTTAGTTATAAATTCTTTTGAATCTCCTTTTCCATTTGGCTAATTCTGCTTTTTAAAGCATTCTTCTCCTCATTGGCTTTTTGAACCTCTTTTGCCAATTGAGTTAGGCTAGTTTTCAAGGTGTTATTTTCTTCAACATTTTTTTGGGTCTCCTTTAGCAGGGAGCTGATTTGCTGTTCATGCTTTGACTTCATGTCTCTCATTTCTTTTCCCAGCTTTTCCTCCACCTCTCTAACTTGATTTTCAAAATTCTTTTTGAGCTCTTCCATGGCCTGAGCCCATTGAGTGGGCTGAGACACAGAAGCCTTGATTTCTGTGTCTTTGCCTGATGGTAAGCATTGTTCTTCCTCATCAGAAAGGAAGGGAGGAAATGCCTGTTCACCAAGAAAGTAACCTTCTATAGTCTTATTTCTTTTCCCTTTTCTGGGCATTTTCCCAGCCAGTGACTTGACCTCTGAATATTTTCCTCACACCCACCTCACCTCCTGATCCTCCCAGCCAGTGTTTGGGGTCTGAGATTCAAATACTGCTTCCAGCCTCAGGGCTTTGGGCGGGGGCAGGGCTGCTATTCAGTGTGAGATTAAATTCAGATGCTCAGGTGAGGGCAGGGCTGCCTCTCAGGCTCAGTTCCCTCAGGGAGTTTATGCACAGACCTTCAACAATGGATCCAGGCTCTTGCCTGCTTGGGGAGCCCTGGTCTGCCGCTGCCCCTTAGCTTCTGTCTCCCGAGGGGGCCCGAGCCATGGGGGCACCCCACTCCCCCCTCGACCCGCCAAAGGGACTCTCTCACCGACCCCCGTCACCTGTGGGTGGAGGTACTTGTGCGGCCGCTGGAGATCCCGTCCCTGAAGCCCGCTCGGATCTGTTCCTCTCGGTGCCGCGGCCACGGCAGGGCTGTACTCAGCTCCCAGTCCCGGCGCCCAGTCCGCAGCACGAAGGACCTTTTACGAGAGGTTTGCAGGTCTCTCCGGAACAGAAATCTCCCTCGCTCTAATGTTCTGTGGCCTCTGGGTGCAGAATTCGCCGTGAGTTACTTCTTTGTAGTTGTTCTATGGGTTGTGGGTTCGGAGCTATGTGTATGTGCGTCTTTCTACTACGCCATCTTGGCTCCGCCCCCTATAAATTCTTATCAAACCTGTGTATGCTGATAACAATTATATCCAAACCTATTGTGAATTTTCCAAGTTTCACTCCTTGGTTTGTTATGTCCTTGGATAACCTTAAATAGATGCTTTCAGACAAACAGTCATTGGTTCATGCTTCAGGTATCCTAAGAAAGGTGACTAATCTTGTCAATGTCAGTCTGAAAGGTTCAATGACCCCCTCTAAATTTTAAGGGGTGGACATAGAAGTGAAAATTTGGAACAGCTAAAAAACATCTTAGAAGATTCTGGAAGTTCTTTGATTGATCATTAAGGAGCTTTGAAACACTTTCTTACAACCCTAGTCATTTCCTTCCCCCATTCCCTTCCCTTGAGTCAAGCGAAAATCTCAGTACAACTGTAAACAGTCCTGGAACTTTTCTATTAACTGCTCTCATCCCAGATTGGATTAGGACTCTTTTCTCCCTACCTGCAAATTCACCTTCCCCCACCTGCAAAAAGAAAGGAGGGGAAGGGGTAGCAGCTATAGCCTGGAAGTATCCAGGTTCAGCACACAGCCACAGCCTTGGGGGAGAGGGTAAAGGGGAATGGGTCAAGATAAAGAAGTCAATCAGTCATCTGAACTTGGTAAGACAGCCCATCCTTCTATCAAAAATTTCCATATGATCTGGAAATGCAATTGATATCATCTGAAGTTTATTGTTTGTGTTACAGCTAAAACAATTTGGTTATCACTTATGAAAATTGTAAGATTGCTGGTTATGTTTTAATGCTAAAACCTTAATCTGGTAATTGATTACTGTGTGTATATGTGTGGAAAGGAGCAGTTCTCAGGACTAGTAAAAATGTACAGCCCCCAACAGCTCTAAGGAGCATGTTTGAATCATGGAGTTCCTAAACAAGGAATTTGTTTTGGTAATAATTTGCAAATATATAGAAATGATCTCTACTGATTGGCTTTTGCATGGGGACAAGTTTAAATTGGAGATGTAAGTCCTGGTAAAATTTTTGATTAGTGAAACTTGCCATCTGAGGTAAAAGCTCTTGGGACTATAACACAATATGTATTGAGTTTTCTGATTATAAAAATTCATCTAAAATCTATAGTCAGTAATCCATCATCTGAGAGAAATGTCAAAAACTACTCAGAGAAAATGTGAGTGTTACAGATGGAGATCTTTCTCTAGAAAAGCTGAGAGGGCAGTCCTAGCCTCAGCTTAGGATGGGATCCTCCTGGCTCAGTTTCCCCATTGTGTTTCTTTGAAAAGGAATGTTTCCTATCTGACTATTCCTGAGTCTGGCTATGAGGTGGAATTGATACCATGTGTCTGCAAAACCTATGATGTTTTTGTCTAGTCATATCCTTGCTTTTCCTTTTTATGATAAATTTCTGTAATCAAGGCAAGCAGTCAATCTGAATGGGTAGTTATTCTATGTGCAAGTTGGGTAAATTCATACTCCTGCATAGCCATGTGAAAGATTAAATCCTTGGAATACAGTATTTTTTCTGAATAATATGGAAATAACTAGACAAAGGGAAAAGAAGTTTGTGAAACAAAAGTACAAACACAATGTTGAATCATTATCCCATAGACTAAGTCTGGGATACATCTGAGACACTATATTAAAGAGTGTGTTTAAGATCTGAGCTAGTCAGCCTAAAATTATATTCCTTTTTATATCTTAACTTAGTAAATGGGTATTTAGCCTAGTCAATTGCCTGTTACTAGAGACATGTCTGTATGTAATAAGATTCTTAAATGTTTTAAAATGATGTTGGAATAATTGAATATTGGTGCAACTGATTGAGGGACCTACCTGTTATTCTATTAATTACTGAAATTAGATCAGAAACATCTTCAGTCTGAGGAAAAGAATCTCAGTGCAATTTTCTTTAGAGGGTAGAAAACTTCTACCTTCCAAGGGTTGTTATTCATATTTACATGTATAGAGCTGGATCCTCAATAGCATCTGATCCTCCTAAAGGAATTGGAATCAGAGTGGAAACCTTTGACAAAATAACAAGATCAGAAAATCCTCTGTCAGAAGTAAATAATAACATCAAGGGGTTCTTGGTTTTGTTCTTTGTTTTTCCTCTTTTCTGACATCACTTTTAATACTCCTTCTATTTGGGGCCTGCATATTGAACTTGTTAGTCAGATTTGTGTTTCCTAGACTATGCTATCAACCTGCATATAGTCATGCAACAAGGACACCTGTTCCACACCCTCCTCTTCCCTCATTTTGCTGTCCTTCCCACCTCCACTCAGCAAAGACAACTCCTTCATCCCTCTCTCAAAAGAATTTGGGTGGATGGTGAAGCAGACAGGAGTGCTGAGGCAGAGAAGCCAGCAGAAAGTAGGATGTGAGATGTGAAATAAGATGCTGGGCGTGACTAGCCAGAAAAGTGATCAAAAAGACTATTGAAGCCCCTCACAGTGGGCTCTTGCCTGTGTGTTTTCTAGCCATGTTCTGGGCCCCACCTTAAATCACTTCTATTTCTAGCCCACTGATTCCTGATTCCCACCCTGTGCCTAGGGTTAGGCCTGCTTCCTTGGGACTAGAAGTCTAGTGCCTTAATTCAAATAGGGAACTCTATGGGACAAGGCAGAGTACATGATTGCTGGGTGTGTCACATCTTTCAGAGGATGCTAGCTTACTGCTCATAGCTCTCACCCTATTCCCTGAAGACGCTGCATGGAATTTATCCTTTGAGCACTCAAAGGATATTACAGGCAGCTTCTTAGATGCAAGCCATCCACTCTAGCCTGATACCTTCTCCTACCTCCTCATGGGGTCATGGTTCCTCTCCCTTCTTTCCTCCATTCTGACTCCATTACTGATCATTTTATTTGCTCTTATATTTGGTCCATGCTTGTTTAACCTCCTGGTTGCTTTGTGTCTTCTCACCTGCGGAAATTCTACTTTCAACTTTTAGGATACCAACCCCTACCTTTGATGTCCCAAGAGTTTTGCAGTTGGCACTGCATTCCACACCCCTACCCCCCATGCTGACCACCCCTTCTTAACATATTCTCAGACCTTGAAGTGAACTCTTCACTCCTGTTCAGTAGGAAGCAGCTACAATTACCTTCTCTCCTTCCACCCCTGAAAGATTTCTTCTGCCTAGTAGTTGAGTAGGGAAATGATGTAGATACAAAGGTGCCCTAAGGGTTAATATTAAGGATTGCTTATTCAGTACCTTGTGAGGTCCCTCCTGAGTTTGAGGGCATCCTGAAGTCTCTTCCTCTTAACTTGAAATACCATAAAGCTTTCCCCTTATCCTGGACCATAAAATTCCTTGTTTCCCCCCAACCTGGGTCATAACATTCCCTTGTCTCCCTTATCTTGTATCATTCATTCTCCTCATCCTATGTCCTTATCTTGCAAGACTTATCCTGTTCCTAAATCTCCTTAAGAAACCCTAAAAATCCTCTTAAGAGGAGTGGAGCCAAGATGGCAGAGTAACAGCATGCACTTTCTAGAGTGCTGCCCCCAAACCCAGCCAAATGCCTGTAAAAAATGGCTCTAAACAGCTGCAGAACCCACAGAATGATGGCGTGAGGCAAATTTCCAGCCCAAGACAGCCTGGAAGGTCACTGGGAAGTGGGAGCAAAGTCCAGTGTGGACTGCACTGGCACAGACAGGACCTGAGCAGGCTTGGGGAGATTGAATCTCTCACACCCATGGTGGTTCCCAAACTTCATAACCTCAAAACACTGAGGATAAATTGAAAGGTCAATGGGAAAAGCCTGTGGGACTAGTGCAGGAGAGTGAAGTGGTCTGGCCCCAGCCCCAGGGTAGCAGAGAAGGGAGGGGTTGAGGAAACCCCAGCAGTCACAGAAACAGAAGGGGCAGCTGCAGCCACTGTTTCTGGAGCTGTAGACCCACAGATTGTGGGGGAGACTGAACTGCTTACAGTACACACCCCACCCCTCTGAAAGCAGAGAATTACTTTGACAAAAAGCTCAAAAATCAAGTAAATGGCTGGGGAAATGAGCAAAAACTGGAGAAAGAATCAGACTATAGAATCTTACTTTGGTGACAAGAAAGATCAAAACATGTAAACAGAAGACAACAAAGTCAAAGCTCCTCAATCAAAAAAAACTATGAATTGGTCTCACAGCATGGAAGAGCTTCAAAAGGATTTTGAGAAGCAAGAGAAGCAGAGGAAAAATTGGGAAGAGAAATGAGAGTGAAGCAAGAAAATCATAAAAACAAGTCAACTGCTTGCTAAAGGGGACCCAAAAGATGCTGAAGAAAATAACACCTTAAAAAGTGGACTAACCCAAATGGCAAAAGAGATACAAAAAGTCAATGAGGAGAAAAATGCCTTTATAAGCAAGATTGGCCAAATGGAAAAGGAGGTCCAAAAGCTCACTGAAGAAAATAATTCCTTAAAAATTAGAATAGAGTAAATGGAAGCTAATGACTTTATGAGAAATCAAGAAATTATAAAACAGAACCAAAAGAATGAAAGACAATGTGAAATATCTCATTGGAAAAGCAACTAACCTGGAAAATACATCCAGGAGAGACAATTTAAAAATTATTGGACTACCTGAAAACCATGATCAATGAAAGAGCCTAGACATCAGCTTTCATGAAATTATCAAGGAAAATTGCCCTGATATTCTAGAACCAGAGGGTAAAATAAATATTGAAAGAATCCACCAATCACCTCCTGAAAGAGATCCCAAATGGAAAACTCCTAGGAATATTGTAGCCAAATTCCAGAGCTCCCAGATCAAGGAGAAAATATTGCAAGCAACCAAAAGAAGCAATTCGAGTATTATAGAAATACAATCAGGATTAACACAAGATCTAGCAGCTTCTACATTAAGGGATCAAATGGTTTGGAATATGATATTCCAGAAGTCAAAAGAAGTAGGATTAAAACCAAGAATCACCTATCCCCAAAACTGAGTGTAATCCTTCAGGGGAAAAAATGGTCATTCAGTGAAATAGAGGACTTTCAAAGATTCTTGATGAAAAGACCAGAGCTGAATAGAAAATGTGATTTTCAAACACAAGAATCAAGAGAAGCATGAAAAGCTAAACAGGAAAGAGAAATCATAAAGGACTTACTAAAGTTGAACTGTTTACATTCCTACATAGAAATATAACTCTTGAGACTTTTCTCAGTACTAAGTTAGTTGGAGGGATTATATACATATAGACAGAGGGCACAGGGTGAGTTGAATAAGAAACTCTAAAAAATAAAGTTAAGGGGTGAGAGAGGAATATATTGGGAGGAAAAAGGGAAAAATAGAATGGGGCAAGAAAAAACTTTTTCAATGGAAGGGAAGACAGGGGAGAGGAGAGGGAAAAAGTGAACCTTACTCTCATCACATGTGGCTTATGGAGGGAATAACATGCACACTCAATTTGATATTAAAATATATCTTACACTACAGGAAAGTAAGGGAGAAGGGAGAATCAGGGAGTGGGGAGATGATAGAAGTGAGGGCAAATGGGAGGAGGGGTAATTAGAAGTAAATACTTTTGAGGAAGGGTAGGGTCAAAAGAGACAACAGAATAAATTGGGAGAAGGATAGGATGGAGGGAAATATAAGTTAGCCTTTGACAACATGACTTTTATGGAAGTCTTTTGCATAACTACATATGTATAACATACATTGAATTGCTTGTCTTCTCAGGGGAGGATAGGTGGGGAGGGAGGAAGGGAGAGAAGTTGGAACTCAAAGTTTTAAAAATGAATGCTAAAATTCGTTTTTACATGCAACTGGGAAATAAAATATACAGGCAATGGGGTATAAAAATCTATCTTGCCCTCCAAGAAAATAGAGGGGATAAGAGAAGGCAGGGGTGTAATAGAAGGGATGGTAGATTGGAGGAAGGGGTAATCTGAATGCATGCTGTCTTGGGGTGAGGGCAGGGAAGAGATGGGGAGAAAATTTGGAACTCAAAATCTTGAGGAAATAAATGTTGAAAACTAAAAATAAATAAATTAGAATTGAAAAAAAAAAAATCCCCTCAAGAAACCTTAAAAATCATCCTACAGGCTGCATAACTTTCTATATAAGTCTGGTTCTTCTCCTATATCAGAGCCTTTGTTTAGGTCCTTGCTAAATCTCAGGCCGCTGCTTTTGCATCAATAAAGCTTACAGTGGTTACATTGTAAGTGAATTCTTTCAAATCTGAACCGGCTCTCCTAACTTGGACCTCAACAACTTATAGAAAAGGTGCCTTAAATTAGAGTAACAAGGAAAATGTTTTTATCTTTCAGATCTAAGGTTAGGGAAAGAGTACATAACCAAACAATGGATAAGGAAGATCACAAAGAGATGAAATTGACAACTTTTGTTGCATAAAATTAAAAGTGTTTTATACAAACAAAACCAATACAGCTAAAATTGAAAGAGAAACAGGAAACTAGGGAAAATAGCTTTTCTCAGGGGTCTCATTTTCAAGGAACTGATTACAATCCATATGAATAAGAGCCATTCTTCAATTGATAAATGGTCAATATTAACAAGCAATTTTCTAAGGAAGAAATCTAAGCAACTAATAGCCACATGACAAAATGTTCCAAATCACTGATAAAGAAATGCAAATTAAAGCAACTCCGATTTTCTATCTCACACTCATCAGATTGGCAGAGTTTACAAAAGCAGAAAATGACATACTGGAGGGGCTATTGGCAAATAGACAAATTCATATATTGGTGGTAGAATTGTGAAATGGTCTAGACATTCTCGAAAGCAATGTGGAACTATGACCTCAAAGTTACTAAACTGTGTATGCCCTTTGATCCAGTCATTATCGCTGGTAGGTCTACACTTCAAAGGGATGAAAGAATGAGGAAAAGGATCTATCTGTACAAAAATATTTATAGTGGCTCTTTTTGTAATCATGAAGAACTGAGAAGTAGGGGGATACCCATTAATAAAGGAATGGCTGAACAAATTATGCCAAATGAATGTAATGGAAAGTTATTATGTTACAAGATATGAAAAAGAAGATTTTGATGAAAGCTCGGATGACTTCTGTGAACTAGTAGAGAGTAAAGTGACTAGAACAAGGAGAAAAAATTATATGCAATAATAAAAACACTGTAAAAACAACTGTGAAAACCTTAAGAACTCTGCTCAATACAGTGACCAACTATTATTCCAGAGTAGCAATGAGGAAGCATATTATGCATGTCCTGAAAAAGTGATGGACTCAAGGGACAAAAGAAGTGTCATACATCTTGGGACAATATTTTAGGAGAATTTGTTTTGCTTGAATATGTGTATTTGCCACAAGAGTTTTTGTTTTCTTTTTCCAATAGGAAGAGGTAGGAGGAAAAAGAAAATTAATTTTTGCCTAATGAAAAAATAAAGTTTAATTAAGCATTTTTTAAAAAAGAATATATGTGAGAGAGCAGTCATGAACCTGGAGGTAGAAAAATTGGAGACTGACCTCCAGTACAACATAACCTTAAAAAAAATCAGGATGTGAGACCTCCAAGAAAGAATGAAGATACAGTTAATTGAGGAGATGGAAATATAGAACATTTCTTGGCTTGAGAACTGTCCCATATCAATTAATTCCTTTCCTTTCCCCTGTCTCTATCACCTATCCTAATGCTACTAACTGGCAAAGGATAGCTGTCATTATTTTAACTATCTCAAATATTCGAAAGCCCTTGTCTGGTGTAATGGAGACCTGGCATCTTGGATCATGCTCAGATTGCCTTAAATGGGAGCATCCTGTGACTCTGGATTCCCCTACCACATGGGTAGGAATAGCCTCCTTTGACTGGCTACTTAGTCAGAAGTAGCCAGAACAAGCTGTGTCTTTAAAAACTTCCAGATTGGGTTGGTATCTTTCTTTCCTCCTGTGTCCAGAGTATGAAGATCATGCAATTCACCCATTGTAGGGAATGCCAAATAGGGAACTAAACTAGGAGGGAGGTTCCCTTGCTACTCCTCTCCTTTTATCTTGACTTCAAGAAATGGGCCTGGGATCTCTGTTTTGTTTGCTCTTCTTGATTTCAGGTGCAAGTGGTAATCCCCCCAGACCCAGAAGTCTGAGCCATGGATTGTGTGCAGCCAGGAGAAGCCAGGGTACCTGAGACTGGAGTTCAAGGGGACCTTCGGATTTTGAACTTGAGACTGTGCTGTAAAGGCACTGAGTCATGCTAGAAATGTAATCTTCCTCTTCTTAGGAAATGAGGTGATTGAGGAGAAGGAGGGGACAAGGAGGTAATTTGGGGGTGGGTTGGGTG
Source organism: Notamacropus eugenii (assembly GCF_028372415.1). NCBI lineage: Eukaryota > Metazoa > Chordata > Mammalia > Diprotodontia > Macropodidae > Notamacropus > Notamacropus eugenii. The sequence goes on along the minus strand of NC_092876.1, from coordinate 424,962,476 downwards.
GGGGAAGAGATAATTAAACTTCATGTTGTGGAATACATTTGTATATTTGTTATTATCCCTTTTGAAGTAAATATTTCTGTGTAAAAGCTAATCTGACTTACCCACGAAATAGAGCTGGAGTGTAGGGGACTAATCCCTACAACTGAGGGAACACTGTTGGTAGGGGCTGGAGCTTTTAGCAGGGAGCTTAGATACCCCAAACTCCCTCATGGGTAGAAGAGAACCCTGGGGGAGGTGTTATTAAGGAGTTATTAAGGTTATATGTCTGACCTTCAGGCATCAGGGGCCAGCTCAGTCAGTGTTGCATATGCGTGTATGAAGACAGGCACTTCTCTATTGAGATTGGTCTTTAGGGCCAAGAGGCATTTATTTGTCTATCAGGAACCTTCAGTTTTGGGGGGGTGAGAGCTGTGAATAAATTAAATAAAGTAAAACTAGAATAAAGTAAGATTATTAACCCCTTCTTAATGTCTTTCCTATCTGACCAAATCAAGAGTGAACCTGTGCTAGCTGCCCCCCACTGTGCTGTGTTTATCTGTCTTATGCGGGATGAGGGGAGTGAAAGGAAGGGATGCCTTGCTCCTAACCCTGCCCCACAATGGAGAAGGGAGAACCGTAATATTTCTCACTCACATTCTTGAGTTACAAAGATGTTTGCATGAATTAAAGTCCTCATTTCATCATCATAGTAGAATTATCAGGTAGAAGGTTCACTTATTATCATAATTTTTCCCATTGTAAGATAAATGACTCATCTGATGAAGGTCACCTAGGTAGATAGACCTTAAATCCAGGTGTTCTCATTTTTGTACTCTCAAAACAGCAGCAATGACAATAGTTGGCATTTGCTTATGTAGTTCCTCAAGATTTACAAAATACCTTCCATGTGTTAGCCCATTTGATCCTCACAACAGGTCTGTGAGGTAGGTGATATCATTCTCATTTTACAGACAAGGAAACTGAGATAACTGAGAGACTTGCCCCAGATATAGCTAGTAAATATCTGAATTTAGACTTTCCTAATTTCATCTACTTTGCCTCCTCTCCCTCTTCTTCCTTGGCTGGACTTTGAAGTCCAGAAGTCCTCTTTGTAGCTTCATCTTCCCATTGCTGTTATCATAGTCCTAAGGCCATTTTCTTTTCTCTGCAAAAGCCAGCTTTGTTGGAGAAAGAAGTTGTATATGTGTGTGTGTATTTCTGTATATATGTGTATACAAAAATATATACCGTAATACACACATACATATTCTTAACTTAAAGAATTTGTTCTAAGAATGACAAAGTTTGACTGTATGCTCATGTTTATTTCTTTCAAAGCCAGCAGACATGCATATAAATGCATGGGAGTTCATTAGGGATAAGCTCAAAGGAAGGCCAGTTGTAGGAAGACCATATACCCACAGGAATTGTCCTCCTCCCTTCTCTTCCTTTCCCTTCTGAAGGGTTAATGGAATATAGAGATCTTCCCTGTACATTTATAGCCCTATGTGACAACGTATGTTCCCTTTCTCTCCTTGGAACAGGGGCCCATGTTGCCAGGTCTAAAGGTACACGTTTACTTTACCTTATCAGTCACGGAAGTCTTACTCCTTTGAACTCTGCCCAGTCCAGAAGTATAACATATCCTGTGCTGAGTAACATAGAGCCAATTAGCCACTGTCATGTAGGCTCTGCTTTCGCACCTTTTGGCACTAAGCCACTTAGGTCCTGGGTCATGTAGGCTTCCGCACCTTTCTGCCCTGAGCCAATCAGATGTTGAGTCTTTGTTTGAAACTCTATATATTCTGGAAGATTGGGGCTGACTCTCCAGAAAGACATTTCACCTGTGACTTTTTGATTTTCTGGATTAGGGATCTGAGTAGCTGTTCTCAAGGGGCCCCCCAGTTGTGAATGAGAACTCAGAGGTCAGTGCTCCCAGTCTGGTGATGTGTGTAAGTATTGCTGTTACTCTGCCAAGCTTTGTTTTCCTGTATTTCTGTGATAATGTTTTGTATGGTCGTAGTGTGCAGAATAAATGTGCTGGTTTGGTTTTGAGTGAACAGTGCTTATTGTACTATGCCGTTCAATCCTTAAAATATATATTTATATTCATAGCAGCTGTTCATATCACACTGATGATACACCTTTCTGACTCAAGGTGCCAAAATTATAGTTTCCATATCTGTCAGCCATAAACATGGGAACGTCATAAAATCTTAATATCATGACATGGTGGTGCCCATAAAGCATCAAGATAAGAGATGTGTCATTAATCAAGATAGTGTCCATTTCAAGGCGCCGTAGTCCTTGTCAGTCATAAAGAGAAAATGCCCCCAGTCAGTTTAGGTTTGGGGTGCATTCAGAGAACATGCAAAGCATTTTATTATGTTAACTCAGAGTGGGCCAAAAATGTCTTTTTCCTGATTGGCCAATCCAGGTTTTTGGCCTTTTTCAAGTGTTAGGGGGGGCTCAGACTGGTTTATGTTTCATATACACACATATATAATACAATACATACATACATAATACATATATACACTTACATACATCTTTTTCAGCAGCTATTAAGAGGGAAGTTTTTATTCCATCCTTCAAATTCTAGGGTTTCATAATGATACAGAAATGAATGATCCTAAGTTCTCAAAGTCTTTGCTAGAGGAAGTGTAGATCTTACAGATTTTACCAAGCAGGAAAGGCTTTTAATACAGACTGATAATAGATTGTCATACTAGAACCAGTCTAGTTACATTTAGAGAAGTTTATCATCTGAATGGTTGAAAATGCCAGCTTGTTTTGTCAAGACTTTCCTTACTTTCAGTTGAGGTATCCCCAAGGGCCTGCTATCTGAATGTCCTATAAGCATCTAAAATTCAGTACATCCCAAAGAGAATTCTCTCTCCTCTTAAATTTACTCTGGTGTCCACTTTCTCTGCTTCTATTGAGGGTATTAACATTCTTCCAGTCCCTTGAGTTTACAAGTTAAAATTTAGTCTCAATTCTTCACTTTACCTCACCACCTATATCTGGTCAATTGTAAAATCTTATCAGTTTTACCTCCATGTTATCTTTCACATCCAACTCTTTCTTTCTATTCATATTACAGCCATCCTAGTTCAGATGCTTATCCATTCCCACTTGGACTACTGTAGAAGCCTCTGAATTCATCGCTTCTTCCAACCAGTGTTTTCTCTCTCCAATTCGTCTTCCACATAGCTGCCAAAGTGATATTCCTAAAACACAGGTTGGCTATGATCCTATGTTACTTGCCTACTCAAGAAATTTTAGTGATTCCTGATTGGCTCACAGATAAAATGGAAAATTCTTTGTTTGATGATTAAAGCTCTTCACAATCAAGCTCCAGTTTATCTTTCTAGGCAGCTTATATATTATTTTCTTTCTGAGTTCAAATCCTGTCTCAGACACTTAGTTGGGAGCCATAAGATTCTGGCAAAATCCCTTTACCTTTCAGCCTCAATTTCTTCATCTGTAAAGTGAGGAAAATAATAGAAGCTACTTAGAAAGTTGTTGTGAGAATCAAATAAGACCTAACCCAGGGCTCAAGTCCATCTACATATGACTGTCCTCATGATGGAGAATAATTAGTTGTTAAGGGGTAGAACTGACAAGTTTAGAGAAGAAAGTTTTTGGCTCTTCTGGCTTCTGACTTTAAGAAAAAATACACATGGTTCCAGATTGTCTTCAGGGAGAGTTTCCTTTAGGATGAGAAAGACTCCAGGGCAAAGTAGACATGTATCAGAACCAGCACCTTGTTCATCAACCTATACCTAGCTTACCACATGAAAGAGACTTTAGGGAATATCCCCTTGGCTGATATCAGAGACTCTCTTGAGCTATCTTGCTCCCAATGGCAGAATTCATTCCCTCTGTATTGTTTGGTATATTATTATCTGAATAACTTCTCTCTGATTGTTGTTTTCCTTCAGCTTAGATAAATAGGGTTAGTTACTGTTCACTATATGTTTTGACCTTCGTATAGCCGACATTTGTAGAGCTTTTGGATTTAGCTTGGGGCATTTCTTTGTTTTTCTTTTTTTTTTTTTTTTTGAGGTAATCAGGAATTAATTGACTTGCACAGGGTCACACAACTAGTACATGTCTGAGATTGGATTTGAGTTCAGATCCTCTTGCCTCAAGGGCCAGTGATCCACCTAGCTGCCTCCATTCCTTTTGTATTAAGTAATAGTGACCAGGAGCACAGCTTGAATCTAAATGATAATTTCCCCTAGATCAGCAATATTTGTGGGAGAAGGGTGTGGATAACTATAATTCTAGTTCAGTAATCCTCTGTCTGTGCAGAACATCCAACCTCATAGGCCCAATATCTTGGAGCAAACCATTCCTTTCTATGTTTCAATTTCTTCCTCTGTAAAATGAAAAAATTGGGCTAGATCATTCTAGAGCTAAGATCCTGTGATACTGCAACCCTATAGTTTGGTATTCTCATCATATAACTTGTGCTGTTTGGCTTTCCTGTTGGTATGTATGGGGTGAGAGAGTTGATGAAAGGTTAAGAGAACTTTTTGGAAAGGTCTGGAAATAAAAAGGGTTGGGTGTCCAGTGCAAAATGAATCATGTTTTTTCATGCGTTGATTTATTGTGCTTGACTTTACTTATTTGTTATAAGAGAGGATGTCTTTTTGGGGGGAGTTGGTGGATAGTGATAGTAATGTGGAAAAGAAAAGAAAAAAAAGACCATCAAATGAAAGATTTTTTAAAAAATACACAGAAGAAAGCAGAAGGAAGTTCAGAAGGGAATACAGATAAACAGAATAGTTGTGTTAAATTTAATATAAACTTGAAAAAACCAGGCTATATATAACAGATCACAGTTTCATATACAATTCTCTTTTTTGTTCTTTCTACATTGAAATGTTAATTTTGTTGATGTTTGTTAAGTTCCTAATTTTAAAAAATTTAAAAAGAAAGACCTAGAGCTTTCTCTCTGTGACACCAGATTTTATCTCATTTTCTAATAACTGTAACAGTTGTTTTCCTAACCTACTTGTTGACTCTGGGAGGGGTAGGGGTGTCAATTACTTTAGATAGAGTGAACACTGTACTCAATCACAGGAAAACAGTACAAGGCATTCAAGAGGTCGGCATAATAATTTGATGGATTTGAATTACCAGCATTTTTTTTTTCCTTCCCCTCAGAAAAGGAAACTTTGGGGGATTAGGTTTTGGGACCAAATTCATACAGGCAGGAAATATTCTACTAATAAAGGGGAATTAATGGTTTGGTAACCAAAAAATTCCTAGGAAGTAGTCAAGATTGGATTTTTTTGGGGGGCTGCAACATGCCTGGGACAATAGACTGAAAAGCAGGAAAAACCAAGACAATAATTTCACTATCCCTCTCAGATCCAAACAACTCTCCTACTTCTTTCTCCAGTCCAACAAAAAGATTAGCAAATATCAGATGACTAAAGCAAAACCAGATCTCCAGATCACTCAAATAATTTTGGGAGCTGTTGGGAAGAAGCCAGGGTATCTGGCTATTGCAACTGAACTGCAAGCCATTTCCCCAGCATGCTAGTAAAGGAACATTGTTCTTTCTTCACATTTCACCCTAACACTATTTCATTGTGAAGAAAAAAGACAAGAGTGCATTGTTATAGGGACAATGTTGGATGTGAGGTTTATGCAGAGTGGACTCTCAGCCTCTGGGTTACAAACAAGTCGGAGACTGCATGGTTTTCATAAAGCTCTTATTGAAGATAATAATCTTGCTCTTACATAGCACCCTTCTTACAGAGTTCTCAAAGCATTTTATGATTTTGAACCTAAACGAAAGGCACCAGTTGCTTGTGTATCTTTCCAAAATGCTCAAGTTTTCATCCTAGATCCATATCCAGACCCTAAGAAATCTTTGATTCCACCTTCCCCTCTCCAAAGCCTTTCAACACTGCTGGAGGAAACAAAACTGACAGAGTCCACTTCAAATTCATTCTGTCTAATTGCATATTGCTGAGTTAAAAACCTAGAGATCTGAGTAAAGCTGAAAATTGGAAGGGACAAAAGAAAGATTCATTAAAATGGAAAGGAAAGCGTTTTTTAGATGTAAAGGGAGCACTCCATACCCTAGAAAGGGTTTGGGGCTTGAATAACAGTTTCACCTGAAAAGCTTGCAGATGATGAATTTGTGCCTGGGCACAGGAGGCTTCCACGCTGTTTTCCTCAGCCATCCATCTGCTGGAGATTCAGCAGTACTGATCACCTTAAGCTAGATGGGCTCCCCTGATCTCAGCTGGAAGGATTGTGAATAGGAGAATAGGTCTCAGGGTATAGATAGAAGCATATATTTTCTTTGTTTTCCTTTTTATTTTTGTCTTTCTCCTTTTTTGAGGAGAATGGTTAATGTGGAAATTTATTTTGCATAACATCATATTTGTAATTTTTTTTAATATCTTGCCTTCTCAATAGGGGAGGTGGGGAGGGAGAGAATCTGGAACTGAAAATAAAATTGAAAAAAATTAAAACAACAAAAAAACCCTAACATATACAGAACACATTGTAGAAGATAAAGAGTGTTTTTATGTGCCATGCAACTAAAACTACCACCACCTTCTCCTCTAAGACCGTGATGAATAAACCCCAGTATCCTGAGCCCAAGAGGCTGGGAATAGCAATGTCTTTCAGACCAGAAACCCTGTTGCTAACTCAGTCTTGACAGTTATTATCCAGGGAATCAACTATAATAAAAATAACTTGGCTATCGCCCTTGCTTCCTCGGCAGCTACAACTACTGAAGACCTGGAAAACGGTTTAACATCAGAAATGGATATCAATTAATCAATGAGAATAGCATTAAAGAATATTAATATGCTTTGCTGCTGCACCCTAAGGATCCTTTCGGACATGCTGCTAAAACCTCCTCTGTGTATTGTCTGTATCTATTAGAATTTGGGCAGCTAGATGGCACAGTGGATAGAGTGCCCAGCCTGGAGTCAGCAAGACTCATCTCCTTGAGTTTAAATCTGACCTCAGACACTTAGTAGCTGTGTGACCCTGGGCAAGTAGCTTAACCCTATTTGCCTCCATTTTCTCATCTGTAAAATGAACTGGAGAAGAAAATGACAAACTACTTCAGTATCTTTGCCACAAAAACCCCAAATGGGGTCACAGAGAGCTGGACACAACTGAATAACATTAGAATATGAGGTCTGTGACATCAGGTACTGTCTTACTTTTCTATTTGTATCCTCACAATAGTACCTTGCACACAGGAAGAGCTTAATAAATGCTTTTTCATTCATTTCCTTATTCATCCAGTCTTAGCCTGAGGATTGTTGTCCTTGCTGATAAAGAACACTGTAATATTATAACTAAAAAGAGGACTGTAACACCAAGCAGTTCAACCTTTTCACCAAGGTTGCTATGCCTTGTGAAAAACCAGAAGTTGATCCAGTCTGGTTGCCAGTCCAGCAAAAGTTGATCATAGGGAGGAGCCAGAATCCTAGCTAAATGACCTGTCTGAGCCATGGTAACAGTGAGTTGGCCTCTAACGGGGAAAGGCCATGTCCTTGTGGGGAACCAGTACAGCTGAGCAGCAGAGCTGTTCATCAATTTCATACCTCATAGTAAATTTCATGGGTAGAAAGAAAGGGCATGAAGTTCCAGAGCTGTAAACTGCCTTGGCCACAGGTATTAACTGTGCATGTTCCTCACTACTATTGTACTATAAGCTTGTACCCACTCTTCCTCACATGGGTTCTGCCTGTGTTTGTTGGGAGAGGGTACCCTAGAAGTTTTGAGAGAAATGCTTTTTTTAAAAATTTATTTTTAGCTTTCAACATTCACTTTTATAAGATTTTGAGTTCTAAAATTTCCCCCTTCCCTCCTCTTCCCCCTCCCCAAGACAACATGCAGTTAAGATGGGCTATACAAGTACAGTCATATTAAACATATTTCCACATTCATCATGTTGTGAAAGAAGAATCAGAACTGAAGGGAAAAACCAAGAGAAGGAAAAAACAACAAAAAAGTGAAAATAGTATGCTTTGATCTCTATTCAGAATCCATAGTTCTTTCTTTGTCTGTGGATAGAATTTTCCATGATGAGTCTTTTGGAATTGGCTTAGATCACTGCATTGCTGAGAAGACCTATGTCTATCAAAATTGGTCATTGAACAAAGTTGCTGTTACCGTGTGCAAAGATCTCCTCATTTTGCTCACTTCACTCAGCATCCATTCAAGACTTACAATTCATATGTCTTCCCAGATTTTTCTAAAGTCTGCCTGCTCATCATTTCTTGATGAGCACAATAGTATTCCATTACATTCATATACCACAACTTGTTCAAACATTCCCCAATTGATGGGCATCCCCTCAGTTTCCAATTCTTTGCCACCACAAAAAGAACTGCTATCAACATTTTTGTACGTGTAGGTCCTTTTCACTTTTTTATGAACTCTTTGGGATACATACCTAGTACTGGTATTGCTGGATCAAAGGGTATGCACAGTTTTACAGCCCTTTGGGTATGGTTCCAAATTGCTCTTCAGAAGCTTGAATCAGTTCACAACTCTACCAATAATGCATTAGTGTCCTGATTTTTCCCACAACTTCTCCAACATTGATTATTTTCCTGTTTTGTCATGGTAGTCAATCTGATAGGTGTGATGTGGTACCTCAAAGTTGTTTTAATTTGCATTTCTCTAACCAATAGTGATTTAGAGCATTTCTTCATATGACTATAGACAGCTTTAATTTCTTCCTCTGAAAACTGCCTGTTCATATCTTTTAACCATTTATCAACTGGGGAATGACTGGTATTCTTGTAAATTTGACTCAGTTCTCTACATATTTTAGAAATGAAGCCTTCATCAGAGACACTGATTGTAAAAATTTTGGGAAATGTTTTTAAGCTACTGTTCTTGCCATTTCATTTCAGTAAATATTTTTGCTAAAGACTGAGTTTATTGACTGATTGTTAAAGGGTAGCACATCTGTGAGGAATTCATGAACTACAGTTTTGTTCATTTCTTCATGTTCAGAAATTTTATTTTGGAGTTGGGAGTTTTTTTCTTCTAGTTTTAGAGATATATATCCCCTTTTCCCCAAACTTCTTGGACTGCATCCAAATATTTTATTTGTTGTTTTAAAACTAAGATGATTTAATTTTTGATGAGATTTATCTAGTTCTGAAAGGGAGCACATTGAGATCTCTAACATAGTTTTGCTGTCAATTTACGCCTATAATTCAATTAATTTTTCCTTTCAATACATAGATGCTATGACATTCAGTGACTCTGTTTTAAATATTGACATTATTTCATTATTTTGTCTTTAAACATAATGTAGTTTCTTTGCTTATATCTTTTAAGCATGCTTATTTTTATTGTTTCATCGTTTGAGATAATGATTACTTCTACTTTTTGAAGTCTCTTGAAGCATAATAAATTCTCTAGCTCCTTTTAAAAATATGTTTGAATCTTTTTCAAATGTGGTTCTTGTCAACAACTTACATAATGTATTCTGCTTTTTAATCCATTTTGCTGTCTTGTTTTTATGTTCATTCCATTCAAGTTCATGGTTATGATTATTAATTTCCATCCATTTCCATCCATTATAACCTCTTATACTTTCCCCTCTTTTCCTCTTGCATCCCTCTTTACAAAGTAGAAGTGGGTAGAAAAAAAGTAATGTGATGAACTGTATCTATATTTGAAATGTTCTGCTCCCACTCACTCTGACCTTCCTCTCTTCACCAAGCCCAGACTCTTGTCTCTGGTCCTCCTATTCCTTTTCTCCCTTTAATTATCTTCTTTGATCAGCCCTCTGAAGCTGGAGTTTGGCTTGTTTGTTATTTTTCCCTTCTGAATCTATTTTCTCACTTATTTTCTTTCTCTTCCCAATCTGTTTCGCTGTTGAGTATAATGTATTTCTACACCAAAATGTGTGTGTGTGTGTCTGTGTGTGTGTGTTTTCAAACCACCTTTATCTGGTTAAGTTAAGGGTGAGGTCATCAGAGGCCTGTATCTTTTATCCCTTTCTCCATATTTATTTACTTTTTCTCATACTCTCCTTTGATGTGAAATAATGTCACTTCCCCTTCCTCATTTCTTCCTTGTGTATTCTTTTTTCTTCCTTTTTATTTCCTCTCTTAAAACCAACAAAATTTTAAAAAACCATCTATATATAAATCTTATGGAGGGACTTCTGGGAGTGCAGATGGTGGAGTGATCAGTAATTGTTATCTCCCTCCCCTTGTTGACCTTGAAGAGCCCAGAGAATATCTCCTGAGGAAAAACCCTGGAACAATGGGAGCAGCAGAAGGAGTAAACAGATTCTTAGCACATGAAGCTAGGAAAATTGCTAGGGAGGGTCCCCCTTGCTGTGACTGAAGGGGACCAGTGCAGGACTGAGGTGTCCCATACAGCCCCACCTCAGCAAACCAGGAGAAGATCCTGAGCCCCAGGGGGTGAAGCCTGCTAATGCCTCAGCACCCCAGGGGAATCAGGAAGACACTAGCACAGACAGGATCACCAACTGCTGAGCTTGCCTCTACTCTAGATCAGCAGAGCAGACCTCCTGTGGGCAGACCACCCCTTCCCCACACTTAGCAAGCTAGTTCCAGGGTAACTCTGGGGAAAACTCAAAAAGACTTCACCTGGCCTCTGCTTTCTAACACCTGTAAGGTCAGCACTAGGTAAGCTGCAACATTTTAACTTCTAGCTGAAAGAACTAGAGCCCACAACACACAAAGCCTTAAGTTTTATGCACAAGAACTGTGGAACAGAGCCCCCTGTGCCCCAGATGCAGAGATCTACTTTAAAAGCCAGGAAAAGGGTGATCATCATGAGTAAGAAGTAAAGCAGAAAAGAAAAGACCATAGAATCTTCCTATGGGGACAAGGGCCAAAACATGAATACCAAAGAGGTTAGCATTGAGATTATACTCCCATCTGAAATTTCAGAAGGGAATTAGCCTGAAGCACAAAAAGTATTCTTGGAAAAGCTCAGGAAGAATTTTAATAGCCAAATTAGAGACATAGAAGAACAACTGACCAATGATTTTTAAAACATGATAAAAGAAATCACAGAAGAATTTAGAAAGAAAATTGGACAAATGGAAAAGGAAGTACAAAACCTAACTGGAGAAAATAACTCTTTAAAAGGAAAAATTGGACCTATGGAAAAGGAGATGTAAAAGTTAACTGATGAAAACAATTTTATTAAAATTAGAATCAGGCAAGTAGAAGCTAATGACTCTGTGAGACATCAACAATCAGTCAAACAGAATCTAAAGAATGAAAAGATAAAAGAAAATGTAAAATATCTAATTGAAAAAACAACTGACCTGGAAAATAGATCCAGGAGAGAAAAATCTAAGCATTATTGGTCTATCAGATAAGCCATGATTATAAAAAAAAAGAACCTGGACAATATCTTCCAAGAAATCATCAAGGAAAATTGCCCAGAAGTCCTAGATCCAGAGGGCAAAAAAGTCATAGAAGGAATCCACCATTCACCTCCTGAAAGAGATCCCAAACTAAAAACCCCACGGAATATCATTGCCAAATTCCAGAACTATCAAGTGAAGGAGAAAATACTGCAAGCAGCCAGAAAGAAAACAATTCAAATATCAAGGAACTACAGTCAGGATGTCAAAGGATCTTGAAGCTTCTGCATTAAAAGATCAGAGGGATTGGAGTATGATATTCCATAAGGCAAAGGAGCTGAAACTACAACCAAGGATCAATTACCCAGCAAAGTTGAGCATAATATTTCAGGCAAGGAGATGAACATTCAGTGCAATAAGGGATTTCCAGTCCTACCTGATGAAAAGGCCAGAGCTCAATAGAAAATTCAATCTTCAAAAGCAGGTCTCAAGAGAGGCATAAAAAGGTAAACAGGGAAAAAAACCTTGTTATTCAGTATGGGCAAGCTGTTTACATCCCTATAAGGGAAAGTGATACTTGTTAATCTTGAGAATTGTATATCTTCTGAAATATAAAAGGGATATATATATATATATATATATATATAGGTAGAGGGAGTAGTATAAAGTAAATAATGTCATGAGAAAAATATGATTTAAGAGTGTGAAGGGATTGTAATGGGAGATGTGAAAAGGAGGAGTCAGAAAAAGGTAAATTACATCACAGGAAGAGGTACAAAAATATATTACAGTAGAGAGAAAGAGAGGAAGAAGATGAGCATTGTTTGAGAGTTACTCTGGGTTCAAGGAGGGAACAACAAACTCAGTAAAGTATAGAAATACAACTAGCTCTGTAGTCAGTAGGAGAGGAAGGGAGAAAGAAAAGGGCAGGGGAGGCTAAAATGGAGGGAAGAAGGGAGGGGGGCTGAAAGAAGGGAGGGAAGACTGAGGGAGGTGGTGGTCAAAAATTAAAATGCTATTGTGGAGGGGAAGGGAGAAGGGAGAACTAAAAACATAAACAGGGGAAAGAGGATGGAGGGAAAGACACAGATAGTAATCATAACTGTGAATGTGAATGAGATGAACTCTCCCATAAAAGGGAGAGAGATAGCAGAATGGATTAAAAACCATAATCAAACAATATATTGTTTACAAGAAACACATTTGAAACAGGGGCATACACATAGGGCAAAAGGTACAAAGTTGGAGCAGAATATATTGTGCTTCAGCTGATGTAAAAAAAGCAGGGGTAGCAATCCTAATCTCAGACAAAGCAAAAGCAGAAATAGATTTAATCAAAAGAGGAAGGAAACTATATCCTGCTAAAAGGCATGATAGACAGTGAAGCAATTTCATTACTAAACATATATGCTGCAAGTGGTATAGCATCCAAATTCTTAGAGGAGAAGGTAAGGGAGTTATAGGAAGAAATAGACAGCAAAACTATACTAGTGGGGGACCTCAACCTTCCCTTCTCTGAACTTGATAAATCTAACTTCAAAATAAACAAGAAAGAAGTTAAGGAGGTGAATAAAACTTTAAGTAGATCTAATAGATCTCTGGAGAAAATTGAATAGGAATAGAGAGGAATATACCTTTTACTCAGTGGTACATGGCACATATACAAAAATTGACCATGTACAAGGCCATAAAAACCTTACAATACATTGCAGAAAGGCAGAGATAATCAATGCATCCTTGTCAGATCATAATGCAATAAAAATTACATGTAATGAAAGGCCATGGAAACATAAACCAAAAATTAATTGGAAACCAAACAATGTAATCCTAAAGATTGAGTGGGTTAAACAACAAATTATAGAAACAATCAACAACTTCATTCAAGAAAATGACAATAATGAGACAAGCTACCAAATCTTAAGGGATGCTGCAAAAGCAGTTCTTAGGGGAAATTTTATATCTTTGAATGCCTACATGAATAAAATAGAGAAAGAGGAGATCAATGAATTTAGCATGCAGCTGAAAAAGGTAGAAAAGGAACAAATTGAAAATCCCCAAGTAAATACCAAATTATAAATACTGAAAACCAAAGGAGAGATTAATAAAACTGAAATTAAGAAAACTATTGAACTAAAAAATAAAACTAAGAGTTGGTTTTATGAAAAAGCAATAAAATTGATAAACCTTTGGTCAATTTGATTAAAAAAAGAAAAACAACCAAATTACCAATATAAAAAATGAAAAGGGTGAACTAAGCTCCAGTGAGGAGGAAATTAAAACAATAATTAGAAATTACTTTGGCCAACTGTATGCCCATAAATTTGACAATCTAAATGAGATGGATAATTGTTTTAAAAAATATAAATTGCCCAGATTAACAGAAGGGGAAGTTGAATACTTGAATAACCCCACTTCAGAAAAAAAAGTTGAACAAGCCATCAATGAACTCCCTAGGAAAAAATCTCCAGGGCCATATGGATTTACAAGTGAATTCTATCAAACATTTAAAGAACAGTTAATTACAATATTATACAGACTATTTGGGAAAAGGGGAAGAAAGAGTCCTACCAAATTCTTTTTATGATACAAATATGATTCTGATAACTAAACCAGGAAGAGCCAAAACAGAGAAAGAAAATGATAAACCAATTTCTCTAATGTATATAGATAAACAATTTTAAATAAGATACTAACAAAAAGAATATAGCAAATTATCATGAGAATAATACATTATGATCAGGTAGGATTTATACCAGGAATGCAGAGCTGGTTCAATATTAGAAAAAATATAGGATTATTGATCATATCAACAACAAATCTAATAGAAACCACATGATTATCTCAATAGATGCAGAAAAAGCTTTTGACAAAATACAACACCCATTCCTATTGAAAACACTGAAAAGCATAGGAATAAATGGAACTTTCCATAAAATAATAAGCAGTATCCACCCAAAACCATCAGCAAGCATTATATGCAATGGGGGTAAGCTAGATGAATTTCCAATAAGATCAGGGGTGAAACAAAAATGTCCATTATCACCACAGTTATTCAATATGGTATTAGAAATGCTAGATGTAGCAATAAGAGAAGAAAAAGAAATTGAAGGAATTAGAACAGGCAAAGAGGAAACTAAATTATCACTCTTTGCAGATGATATGATGATATACTTAGAGAATCCCAGAGAATCAAGTAAAAAAGTACTTGAAATAAAAACAACTTTGGCAAAGTAGCAGGTTACAAAATAAACCCGCATAAATCATTTGCATTTCTACATATTACTAACAAAACTCAACAGCAAGAGATAGAAAGAAAAATCCCATTTAAAGCTACGGTAGACACTATAAAATATCTGAGAGTCTACCTGCCAAAACTAACCCAGGGACTATATGAACACAATTATAAAATACTTTTCTCACAGATAAAGTCAGATCTAAGTAAGTGGAAAAACATCAATTGCTCATGGGTAAGCCAAGCTAATATAATAAAAAGGACAATTCTGCCTAAATTAATTTACATATTCAGTGCCATACCAATCAAACTACCAATCATTTTCTAGAACTAGAAAAAATGATATCAAACTTCATCTGGAAGGACAAAAGGTCCAGAATATCTAGGGAACTAATAAAAAGAAATGCTAGGGAAGGTGGCCTAGCCCAACCAGATCTCAAATTGTGTTATAAAGCAGCAATCAAGACCACTTGCTACTGGCTAAGAATCAGAGGGGTAGACCAGTGGAATAAAGAAGGTACTCCAGACATATTAGTCAATGAATATAGCAATCTACTGTTTGATAAACCCAAGGACCGCAACTTCTGGGATAAGAACTCACTGTTTGACAAAAAAAATTGCTGGGAAAACTGGATAACAGTTTGGTGGAATCTGGGCATAGACCAATGCCTGACACTGTACACAAGAATAAAGTCCAAATGGATATATGATCTAGGTATAAAGATTGATACTATAAACAAATTAGGGGTGCAAGGAATAGTGTATTTGTCAGATTTATGGAGAATGAAGAAATTTATGACCAAACAAGAGATAGAGAACATTATGAAGTGCAAAATGTATAATTTTGATTATATTAAATTGACAAGTTTTTGCACAAACAAACCCAATGCAACCAAGATTAGGAGGGAGGCGGAAAACTAGAAAAGAATTTTTGCAACTATTGTCTGTGATAAAGGCCTCATTTCTAAAATATTTAGAGAACCGAGTTAAATATACAAGAATACAAGTCATTGCCCAATTGATAAATGGTCAAAGGAAATGAACAGGGAGTTTTCAGAGGAAGAAATTAGAGATATCTATAGTCATATGAAAAAATGCTCTAAATCACTATTGATTAGAGAGATGCAAATCAAAACAACCCTGAGGTACCGCATCACACCTATCAGATTGGCTAACATGACAAAACAGGAAGATGATTAATGTTGGAGAAGATGTGGGAGAGTTGGAATGCTAATTCATCACTGGTGGAGCTGTGAGCTGATCCAACCATTCTGGAGAGCAATTTGGAAGTAGGCTCAAAGGGCTACAAAAATGTGCATAACCCTGTGACCCAGGAATATCGCTTCTGCAACTCTATTCCAAAGAGATCACAAAAATGGGAAAAGGTCCCACATGTACAGAGATATTTATGGCAGCTCTCTTTCTGGTGGCCAAAAACTGGAAATCAAGGGTATGTCCATCAATTGGGGAATGGCTGAACATGTTGTGGTATGTGAACGTAATAGAATACTGTCGTGTTATGAGAAACAATGAACAGGAAGGCTTCAGAGAGGTCTGGAAAGACTGATGTGAACTGATGCTGAGTAAAAGGAGCAGAACGAGGAGAACTTTGTACACAGTAACAACCACAGTGTGCGAGAAATTTTTCTGGTAGACTTAGTACTTCATTGTAATGCAAGGACTTAAAAAAAATTTCCAGTGGACTCTTGAGGCAAACCGCCTTCCACATCCAGAGAAAGAGCTATGGAATTGGATTGCAGATAGAAGCAGACCATTTTCTTTTGTATTGTGCTTTGTTTTGTTTTATGGTTTCTCCCATTCATTTTAATTCTTCTATTTATGTATGTACTTAATAATGTGTATTTAATAATATGTATTTAAATACAAATTCTATGTATTTAATAGGAATGTACGTGTAGAACCTATATAAGATTGTACACCATCTCAGGGTGGGAGTGGGGAGAGATAAGGGAATGAGGGGGAAGGAGGGGAAAAAAATCTAAGATATATGGAAGTGATTGTCGAACACTGAAAACAAATAGAACAATTTAATTTAAAAAAAATAAATCTTGTATTGACCTTATTTAACTCCTTCTGTGACCCTTAAAAACACTGATATTTTGAAGGGACACTTCTATTAGAATAGAAGCATTTTATCATTATGTAACCCCTTTGAATTTGGGGGAATCTTTGATGCAAAACAGTGAGTGAGGTACTAGACAGGACAAAGCTTCATCCTCTCCAGGAGCCCAGAGACCTTTCTTAAATTGGGAATATGGGCAAATATGCAAATGAGAAAATTCTAGTTCATTTGCTGAGTTCAGGGGTGCTATACAAGTTTAGAAAGTTTAAAAGGAGAGGCAGCTTCTACTCTCACCTTAGTAAACTATAACTCTCTCTTTGGGAACTGCATTGAGGGTTAGAGGAGAGGTACTCAGAGTGGGGCCCATTGTAAGACCCAGCATTTGGGGGCTGGGCTAGGAGGAGGAAGCAGTGCCCCAGTGCCAGCTGTAGCACTGAACTAGTGGGACATTTGGGCCCTGGCACAGGTGAGACGTGTTGACACACACAATCCTCAGACCCTGGAGTAAAGGGTTGAATTTAGGTCCTGGGAGTGAGATCATAAGCACATGGAGGTAATGGATGTTCTTGTGTGAGCACACTGGGGTCGGGTGAGAGCAGGGACATTACTTAAG
Organism: Notamacropus eugenii; assembly: GCF_028372415.1. Taxonomy (NCBI): domain Eukaryota; kingdom Metazoa; phylum Chordata; class Mammalia; order Diprotodontia; family Macropodidae; genus Notamacropus; species Notamacropus eugenii. The sequence continues at coordinate 424,945,204 of NC_092876.1, read as the reverse complement.
CCCCAACAATGGTACTTTGATTTAGAGGAGCAGAGTTCAGGTCCCAGCAGTGACAGGACAAAAGCCTATAATAAGGGGGCAATGCTCAGGCTCTAGTTCAGCCTCAGCATGGAGAGGAATCCATTCACTATGAGAGGAACTACCACTGTCTCTGTGCTCTGGCATTTTGTACTGAGGCCACCAGGAAACTACAACAGTGACTTGAGCTTTAGTCCTATGAATCCATTTAAGCTTCAAGGATGGTTTTAATACCTTTTAAAGAAAAACTCACTTAGCCTATGTGGCAAATATTGTGAGTTTGTTGATTTTAGCAATAATTTCTGCTTGATCTCTTTTCCAGTTAAATTGTTTTTAATAGTTATTATCTTACATTTCTTTCTTTCTTTCTTTCCTTCCTTCCTTCCTTCCTTCACTTCCTTCTTTCCTTTCTTCCTTCCTTCCTTCCTTCCTTCCTTCCTTCCTTCCTTCCTTCCTTCCTTCCTTCCTTCTTTCCTTCACTTCCTTCCTTCTTTCCTTCCTTCCTTCCTTCCTTCCTTCCTTCCTTCCTTCCTTCCTTCCTTCCTTCCTTCCTTCCTTCCTTCACTTCCTTCCTTCCTTCCTTCCTTCCTTCCTTCCTTCCTTCCTTCCTTCCTTCCTTCCTTCCTTCCTTCCTTCCATCTTTCTTTCTTTTGATTTTGTTCTAGGATTTCATATTATCTCCTGGAGTCATTGAACTCTGTTTGCTCCATTTTAATTTTCAGGGAGTACACTTTTTGGGTAAGTTTTTTCACCTTCTATTTTAAACTATTTATTCTCCTTCTAATTCTTTCCTCCAAAACTCTTATATAACTTAAAATTTCATTTTAAAAATATATATCTAGCGTCATGTCTGTCAGTAGCTCTTAGAGTCTTTGTGGCCACGTCATGTTTTGCTCTGAATCCAGTCTTCTTGCGTGTTATTTTCTGTCTCATACTCTTTGATCCAGTGACACTGGCCTCCTGGCTGTCTCACAAATGAGATACTCCATCTCTCCACCTCCAGACATTTTCTCTGACTCTTCTCTATGCCTAACACTCTATCTTTTCAACTTCCCCTACTGGTTTCCTTTAGGTTCCAACTTAAATCCCATTTTTTGCAGAAAATCTTTTTCAACCCTCTTAATTGTCGTGCCTTCCCTCTATTAATGATTCCTATTTATCCTGTATCTATCTTGTTCATATAAATTTGTTTGCCTGCTGTCCCTCCCCCCATTAGATTAAACTCCTCGAGGGCAGGAACTATCCTTTGTCTCTTTTTTGTATCCCCAGCACTTAGTCCAGTGCCTACCACATAGTAGACACTTAATAAATGCTTACTGATCAAGATTCTGATTGCACTTGTGCAATTACTTTCTTTCCTGTTTACCTCTTGATTTTCTGTTGAACGTGTTGTTTATTGTGTTTGTATTTTTTTTTCTGTTTACTTATATCTGCATCTTCAATTTATGATGTAACCTTGTGCCAAGGCTAAACCCTGCCTCCTTCATGAAATTTTAGATAAAGTAGTCAGGCCCTGTTTGGTCCTGCCCCTTATTTCCTGGACTTCTGCCACTGGCTTCCACTTTCCATAGTATATCTGAGGGCCTTCTGCATTCCCAGTCAGAGCTCTATAGGTTTCTAAGCTTGGGGTATCCTTGGATACTGCACTGAGGGCTTCTGGCCCTAGGGCATCCCTGCTCATGGTGTTGTGGGTTTTTAGTCCCATGTATCTGGATATTACTAGTGGGAGCACTGTAGTCTTCTAGTTTTATTGGTTAGACCCTTGTCAGGATGCTCTAAATTGTCTAGTTTCCCTGGGACCTGTTTACCTGAGCTTGTGCTAGCTTCCCTAGCGGAAGGACATACAACTTCTCTCTTTTTGCATAGTTCTGGATAGGATGATATGGTCTGTCTTTGGATTTCTTAATTAATACTAGATCTTTACCGAAGTAGAAGTCAGAAAACTAGACTTCACTATGACCTTACATGTTACCATCTTACCTGGAAGTAAACTTTATAGCTAATTCAATCCCTTATCTCTCTATTATATTAAACCCTGAATTACTACCACCAGCACTTTGGGTCTGGTGTTGAGAAGACAAATCCAGCCTCGGACACTTACTAGCTGTGTGACCCTGGGCAGGTCATTTAACCTCTGTTTGCTTCAGTTTCCTCATCTATAAAATAAGCTGGAGAAGGAAATGGCAAACTAGTCCAGTATCTTTGCCAAGAAAACCCCAAATGGAGTCATGAAGAGTCAGACACAACTGAAAAATGACCAAATCACAACAACAAAGACTCCTAGTGTTGTTGTGAGGATTAAAACAGCACAGAAGAGAGGAGGCAGATAGCTAATAATAATAACAGTAACTAACATTTGTATAGCACTGACTACACTCTAGGTACTGTGCCCTTCTCCTTTTGAAAGCCAACCCCTCCTGTCTTCCCTTTCCCTTCCTTCTTACCTGTGTGCCACTGAATGGAACTGTACTCAAATCAAACGATGGAACCATGTACTCAAATTGACAACACCTACTACAAATTGTATTTCCTCTAATCCCTACTGGGCCCTCACAACTATAAGACCACACTTTAATCATCTCTAATTTATTTTTTATCCCATTCCCCACAAAGATTTTTCTAGACTTTCTTTTCGCAGACTTTCTTTCCCCAGATTTTCTTTTCCCTATTTAGGTCTCCTATACCATTTCTTCCCCTCTTCCTCTTACCTAAGAAATTTTGCTTGAGAAAACAGAGGTCACTCCATTTGGCTTCATCCTCTAATCTCAACTGGAGATCTAGCTGAAATAAGGCAAATACTCATTTCTTTCTTAATCAATCACTATCCCCTTTTTTTCACAGAAGCTGTTCCAGGCTTTTCCTCCTTTTCCTTCCTTACAACTGGAATCCAAGGTGGGTTTTTGCCCATGATTTAAATTTTTTAAAAATTACCTAGATAAATTGGGCATTTAGGTAACACTACCCTTCCCTCCCCAATTGCACTCATCTTCTGATAAGAAATCATCTATTTAAGGGAGTCATCCCCTAAATACTTCTTAAAGAGGCCTGTTCGCTGAATGAACATCACCTCATTCTAAGTGAGTACCTGAAAATGACTTAGCTTAAAAGGCCAAGGTCTCCCATTGCATCCTGGGCCATCACCAGTCACTCTGATGAATATCTGGTCACTGGATCCAGATGGCTCAGGAGGAGAAAGTGATGCTGATGACATTGCACAGCCCATCCTCACTCAAAATAAAGTCAAGTGCAAGTCATGTCATCATTTCTCTGATGTCATGGTCTTCTTCAAAAACAAAAGACAGACACCACAACAGCAACAACCAAAACCAGTAGGGGTAGCCATAGAATAAAAGCATCAAGTCATGGAATGATAGTATTTACTTGCATAAAGACCATACTTAGTTTAGCTTTTTATAACAGTCCATCTGAAAAAGGACTTGAGGTTTCAATCGGCTGCAAGCTCAATTTGAATCAAAACTGTGATATGGTGACTACAAAATCTATTAAGAACCTTAGGCTATGTTAAGAGTAGTAGTATCTAGTGTTTAGAGTCCAGAACAAGGGAGAGGAGAGCCCCACTGTACTTTGTCCTTGTCAGATCACATCTGGAATTTTATGTACATATCTCGGTACCGCATTTTCAGAAGGACATTGATGAGCTAAAGAGCATCCAGAAGAAGGTGATGGTCTGACCAAAATTATTTGACAAAAATAGAAAAGGGCCTTGTGAGGATCATTTGGAGAAACTGGTAATCATTAACTTGAAGAAGACAAGAAGATAAGACAACTAATTCCAAGTGTTTAAGGAGCTATTTGGAAGTGGAATTACATGTCTGTTGATTAGTCGATCAATAAGCGTTTATTAAATAATTACTATGTCCTAGGTGATGGGAACAAAAATCCAATGAATGCAGCAACCCCTACTGATTAGGAGATTATATTCTAATGGGGGAGACAAGTATATATACATATACATATATGCATATATATACAATAGAAATATAGAAATAAAAAATGCAAGGTAGTTTGCTAGAGAAGACACTAGCCCTTAGGTGAATCAGAAAAGGCTTCGTGTAGAAGGTATTTGATCTAGATCCTGAAGGGAGGGATTCTGTAAGCTCTGATGAGGATGAAGTGCGTTCTGTGTAGAGGAAACAAACAATTCATGAGCACAAGGCTGAAAGATGGAATTTGTACGTGAAGAACGGAGAGAATACAATTTTGGTAGATCATGAATTAGAAGACCGGGAATAATATACAATGAGGTTGGAAGTACAGGTTAGTGCCAGGTTATTAAGGGCTTTTAAAATATAAATAAAGGTATTTATATTTCATCCTGAAGGCACTAGGGAGTCACTGGAGTTTACTGAGTAGGTGAGTGAGATCGTCAGATCTCTGCATAAGGAAAATAACTTTGGCAGCAGTGTGTAAGATGCATTAGAGTCAGGAGAGACTTGAGGCAGGGAGATCAATCAGAAAGTCATTTCAATAATCTAGATGAGAAGTAATGAGGTCATGAACTAAGATTTTCAGTTGTTTGAATAGAAAGAAGGTATCAAATGAGATAAATGTTGTAAAGGTAGAAATGGCAAGGTTTGCCGGTTGATTGGATATGTGTGGACAGCTAGGTGGTGCAGTGGTTAGTGCACCAGACCTAGAGTCAGGAAGATCTGCATTCAAATCTGGCCTCAGACATTTACTAGCTGTGTGACCCGGAACAACTCATTTAATGCTTATTGCTTAGGTTTCTTCATCTGTAAAATGAACTGGAGAAGGAAATGGCAAACCTCTCCAATGTCTCCACTAACAAAACCTCAAATGGGGTCGTGAAGGGTCAGACATGACTGAAATGACTGAACAACAGCAGATATGTATAATGAAAAAGAGAGGAATCAAGGATAATGTCAAGGTTACAAACCTGGGAAGCTATAATCATGATGGTGTTTTCAATAGATATGTGAAAGTCTAGAAGAAGAATGGATATGAGGAGACAGATGATGAGTTTTGCTTTGGACACATGGATCACCAGTGAAGGTCACCAATAAAATGAAAGGAACAGAGACAGGGAGATATAGAGAGACAAAGAGAGAACAAGAGGGCCAAGACTTGGGAAACACCAAGGAGGTATTATCTGAATTACAGACTAGAAAAGGAAGGCAAGAAGTGGTTAGAGATATAGAAGAAGGAACAGGAGACAGGAATTTCATGAAAATTCACAGGGAAGAGACAACCAATAAGGCATAAACAATCTCAAATGTAGCAAATAGTTTGAGAATGATGATTGAGAGAAGACCATGAGATTTGGCAATAGAGGAATAAAGGATATTCTCTTGAGACCCAGAGAGCAGAACTAAAAGCTAATAGGTAGAAGTTACAGAGAAGCAGATTTCAGTTAGATAAAATGAAAAGCTTTCTAACAATTAGTTATCCAAAAATTGAGTGAGCCATGTCAGGCAGAGAGTGAATTCCCACTCATTAGAAATTTTAAAACAAAAGTTAGATCAATAGTCTCCAAAGTAAAGGCCACTTACTCCAGGAGTGCTTAAGATTATCAGCAGTGGGTAGCTGTTCTAGCAGTGGGGTGAGAATAGGCTGATCAAGGGGATAAATTATAGCTAGGCCTAGGTGAGTCAGGAGTCAGGATTTGGGATAGGGAAAGTAGCAGCTGCAAAAGGTGATATAGAGAGATAGCAGAAGTGATGGAGCCAAGGAGACTGGGACTGGTGTGACCATCAAGACTTAAGGAGTCAAGGAGGCAGCAGCTGGGTAATTGTAGTGTCCTCCAGGATGGATACAACTTGAATTAGAGGGCTTGATCAACTGGGCTAGCAATGGCTGAGAGAGACAAATATATCAGTGGGCTGTCACACATGGAACATAGTGCCCATTGTCATTCATAAGAGCAAACCCCAAACTCTGAAATAGTTTTAGAAAGAAATTATTAAGTCATTTGGTAAAGGAGAGTACTCAGAAAGAAAGTGTGGCTCCCTTTCCTCTAGAAGGTTTATAGTATATGGGATGTAGACAAAGGTCTACATAAACTGCTGGAGAAGGCAGCTTGAAAGTAATGTAGGTTGAGATGGATATCAGTAAATATGAACATTCAATAAAATTTGAGTGGAGACAAAACCCAAAACACAGGCTTGAGTGGATCCGAAACAAGACCTTAGTGAGTGGATCCGTAACATAATTATTTTGGGTGGATTCAGGATCTGGGGGATCCCAAAATTCTTTGTAGCCATTTCTGACAGTCCTGCAGAGTTACTGAGGTCAGGGTGATATTTTGGCTTCAAATAATCTCTAGTCATATAAAGATAGATATAAATAGTGTAATAATTAATGTTTTCCAAACAATATAATAATTTTTCTATACCATCAGTGCAGCTGCTGTGGCAGCCAGGCCAACTGACCTCGTAACAAACAACCAACAAACATTTATTTATATGTATATATACACACATATTTTTAATGAAGAGTCAGACATGACTGAAACACATACAGGAATATACATATATACACATATGGATATGCAATACACTCACATATGTATGCACATATGTGCACACATATATGTACACACATATGTGAGTATACATGTATGTATATTATATATGTATATATCACTCTGCTAGGTGATAGGGCTGCAATGACAAAAGTCCCTGAAATAAAATAAGTTCTTCTGGGGAGACAAAATCCCCCCCATTTTCTATAGGCATATTTAAAACAGATACAAGAACACTTCTGGGAAAAAAAGCATTAATCTCTGAGGGAGATTAGGAAAGCCTTTTTTTCTGAAGGTGGTATTTGAACTGATCCTTAAAGAAAAACTAGGGATTTAAAGAGGAGGGGGTGAGGTGGGATTGCATTCTAGGGTTAGGGGACGACAGCCAGAGCAAAGAAAGGAGGTGAGAAATGGAGTGTCCAGTCTGGAGAAAGATAAAAAGTCCATTTGGCTAAATCATAGTGTTCATAAAGGGAAGCAATGTTCAATAAGGCTGGAAAGATAGGTTGGGGCCAGGTTTTAAAGGGTTCCAAATGCCAAACAGAGGACCATGATATAGTAAGCATGCAGAAGTGAATAATGAACAAGGATATTATTCCAGAAAGAAGATTGTCTCCACCTGGGGTGAATATCAAGATATTGAGTAAGAGGCAGAAAATGAAGATGGAAAAAATCAGGAAGGGGCAGATGTCAGTGTCCTGCTTAGCTTGGCAGGTCTCACTGCACAGAGGAAAAGGAATGGGGTGTTGAAGTTTCCTCTAAACAGATCTTAGACCTCTATGTGCATTGGGAGCCATTTGTCTGAGCCTTTGGAGAACTGCCCCATCACTGCTACTAGGTCTGTTCATTCAGTTAGCCAAAGCTACCGTCAGACCCTCAAGCGTTCTCACAGATAAGTAATAAAACAGCAACAATAGCTGTTTTAGCATACCTTTTATTTAGTGCTTTAAGGTTTGCAGCGTGATTTACAAATATTATCTTACTTTATCCTCCCAACATCCCTGGAAGGTATTATTATTTCCATTTTATAGGAGGAAACTGAAGCAGACAGGAAAGGGGCTTGCTAGGGGGGGATTTGAACTTAGATCTTCTTGACATCATGATCAGCATTCTGTCCACTGTGCCACCTATCAGTTAAAATAAAAACAAAATACACAGGCTAGCTGTGAAAATAAACAAGAATGCTGCCAGTTTGTGCAGTGACCGCAGGTAAAGATGGACTTAGGTCATGCTCTTTAGAGGCTTGTCAGAAAAATTCTCTCTCCCCACAGCAGCTGGCTGTGGACTGTGTGGATGAAGAATCATATCTGCTGCTAAATTTCCAACATCCTATTAAAGAGAAAGATAACAACACCCTAATGGCTCAGGCATTGCCGGATCTCAGCTCCAAGGAAAGATAGGAAGGTGGCTCAAGAAAAAAGAATTATTTCAAAATTCTTTGTGACTAAAGGAAAGATTTTGGAATCTGAGCAACCACTAAGCACATCCAGAAAATGTTACAATGCTTAAAAAAACTGGCTTCATTCCATAATTTCCTAGTATGAAATTATGTAGTAGTGTGAAATATTGTAGAGGCCCAGCTCTTCTACCCACACAAAACTACAGCAAGTATCTGAAAAGGGCCCCAGAAGGACCAAAGATAAGAAAAATCTAGAGAAACAGAAGAAAGCTGCTGCAGCAAATCCAGAACTGCCTAAAAAGATGACCAGAAAACTGCAGAGGTGGGTAGAGAGGTCACACCATGGAAGCCAGTATGAGACCACCAGCTAAAAGGACTGGAAATTGCCTCAAGTAGGGAGAGGAGTTATTCCAGGAAGCCAGTGTAGGTACCAGAAAAATGGATCCAAAGCTAACCAGAGCCTCAAACAGGGTGTAACTAACAAAATGCCAGTTGTCAGAGACCTAACTCGAAATCCCTACCTGTCAGAACTGGATCAGGGGACAGAATCAGTCCCTATTGGTTACCAAGTAGGGGAACAGAGAGTGGTGATTCACTTAGCAGAGCACTGAGAGACATTGCAGGAGACATGAACAACTCAACCCCTGCTGCCAAGGGCTTGAGGGCCAAAGGGCTGATCAGGAGGCAGGAGGCTAGCATGGTATCCAACATTATCCTGGGGCCTGTCAGGGCCAATATAGGGAATGAAACCAAATTCGGGTTGGGGATCATGTCAAGAGAAGTAGACAGATTCCAATGGAATCTGAATGAGCTGAGGACCATGTGGAGATGGAAACAGAAGCCAGGATTTGAGGCAGAGAGTAGAGCTCAAAACCACCCATCCTAACCGAATTGGTGGTAGCAGCTACATCAAAACTATAGAGAGTACTGGACCAAAAAAGCCTCGCCCAACCCTCTCAAAACTTCTAGAAGGGATAGCCTGAGCCTAAAATCTCAAACCAGGAAATGAGGCTGAAAATAGTATTAAACAGAAGAAAATACTAAACAACGAAGGAGGAATATGAGTTTAAAACCATACCAACAGATAAATCCAGAAGAAAAGAATAACTTCAAATGGTCATTAGCAGAGTCTTGAGGGGAAAATAATTCAGGCACAAGGAGTATAATAATGACTGGAAGAAATGGAACAAGGGATAAAAATTAAAAATAGTAATGAAATGAGAGCTCTGAAGGAAAAACTGGAAGGATAAATTGTTTAGAACAAAATTAGAAATCATTACCCAAGTAATAGACCCCCTGAAAACTATAACATAGAACTCAGTAAATCCATTAGGCAACAAGAAATTGTGTAGCAAAGTCAAAAGACATAATACTATATTTTAAGAAATCAAGAAGCAAAACTGACTAGATCTAGTAGAATCAATGAGCATGGTGAAATTAGAAAAAATCCACTTACCACTCTGAATTAAACTCCTAACTGAAAACACCTAGGAGTGTCATAGCCAAAATCTGGAGCTTCCAAGTCAAAGGAAAAAAGGACTACAAAGAGCTAGAAAGGAAAAGTTAAACAACAAAAGAGCTGCAATCAAGACCACAGAAGACTTCACAACAACTACTATAAAAGACAGAAGTTCTTCAAATATGATATGGAAAAGGTAAATGCATATAACTACAAATAAAACTAGGTTGACTAAGTATAATCTTACCAAGGCAAAATAGAACTTAGAATGGGGGGCTTGAAAGAGAGGAGCCATGAGAAACCTGGAAACACAAATATATTCGAGTAATTGGAGAGGAGTCAAAAATTATGATAGAATGCTTACAATTTAACAGAGGTAAAAGAGACGTCCCTTCAGAATCCTGAAGTATTCAAGAGTCACAGAGGAAGTTTGCAAGGAGTCTGAGTGTGGTTTTTGTCTTGTTTTATTTATTTTAGAGAGGAAGGAAAAAGGAGAAGGGAAGACATACACTAGAGAAGAAAAGAGAAAGAAGGGAGAGAAATCCACTGTTTTGCATAATTGGAATGCAGAAGAAGCATATAGAAAAATGGAGGAAGGGGTGGAGGAGAACACATCTTAAGAACCTACTCTTATCTCCATAGGACAAAAGTAGGTTGAACACACACACACACACACACACACACACACACACACACAAAATGATGTAGAAATATATTAAACTCAAAAAGAGAAACAGGAATGGGGAGAAGAAAGAGTTAAGAGGGGTTTCAGAGTTAAAAGTGGGGAGAATAGTAATAAAAAGCTGGTTGATTTTAGAGGGTGTATTATAAAGATGAGATTACAAAGAGAAAAAGAAAAATTCAGGCTTGGTGAAAAGAGGGAGATCAAAGTAGTAGGAAAAGGTCAAATTAGTAATATTAATCAAATTCCTTCTCTTTCTCCACCTCTTCTTTGTAAAGAGAGAGAAGAAATAATAAAGAGAACAATATGACAGAGGAAAATGTACAATTAATAACCATAATCATGAATGTGAATGGGTTAAATTAATTCATAAAACAGAAGGTATCAGAATGGATTACAAAACAGAATCCAAGCGTATGGTGTTTAGAAGAAAAACATTTGGAAAAAAAGATTAATATAGTTAAAATAATTATATTATTTATTATATACTTTATAATATATTATTATACTTTAGGTGAATTTTAAAAAGTAGAAAAAGCAATCATGATCTCAAACAAGGCAATAGTAAAAATAGACAGTTTACTTAATATGTAAAGATACCATATATAATGAAATAATATCAATACTGCATATATATGCACTAAATAGCTTAGCATCTAAGTACTTCAGGGAAAACTTATTTGGATTATATGGAAGAAGAGATAGCAAAATTATAATAATTATGGAACTTATGTCTCTTTTAGACCTAGACAAATTAATAAAAGTAAAAAATATTAACAACCTGAGATATAATTTTAGGAAAGTTAAATATAATAGTCTTGGATTATTTAATGGAAATAGAAATTAGTATATGTGTGCCTTAACCAAGCATTACACCATCACAGAAATGAGCCATGTTCTTGAACATAAAAAGCTCACAAATTTGAAAGACAAAGACATTAACTACATTCTTTACTGACAATTGAATAAAATCATAATTAAAGGACTTTGAAGAAAATCTTTGCAATTTGCTTTCTTCTTCAGTTAGATTAGTTGTTATTAGTTTTTAAAAAAACAATTTTCTTAATCAATTCATTGAATTTTTTTCTTTCAATTTTCCTTGTTTCCTCTTGGATTTTGAGAATTTCTGTTTCTTATGCCTTGTTGAGTTTTTTTTATTTGCTACTTTTTTAAGTACTTTTAATTTTATGTCTAATTTATTGATATATTCTTTCCTTTTGCATTGATGAGAATATTTACTGACTTAAATTCACCCTAAAGACTATTTTGGTTGCATTAGAAAAGTATGGGGATTTTTTCTCAACTTATCACTTCATCATTACATAGTCTTTCTTAAATGTATTTACTTTCCAATGTTTCTCCTGAATCTTATGTTTGTATTTTAAGGTATTCACTCAGCTCTGGTCTTTTAATCAGGAAATCTTGAAAATTCTCCATTTCATTTAAGGTCAATTGTTTCCCCCTATAGTATTATATTCAGTTCTGTTGGGTAAGTTATTCTTGGTCATAAATCTTTATATTTTCTCTTTGGAATATTGCATTCCAAACTTTCTCTTTTTTTCTTAGTGGTATATGACAGGGGCAAGTCACTTAATCCAGTTTATTTCAGTTCCTCATCTGTAAAATGAGAAGGAAATGGTAAACTACATTAGTATTTTTGCCAACAAATCTCCAAATGTAGTGATGAAGAGCTGGACAAAACTGAAATGACTGAACAACAATAAATGAGGTCTTGTGAGATACTGACTGTGATTTCGTGGAATTTGAACTATTTCTTTTTAGCTGCTTATAGTATTTTCACTTTGGCCTGGAAGATTTAGCTTTTTCCAATGATGTTCTTGGAAGTTTTCATTTGGCGTTTCTTTCATGATATCGGTTGTGAATTCATTCTATTTTCGTTTTGTCTTCTGGTTCTAATAGATCTGAGCAGTTTTCATTCCTGCTTTCTTGAAGTGTGGTAGTCAACTTTGCTCTCCTTGACCTGTCTTACAGGTCAGTTTTAAAATCAGATATCTTACGTTGTCTTCTCATTTTTTAAAGTCTTCTGATTTTTGTTCTTGTAGTTCTTGTCTCATGGAGAAAAGATTTCTCTCTGATCCATTCTAATTATCAGGGAGTCTGTTTCTTGGGCAAAAATTTGCACCTACTGTACTAAACCATTTATTCTCTTTCTAATATTTCCTATAGAGCTCTTATTTCATTTTTGACTTTTCCCTGTAGAGCTCTCATTTTATTTCCAATTATAGTCAGGTGCCATAGAATGCTTCTAGTCTGTTTACCTATACTCCTGGTTTCTCTGGCAGGACTCCTCTTCCCACTTCTGCAGCTTCCAGTTATCATTTCATGTAGCCTTGGTCAGATGAAAAAGCTTACTGAAGTTTCTCTTTGGATTTCTTGGTCATTATTCAATCTGGTGTTCTTTCTAGATACTTTCTCTGGTAAAATTGGGGGATCTGGGCTTCTGTATGATCTTTTATGCATTCGGATCTCCACAGAATATATGTGTACGACAAACTCAGAATGAAGGCACACCTCAGAGTAAAGAGAATTGCAGAAACTTTCTTGCAGATGTGAGGCTTTAGTGGAGATTTGAAGGAAACCAGGGAAGCTGGAAGGCAGAAGTAAGGAAAGAGAGAGTTTCAGGGATAGGGAATAACCAGGGAAAATGCATGGAGTTAAGAAATGAGTGTTGTGGGGGAGGAACAGCAAAGAGGGCAGTGTCACTAGATTGTAGGGTATATGAAAGGGAAAAGATAGGGTGTAAGAAGACTGGAATGGTAGAAAGCAGCAAGGTTATGAAAGACTTCAAAAGACATACAGAGGATTTTATATTTGATCCCAGAGATAATTGGGAGTCACTAAGGTTTATTGAACGGGGAGAGACTTGGTCAGACCTATGCTTTAAGATGATCAATTTGACAGCTGCGTGGAGGGTAGATTATAGTAGGGAAAGACTTAAGACAGGGAGACCAACTAGTGGCTATTGCAGTAGTTTGATACTAGAGTGATGAGTGCTCATACTAAGATGGTAGCAATGTAAGAGGAGAGAATGGAATGTACACAAGAGATATAGCATAGATAGAAACAATACAACTTAACATCTAATTGAGAGTGAAGAGTCAAAGATGACACCTAGGTTTTGAACCTAGGTGACTGGAAAGATGATGGTATCTGTGACAATAATTGGTAAATTAGGAAAAGAGAAAAGATGAGTTCAGTTTTGGACATCTTTGGTTTATCCAGTTCAAGATATCCAGTGTGAGACATATGAGACTGCAGGTCAGGAGAGAGGTTAGGGCTGGATAAGTTGATCTGAGAATCATTTGCATAGAAGTGATAACTGCATCCACGGAAGCTGAAAAGATCACCAAGTGAAAAAGTATAGAGGGAGAAAAGAAAAGGACCCAAAACAGAGTCTTGGGGCACACCCACCATTAACAGGAAAGTGGCCTGGATCTGAGTTCAAACCTGGCCTCAGACACTTATTAGCTGTGTGATCCTGGGCAAGTCACTTAACCCTTATTTGCCTCAGTTCTACATCTATAAGCTGGGGACACATTGGAGAAGGAAATTGCCAAGGAAATCCAATGGACAAGTCCATGGGGTCAAGAATAATTGGACATGACTAAATGACTGAGTAACAATAATAGCCTGGATAAAGATTCAGCAAAGAAAAACTAAGGAGTTGCTAGATAGACAGGAAAAGAGAAATCAGTGTCATGAAAACCTAGAGAGAGAAGAGTATCAAGGGAAAGTTGATTTATGGTGTCAAAGAATGTAAAGAGGTCAAGAAGGATGAAGGTTAAAAAACTGGCCACGAGTTTTGGCAATTAAGATATCACTGATAACTACAGAGAGATCTTTCAAGTGAATGATGGAGCTGGAAGCCAGACTTTAGAGAGTTAAGAGGAGAATGATGGGAAAAGAAGTGGACAACACCAGTAGACAGCCTTGTCAAGGAGTTTAGCTACAAAATGGAATGATAACTAGTGGAGATGGATGGATCAAGTGAGGGTTTTTGGAGGCTAGGGGAGACACAGATGTGTTTGTAGGAAGTAGGGAAGCAGCCAGTTGATGAGGAGAGATTGAAGTTTAGTGAGAGATTTGGCCCAAGAGAAAGAACAATCTACTGGAGAAGTCAGGACAGAATGGGATCACTTGCACATGTAGAGTGATTTGCCATAACAAGAAGAAGGGCTACCTTCTTGGCTACCTTCAAATGAATGATGTGAAATGAAGAGAAGGGGAGAAGAGCTCTCAGTAAATGGTCTCATTTTTTTTTAGTGAAATATGAGGTGATGTTCTCAGTTGAGAAAAACCTTGAAATGAAAAGGTTTTGGAAAAACCATTGTGGTAAATGGGACAGTGAATCGATTTAGGAGTTGTAAAAGAATTGCCTTGCTGCAATGAGGGTTCATTTGAGTACATTACATCATGTCAGTAGCAAATTATGTCAATGTCAGGTCAATAAATAGTTACCTCCCCTTTTCATGTCAGTCATGTAGTTACTAATCACCACTAGATTTTTCTTTCTCCCCTATTACTGATTGATCTAGCATATTCCTGGAAAGGTTGTTGTGAGGATCCAATGAGATCACAATTGTAAAGTGTTTAGCTTAGTTCCTGGCACATAGTAAGCATTATACAAATGATTATTGTTGTGGTTATCTGCTGTTATGGCATTTATGGATCCACATCATCATTTCCTGTAGCAAAAAAAAAAAAAAAGCTGTTTCCTCAAGAGATCTACCAACTCCCTTAACTATAAACAGACCTTCATGCCTATTAAATATAATTCCAAATGATCAGTTGTCTTTCTCTTCCTTTTCTGTGTCATATTCCAATTTCCTGAAATAAATGAGAATTTCCCTCTGTCCATTTATACTTATAACAATTGTTATGCTATGCCCAGGGCCACTAGGGTTCTTGCCCTCTCTTAATAAGGGACTAAGGGTCCACTAGCTCTGGGCTTATGTGGATGAGGTTCAGTCCTGAGAGGGTCTGGTGAATCCAGGAACCACTAAATTGTGAACATAGCCATCTCTCAAAAGTCTACCCTTTATGATTGCTATTTGGTCACCTAGCTAGGGGAAAGAAACAGAAAGTAGAAAAGATAGCTAAGGGTTTAAGGTTTAGGCTCTGGTGTGACTAGATAACACATATACCAGCTGCTACATGCAAGTAGCCATTGCTGATTCCAGGAAGAAAAGGAGCCCTTCTCCCCCAAAACCACGGGAAGTCCAATAGAGAAGTTCCATATTGCACATTCAGGAAAGAGGAAGAAGAGAGTGAGAGCAGATGTCTCTCTCTTTGAAGTCTAATGAGTAGGCACAACTTCTTGACTCAGTGGTACCCTTTTGATGCATTCTTCTCCTTCTGTCAACAAAGAGACCAAGAAACTTTTGTACCACAGCTGAGCAAGAATCCATGTGACTCAGCCCCAGTCTGCTCCATGCATGCTCTAGTGGAGTTTTCCTCACCAGGAAGATGCTCCTGACTGATAAATTCCTCCCATAATTTTACTTGGAGAAAGTGCCTAGGCTAGTTCTATATTCACTCCTTCACTCCTCTCCCAGCATGTCACCTCTTTGGATTTCTCTTCCATTCCCCAGAAGTCTTCTTACCCTAGAAAATGCCTCTGCCTCTATGACCTTCTCACCTTGGAAGATACCTCTGCCTGTTTGACCCCATCTTCTGATTAGTGGATTCTCCCTAGAGCCTCCATTCTTGAGGAAGAACTCAGGCAAGCTCATTTCTTACTTCAAACCTGACTTATTTCCTGGACCACTTCTCCATCTTGACTCTGCCTGTGTAGCTTTGGGCTCCCCCCTTATCACCCCTTCAGTTTCCTTTTATGTGTGGTCTTCTTCCATTAGAATGTACACTCCTTGAGAATATGGACTTTCTTTTATTTCAGGTGCTTAGCCTGGCATATAATAGGTGTTAAATAAATTCCTGTTGACTTGATTTGTTTACTTATTTGCTTGAGCATATTGGGAGGGTCCCAATTACACATCCCCGATACGTACTTTTTTTTTTCTTTGTTTTTCCTTCAAGCCCTTCTTTGATTCTTTCAAGGAACTCTTCATTCTCCCTGCTAATTAACTGAGTAGAAATGGACACTTCCATTCCAAAGTTCTCTTTTCTTCTAGATGGAGCCCAAACTGCAAATAGGTGTTACTTGGTTCTGGAAGAAACATAGAGTACACTAGCTGCAAGCCACCGAAAAATTCTCCTTGCCTTACATATTTGATTAAAGCAATCTCCATCATCTTTTATCAGACTTTTTTTCTTCTTCTGATCTGAGAGTCAGGAAAATGTGAATTCAAATCCTGCTTCAGATACTTACTTTGGCTTATCCATCACTTCCCTAGGCTTCAGCATCCTGATTTGTAAAATGAGGTTGTTGGATTTGATGACTTCTGAAGTTCCATGCAGCTGGAAATGTATGATTTCATGATCTTCTCTTGGCTAATTCTTTTGTCTAACTATTGTGAACATCTCTAGTGATATGTGAGTCTAAAAAGACCCATTTGCCTGGTTTTGCCATATGTTTGACATACAAATACTTCATTCTACTTCCCCAGATTCTGGGCTCTTTGTCTTTACTCTGATAATTGGGTAGGGAGGGAGGGGGAAAGCAAGAATTAATTTATCTAGCAGACAAGATACAAATTCATAAGCCATAATCCAATTACCTAATAATACCTACCTTCATTCACCTTGTTCTCCAAATTCTTCCCTGTACCCCCATGGACTCTAGAGTCTCTGTCCCCACTTGGGGGGTTGACACAAATAACTTTTCTCCTAAATATTCTCTTCATTCTACATTTTCTATTCTCTCCTAGTTCTCCTCCTCCCTGTCTAATTGTTCCTTCTCATTCTCCTTTGCTGAGTTATCCAGATCATGCTCCTGACCCGGGGTGTACAGACTTTATATGTAAAGAATTATTCATTACAATGTACTCACTTTTTGTGTAAAGAAATCGGAAAGAAATCCTTATTCCAAAAAAACCTCACCTATGTTAACTTTTCTGTACGATACTACATGTGCTCTCTCTCTGCTTTCCTCCCACCCAGCCAACAACAACCAAATCCTCTCTCCCCTCCACCCACCAAAAAGAACCCTTTAAGTGAAAGCAGAGGAATCTGTGGTGCCGGCAAATGACATTATGTAAAAAAATTATTTAGAGATCTGCAAAAGAGTCCACTTGGTAAAATAAAAACTGCCTATATTCCCTAGGGTTCCACCTGAGTCCTCTTCTATGTTTTCCCAGCAGTACAACAATCCATGACAACTCTGAAGGACTCAAGATGAAAAATGGTATCCATCCCCAGAGAAAGAACTGATAGTGTCTGAATACAGATTGAAGCAACTTTTTTTCACTGTCTTTTTCTTGTTTTTTATGTTTTCTTTCATAACAAAAGAAATATGGAAATGTTTTGCATGACTATGCATATATAACCTATATAGAATTGTTTGCCTTCTCAATGAGAGGGGGTGGGGAAGGAGGAAGGGAGAGAATTTGAAACTCAAAGTTTTAAAAACAAATGTTTAAAATTGTTGTTTACATGTAACTGAGGAAAAATTAAATACTAAATAAATTAAACTATTGGTATAGCAGTGTCATCCCCCTGCTCAGAAAGCGCCATTTGCTTCCTGTAGACTTTGGGATAAAATACGACCTCCTTTGGTATTTAAAGCCCTTCATAATCTGGCTACAACTAGACCTTCCAGACTTAGTGCACATTATTCTCCCTTTACGTACTTTATACTCTTGGAAAACTAACCTATTTCTTATTTCCTGTATGTGACGCCCCATCTCCCTCCGTAATGTCTTTGGACTGGCTGTTCCCTGTGTCTGGAATGTACTCATTCTTCATTTCTACTTCTTAAAATCCTCAGCTCCCTTCACTATTAAATGACAAATTCTTCCCCATTTCTTTAACATACAGAAACAAAAAAAACAAGCATTATAAATCAGAGAGAAGGAAGGATATCTGTTGACAAATACAGTCACTAGAATTTTTTTTTCCAAGTGAAAATCCTATAGGAGTTCCTTCTAGGGTTAGGAGATGGAATTGAGGAAGAGATTCTGAGAGCTGTCTCTCGGTGACATCAATTGGGGCAGGGGAGACATAGGCAGCTATTATTAGAGGAATTATGAAGCTATGGAATTGCTTTCTCAAGTTCGAAGGCCTCCATTCCCTTCCCCCCTCTCCACCAATGAAAGATATTTGTCCTGCTCAAATTTTCCTAGAGTACTTTGTATGAATCTCTTTTTTGTCATCATCACATTCTTCCTTATTTGTATGCATTCTCCCATTATGTGAACTCTTTGAAGGTAAGATTGTGTTTTTCATCTTAATATCTCCGTATCTAGTATAATGCAATATGTGGGGGACATCTGACAAATGCTTAATTGCATTGAACTATTCACTTATCTGAGATGGTTAAAAGTATTCTTCTTCTTGAAGGTAGGGAGATGAATTAGGTAGGGAAATTTGAATTATTTAGAGATTGTTACCAAATGTTATCATATTCCAGGCCTTTCTGCAAAAGATCATATTGACAGAGCAGAGTTGGGGTGGCAGTGGACAGAGGGGAAGGGAGGAGGGATGCCACGGAAAAGGGCAAGGAGGATCCTGAAACAAGCCAGATTAAGACCTGAGTACTAGAACTCCTTAGGACAGCTCCAAGGTGTAATGGACAATACACACCTGCTTTGGTCACAGCATGGACTCATGGAATATAGACTTTGGGCTGCTCTTTGGAAATGTGGGTCAGTGGTGTTCGGTAAGTAATATAGATATGTGTCACACTTCAGGCTAGTCTAGTGTGCAGAAAATGAAACTCATTCTGCGTGAATTTGTTTTGCTTTACTGTGCATATTTGTAATGAGGGTTTTGTTTTTCTTTTTATCTTCTTTCAAAGGTAGAAAGGTGGGAAAGAAAAATGATAAATGGAATTCCCTTAAGCTCCACTTCCCATCCTTGTGCCTGTGAAGTCTATGGGAGAGTTGGGCTACCAGTAGACCACATTACATGTCCATAGATTGTGATCTTGGACAGAAACATTGAGGACCGTCAAGGTAATTAATACTCTTCCTAATGTTTGGAGAATTTGCAGCCTTCTCTTGAATACATAAGCAAAACAAAACAAAAAGACAAAATCCAAATTTCCTTCAGCTCCATTTCCCAGATGCAAATCCTAGTTTTTTTTCTCTGCTTCGTTTTCAGAAGGTTTGCATTTGATTATGGCTATTTACTTAAAGAGAAGAGACATATAACATCTAGCTCTTCTTGGCTCCTTTTGAAATTGGAGGAATGAAGCTTATTTTTACCTTTATTTGCACACCATAGAGAATATTTCATTTTGCTACTATCCAGTCTTGGACAATGAGTTACAGGGATAATAATCAATTAACAAGCAAATATTGAGCATCTGTTATGTGCTAGAAGATGGGTCTATAAATCAAACAATTCCTTCCCTCAAGCTTCTGACATATTGCTTCAGAGCTGGAAGGGAGAACAAAATCTGACTTCCTCAAGCCCAAAAAGGTGCTGTGTCTTTTTTCCTCTTGTAGATTGAAAAAAAAAATCATGATTTTTTTTTTGCCATTTTATACTATGATCATTAATATATCTGATATTTACCCAAAGTATCTAATACTAATAGCTAACATTTATATGGTACTTACTGTGCTCCAAGTGCATACTAAGTGCTACGTGCTTCATAATTATACTCTGATTTGATCCTTGTAACAATCCTGGGAAATAAATGTTACCTTCTCCTCATGGAAACTGAGGCAAACAGAAATTAAGTGGCCTGCCCAAAATCAGTCAGCTGCTGAACTCAGATCTTCCTGATTCTAGGTCCAGTACACTATCCATTGTACCACCTAGTTGTCCCTATATATTATAGCCCATAAGAATCGCTGGTAAAAGCACTTTCACACCAATATATTTGCTAAATCTAAGGTACATCCAAACCACAACATTTGACAGTAGAACCACAATGGTACCACCATGGTTAGAAGACTGTTGGCCCATTAATTGAGGTCACCGTCCTTTTGCAGACTGAATCACATCTGGAGATATATCCTGAGGGGAAGTGAAAGTCCGAGTCAGAGAGACCCAGAGGCCAAGAACAAGAGCTAAGAAATGGCATAGGGGCATGACATAATGACAGTGGATATTGGGACATGGATTTATAATGGTAATTCTGAGAGTTAAAGATCTTCCCCACCCATTAATGAAAGTTTGATTAGGGGAGGCCCACATCTTTTATTAATTTTCTAATGAGGCACTGGTTCTCAAGAGTTGTGATACCCCCTGGCTCTGAAAAGTGTATAAATACTCTGAGGTGAGGTTTTACTTTGGGGCTTACTCATTGGAAGTGTTTGTTTGGCCAGATGAGACTCTGGGCAGCCGCTAAGGAGTCCCCTGTCTTTGAAAACCCAGATGTTGGTGCTTCTGTCTCTGGTAACTATGTATGTATGGTCAGACAATTGGATCAGACAGTTGGAAGCCCTGTCTATGGATTATTATTTCTTTGTGTTTTGTCTGAAGTTCAGAGTGTTGACTTTTCCCCTGAGCTAAGTGAATGGTACAAGTGCTTGATTAAAGTGATTGTTGACCCCTCAAATGTTGCTCTCCTTTTAGAAAGTAGACCTAAGAACCTGCACAGCAGGCCCTCCTGTGTATACCGGCATCCTGGCTGGCATCCTCGCTGTTACAGGATTCTAGTATTGATTAATGTGTAGTATTTTATGATCTGTGAATCATTTAGATCAGCAAGTGTTACCCTGGCCTATTGGCCCTTCCAGCACTGTCTGTCATGCCTATGCCAGTGGTTAGACCCTGACAGTCTAAGCTAGGAGTAGAAAAGGTAGCTAGCTACCTTTGGCCCAGTACCCAGGAGGCTTCTGCAGCTTTTAAGATTACTTTTATTTATGCACTAAATTTACTTTAATATTTGATGAGTCTATGACTTAATAGATGTGAGAGCTCTCTTCACAGGTACAGTTTGCCTCCCATTCATGCCTTCTTATGCTATGCCATTCTCTTCCATGTCCTCTATGTTTTCTACTAAGGACCTATGCAATGCATTAGAACCCTTTCCCCAAGTCTTAATACTTAATGGATATCGGTGTAACGCTTAGCTCAGATGTTACAATTACAACACACAACTGCTGGACCCAGCTGAAAGGACCCCTCCCACTTAGGGGTCCCTTTAGCTCTGGTTCATTCTAGCAGACTGGACTCCTCCCACTTAGGGGTCCCTTTAGCTCTGGTTCGTTCTAGCAGACTGGACTCCTCCCACTTAGGGGTTCCTTCAGCTCTGGTTCATTCTAGCAGACTGGACTCCTCTCACTTAAGGATCAGCTCTGGGTTCATTCTAGCACACTGGCTTCAGTCCTATAGAAGTCAGACAACTAAAGAACAGTGTCAGCCCCAGGGAGAATCGCTTAAAATTTAGGTTTGACTCTTGGCAGATTTGGGCCAACTATTTATTTCCTCTACACGAAAGAAATGCATAAGACTCAAAAGACTCACAAGCACAGGTTGACAAAGCAGCAACTTGCAATGACTGGGCTCTTTTGAGAGGCTGAAAATGAAAATGTGATGCATTTTGCAGGACTGCTCAATGAACATTTCATCTTCATCTCAGCTTTACCTTATCTCCCCAAAGCCAGACTAGTGTTTGGGACGCTGTCCCCTGATGGTGGTCCCCTCCAAGAAGCATGGTAATTGGTGTAGGGGTTTCTCCTATGTGGTATAGCCCACACTGACTGAGGAGAGTTAGGAACTTCACATTTCTTGAAATGACAAGGTTGCCTTGGTGGATGGAAATGTCCATCTCAAGATGGATGTTTAGTCACCTGTACCCAGGGCAAGAAACAAAAAACTGAAGAGGCAACCAGAGACTCTAAAACCAAGCTTGTCCAACTATGCCACTGGTCCAGATGCTATGTGTGAACAGGGACCTTTTCTGTCTGTTAGGGTTAGGGGAGGGCTCTTCTTCCTCATTTCTCTCCTGGGAGCTGGGGAGCCAGAGAGAGAGAGAGAAAGACAGACAGAGAGACACACAGATAAGAAGGGGAGAGAGAAAAGAGAAGGAGTCAGAGAGACAGAGAGGTGACACACAGAGAGAGAGATTTTAGTTGCAGAGACAGAAAGGAAGATCATAGAGGGTTGAGTTCCTCCTTTTAAGATTCACTGAGGGGGACGCTCTTCTTGGCTCAGTGGCTAATCTTTCCTGATATATATTTCTTTCCCTTCAGGTAGCCAACTCTTTTAACATTGAATCCTGGAAGTTGCCAGAGATCTCAGCACACATTCTCTATACATTAGGCAGAAGTGATAGGTGGAGAAATTTTACTTTATTATCCCCATTATACACATATTTTTAAAATTTCCACTCCTTGTGTTACACAGATGTTTGTTCTGTGCTAAGCACATGTTAGGGTGTAGAAACATGTTAGGACTGCAGAAGACAATTATCAGTCATCCCTGTACTAATGCAGAAGGCCCAAGTCCATAAAACCTAACTCATCAGGCATCTACCATTCCTTCTTAGCTTTTACAAACCCCTTCCAGAGATAAGTCAAGTTTCTTATCTCCGAAGTTTCTCCCAGTCCTGTCTCCCTATGAAGTGCCTAGCATAAGACTGTGCCAGGAAATAAGTCATTTGGGCACTGCCAATGTTTTTCCATTCAATTATTCATTGGGCTATAAAAATCCCTCTCTCTTGAGCTGGATCTGTGGACTGGCACAACACTGGAGCAATGCCCTATTTGTTGCTATGTACCTTAAACTAGTGATGTTCACAGCATTCCTCAGGGTACAGGATGCTGAAGTTCTGGTCTGGCTGCGTTGAATGAGGCCTACAACTTTAGGATTAGAGTGAGTGGATTGTTGGGCTGCTTGATTTACTTATTTCTATGTATCCTTCAATAAAGATCTTAAGCATTTTTATACAAGGTCTGTTGGACAAATCGCCTTTAATACCTTATAATTTGAAACTGAGGAATACAGAAATTCTGTACTCTGAGTTTAGGCATAAATCTGCCAAAGACCATTTATTAATTAAATTATTCCAAGCATCTTTCCTTAAGGAGAGAAAAAATTCAAAGAAACAGAAATCTCAGAGAAGTGCTTGAAAAATCTCTTTGTCTAAAATAACATACAGGTTATAGAGTTCCTGAACAAAGTCAAAATTCCATAATGAATATTAAATTGAAGGATAAAATCTAGGCAGCAGTTTTGAGTCAACAAACAGAACAACCATCATTTCATTTTTGGTGCCCTCTGGAGAATTCTTTTTCTAAAACCATTCAATATTCAACCTCTTTTTAACCTCTCTCTCTCTCTCTCTCTCTCTCTCTCTCTCTCTCTCTCTCTCTCTCTCTCTCTCTCTCTCTCTCTCTCTCTCTCCCTCTCCCTCTCCCTCTCCCTCTCTCCCTCTCCCTCTCCCTCTCCCTCTCTCTCTCTCTCTCTCTCTCTCTGTCTCGCTGTCTCTGTCTCTCTCTCTCTGTCTCTGTCTCTTTCACACACACACACACACACACACACACACACCCCCAGAAGAAGACTGTACAAAGTAACAGCAATGTTGTACAATGATCAGCTGTGAATGACTTAGCTATTTATTATTAGCAATACAGTGATCCAACACAATTCCAAAGGACTCGTGATGACAAATGTTATCCACCTCCAGAGAAAGAGCTGATGGAGTCTGAATGCAGATTGACTGTCTTTATATTTTTTTGGTGGGTTTTTTTTTGTCTCTTTCTTCTTTCATAATATGACTAATATGGAAATATGTTTTTCATGATTGCCCATGTATAATCTATTTTAAATTGCTTCCTGTCTCAGGGAGGGCAGAGGGGAAGGAAGAGGGAGAGAATTTGAAACTCAAAATTTTAAAAAATGAATGTTAAAAATTGTTTTTGCATGTCATTGGGGAAAAATTAAATATTATTTTAAAAATTCTGCTTTTTCTTCTTGGTCAAAGGTAAACTCAGGGATACTTCTATTAATTAAATTAACCAAAATCTTTCCTTGTCTTAGGCTGATCATTTTCAGGGAGGATTACTTCCTGGACCTCTCCCTTAGAAACTAGCTAGGGCTTGGATGAGAATGATATTTTTAAAAATTCATCTAGAGTATTGTTTTGAAATGATAAAGAAAAAATGAAAAGATTTCTCATTCTGATTAGACCAAGGACTTTAGACTAAAGTACTCTCTTAATATTATTTTGTAGTATATAATCTAAGGAGGGAAAAAGGTACAGTGGAAAATACTTTAATAGTGTGGTTTATGTAAGAAAAGCTCAAGACCTTTGGTGCCCAGAAATATACAGGGCTTTTCCAACCTGCCTAGCACACAAAAATGACTCATACCATCTCTGAACCATATTTATCAGACCAAGTAATGAGATAAGCATTGAGTTCCATTTCAGTCTCTTTTTAAAAATGTTAATCATACCTTTCTATATTACACATATATGTTATTTTGACTGTTTGGTGGCACTGATGAAAAATGGGACTTGGAATTACCCTTGCAATTTTCCACATTTGTAGCCTTGTGTGTTCCTTTCCTGCCCAGCACTGCAAACTTTTTGAGAGTGTTGCTTAACTCTGGATTTTTTCCTTCCTTCCTTTTTTCTTTCTTTCTCTTCCTTCCTTCTTTTGTTCTTTCCTTCCTTCCTCCTTATTGCTTAGTTACATGCTGCCTCCATGGCCATTGAAAAAAAATGAAAAATACCACTTGTTCTGGGAATTGAGATTTGATAACAGTCCAAGAAGACAGAAAATACTAGACCAAAGTAATTTAATTTAACAAATATTGCAGTGTGATAGAAATACTTCAAGGTTGTGAGTCTATATCTTTTTTCCCATTGTATTTGTTGTTGTTGTTCAGGTGTGTTGGACTCTTTGTGACTCTGTGGACCATATGGTTCATGGGGTTTTCCTGGCAAAGACATAGGAGTGGTTTGCCATTTCCTTCTTGAGTGGACAAGGCAGACAGAGGTTCAGTGACTTGCCCAAAGTCACACAGCTAGTAAGTGTCTGAGGTCACATGAGAACTCAGGTCTTCCTAATTCCAGGCCCAGCACTCTATCCACTAAGCCACCTAGCTATCCATTCCCCACCTCCTCCCAGTGTATTTGTACAATAGCTCAATAGATACTTTAAAAAAATTTCATTGTTCTTAATATATGAGGTGGCTTAGGGTTTCAAACATGTTAGAATAAATAGGGTGACAATTAGATAGGTAGATACAGCATTTAAATGTTTATTATTCACTATGCAAAAGAGAACTGGAAATCAGGGGAGGGGAGCCAAAGTGAGTCTGTGCCAAAGTGAGCCAAAGCTCCTGTCATACAGAAGTTAAGAGCGTGGATTGATCTGGAAGTGAAGTGATAATGGCTGGATCCCTTCCTGAAAGGGCAGTCCCCGTGAGGGAGCCTCCAAAATGGAAAAAAAAGACCTCAGGGCAGAGGTCAGTTTGGGAAGAGGCAGAGAAATATAGAGAGGGATGTTATTCGTGGTACTTGAAACAATGCCTTACATTGGCATAATTCTTTCTAGGTTATAAGCATTCTGTATATGTTATCTCACTTGATCTCAATAACAACCTTTAAGCTGAAGAGTCTAATTATTATGACCTCCATTTTATAGATGGGGAAATGGAAAATCTGAGAAAGGATTTGGATTCTGTTACTTAGTAACTACGACCTTAGATTTTATTGCCCTGGACAATGAAAGGTAAATCATCCCTAAGGTCTCTTCCACTATGAATCCATGAACTTATGATCCTCTGGCTTCACAGAATCACAGAATGAGAAGGGACCTTGGAGAATAATTAGTCCAACCTGCTCATTTTCCAGATGAGAAGCAAATTGACATGCCTAAATTCACCCAGCTGATAAATGGTAAAGCTGGCATTTGGACTGCAGTATTTTAATTCCCAGTAGAGTATATTCTTCAATATACCACATTGTCTCTTCAACACAAATATCACTTTCTTTTTTCATATGAATAGTATTTTATTTTTCCAGATTCCATGTAAAGATTATTTTCAACATTCATCTTTTACAATATTTTGAGTTCCAAATTTTTCTGCCCCTCTCTCTTCCTCTTTCCTTCCCTTTCCCAAGATGGCAAGCAATTTGGTATAGGTTATACATGTGCAATCATATTAAACGTATAAAGTATCGCTTTCTAGTTTGATTTGTCCAACACAAAAGAGGCAGCAAACATTTTGCCATTTGTGATATCACTCAAAATTGTCTTGCCTAGAATAGTAGTTTTTAATATCTCCACTATTCAATCATTTTACCTTTCACTCACTACTACTGTACCCCTTGTTATTGCCTTGTGTAAGATTAAGATGAAGAATGCTGAGAATAAATAAACGTTTGTCTGGTGAATGAAAGTGGACAAAGAAGAAATTTCAGCTTCTCTTTTGGGAATTTGTATTGAGCATTTCTTTGGGCCTGTGGACTAACTTCTGCAGGTTGGGTCAGGAATGTCCCAAGAGCTACAACCTAGAATTCTGGAATTTCATATCCTATTTATGTCTACCTGGCTTAATTTGGTGATCTTAAACAAATTAATGAACCTATCCACACCTTAGCCTCTTAAGTTTTAGAATGGGGAATATACCTTAAGAAAATTAATTATGGAAATTAAAAACATTCATTTTAGAGGTGGAAGGATTTTAGTGATTGCGTAGTCAAAGGGTTCAGCATCTTTGGGGTCACCAAACTACGGCCTATCCTACAGTCAGAGAGCTAAGAATGTTTTTTGCATTTTAAAATACAGTGCAACTATTTTAAGAGAGAAAAAGTATTCTTAGCCCTTGTGTAAAGCCAAGCAGTGGTTACAGACTGTAGTTTGCTGATCCTTGACCTAATCCATCTCATTTTAAAGATGAAGAAACTTAGTCCCTGAGAGTATGAGTATGAGTAATTTGCTTGAAATCCAACCCAAACTGAGGTATTTTTATTGCTATGTTTGTAGAGTGAGACATGATTCCTAAATGGTAGAGATAATGCTTGCTCAATGCGGCAGAACTTTATGAGGCACAGAGTGCAACACTTTCTTAGAAAGATTCATATAAAGACCTTAGAAGTTATAGACTTGCAGAAGGTGATTTCTCAATTCATCCTTAGTTTTCTAGCTTACTTCTGGAACGAGGCTGAGGCCTTTAGTATTTTGTGTTGAGATATCATCTCAGTCCCAGAAAAAAGCTCATTTGCTTGCATTTTTTTTTTTTTTGGTGTATTCTATTCTGTAAAAAATCTCCAGTTTTTGTTTGCTGTTTTGTTTGGAGAAATAGGTTAACTTGTCTTTTGTATAACCAGGGTTGGAAAGGAAGGAGTTGGGGGTACCCTTCCCTTTAAAAGTGACCAGTGAGGTGTATTCGTTGTCATCCCTACCGTCAAATCATATTCCCAAATCAGTTGCATTAATTTTATTACTACTAAAGCCTTTCAAATTAATTTAATTTCATGTAGCTGAAATTATTGAAAATACCCATTTCATCTTTTCTGATTGCCTCTTTTCCTTGTTTGATTAAGAATCCTCCTCCTAGTCACAGCAGTAAAAGGTGCTTATTTGTCATTTAATTTTTTTAACTGATAGCACCCTTGACATTCAGTTCATATATTCTTTTTTGAGTGAGTTTCTTGTGGCATGTGGTATAAGATGTTGATCTAAACCAAATTTCTAGGTAGTATGCGGAATAGAATATGGACTCAGAGTAAGAAAGACCTGAGTTCAAATGTTGCCTCAGATACTTACCAGCTATGTGATCCTGAGAAGATCATTTAACTGCTATTTGCCTCAGTTTCCTTATTTGTAAAGCACCTATCTCACAGAATTTTTGAGGATAAAAATGAGATAGCATTTACAGTGTTCTTTGCAAACCTTAAAATGCTATGTAAATGCTCCTACTATTTGTCCACCCATTCATTTGTCTGTGTATCTATCTATTGATTTATTTCTAAGAAACTGCTTTCCAATTTTTCAAGCAATTTTTGTGAAAAAAAATTGTTACGCAAGTAATTTACATTCTTAGAGGAACTATTCCTTTTTAAAGGGACAATTTTGAATGACATGTGTCCTGCCCTATTAACAACACTGACTCATTTTGTCCCTGTCCCCCTTTCCAAAAATCCAGAAGGTACCTGGGTGTCAAATGTAATAATAATATAGGAACAATAATATAAAATTATGAAGTAGAATATTTCTTTTAAAATTTATTTATTAAAGGGTGCTTTTAATACATATATAGAGAAAGTTGGCTAATCATGGAAGCTCCTATTGCAAATAGTGACTGAGGGTTTGTGTGATGGATTTGAAGGAAGATTTGTGGATGAGACTCTTAGATGAATCATAGAATCACATATTTTGCTACTTTGTTGGATCTCTGATGACATACACATGAATACTTGCTCCAGTCAATTGATCAACAAACATTTCTTAAGCATCTATGAGCTGTCCCCTCACCCCCGGAAAAAAAATTAAGTAGTTCTTGATTTCAAGGAGCTCACAATCTAAAGGGGAAAGACAATACGCAAACATCTATGTACAAACAAGATACATATGGGATAAATTGAAGATAATGCGATACATGGATATGGACAGATTTGTGTATATGTATTTGTGTACATAAACACATCTGATTTCAGCCCTATTCTTCCCAGCCTCACAGGAAAATGAAATTGGAGACATAAACAAAGCAGTAATTCAGATTATTTTAGCGGTAGTCTGATGGAGTTTTGGATAGAGTACTAGAGTTGGAGTTAAGAAGACTAGTCTTCAAATCTTTTCTTGAAGCTTGCCTAATTGTGTGATTGTGAGCAAGATACTTCTAATTGTCTCAGTTTCCTTATCTGTGATGATAATAATAGCACCTTGTATCAGCAAGGACCCCAGTATACACAGGAAGACCTGCTGTACAAGGTTCTTAGATCTGCTTTACTGAAAGGAAAGCAATTTTTGAGGAGTCAACAGTGTAGTCAAGCACATACATCATTCATTTAGTTCAGGGGAACTTCAGAGAAAATACAAACAGAAATTACAAGCAGAAATTAGACCAACAGAAAGGGCTTCCCACTGTCTGACCATAGACAATACATATATCGTTACCAGAGAGAGAAGCACCAATATCTGGGTTTTCAAAGCCAGGGGGCTATTTAGCAGCGACCCAGAGTCTCATCTGGCACACCAAGCCCCAAATCAAAACCTCACCTCATACTTTTTTCAGGGCTATAGGGCATGACTCTTGGGATCCAGTGACTCATCCGAAATTAACAAAAGGTGTCTGAGGTCTATTAATGGGTGGGGAAGATCTTTAACTCTGCTCCCTACCCACCATTAACCTTACATTAACCTTACACACCTCTCCAAGGTACTTGTGAGGATTAAATAATATAATATTGTGCATATATAAAGCACTATATGAATGTTATTATCATTATTGTTATCATCCCATGTGACCCTTGTCCACATTTTCCTGTAAACTCTTGACAGGGAATTTATCAGACCTGCTGGAAGCTTTCCTCTAGATCCCATAACATCAAGTGAAAACCAGTGGAGAATTTTCTCTAGCTTACATAATCTTTTCTGGTCATAAATTTTCCTGACAATATTATCTATGCCGTTGCTCCTGGGTAATCCTTCATCAGTAGGAAGGCAAGGAGGAAGGATGGAAGAAAAAAACATTTATCAAATGATTAATATGTACTAGATATTGTGCTATGCTCTTTACAAATATTATTTGGTCTTCACAGCAACCCTGCAAGGTAGGTACTATTGTTATCCCTTTTTAACAGGTGAGGGAACAGGTAGACAGAGGTCAAGTGACTTGTCTAGGGTCACACAGCTAGTAAATATCTGAGGTCAGATTTGAACTCAGGTTTTCCTGACTCCAGGCCTAGTTCTCTATCCACTGTACCACCATACCAAGAATATGATACAGTCTGCTTGCTTTCCATTATCCTTTCTTTAGCATGAAAATTTAATTCCTTAGATACTAGTATTTCATTCTCTATAATCATAGCATAAAATGGAATAATGTTAAAACTGTAAACCTTTATTTCAAGGAGAAGCTTAGAATTTTTAAACACACAATCATTTCCCAAATGCAATTTAGCTTGCTATCCATCTATTCAATTCGGAGTTCCTTTTTTTTTTTGTCTCTTCAACTACATATTATAATCTGAAGAAAAGG
This sequence comes from Notamacropus eugenii, assembly GCF_028372415.1. Lineage (NCBI taxonomy): Eukaryota > Metazoa > Chordata > Mammalia > Diprotodontia > Macropodidae > Notamacropus > Notamacropus eugenii. Next base: position 424,914,894 of record NC_092876.1, on the reverse strand, counting down.
CAATTTTCACTTACTTTTTGGGGTGTAGTTAGGCAGAACTCTTGAGTCACAAGTTGTCTCATTTAGGATTCTTGGAAATGTTTTAGGGCTTCATGTAGTAAGCACATTCTTATCCACTGATAGGTACATTTGGAGAGTCTGATCCTCTACGGGACATCCCTCTCCCATTTGGACTCTGTGACAGTGACAAAGATCCCTAGAGAATACACATCTTCCTGTGCTTGATTTTTAAAACTGAAGTGTCATCAAACAACATTATCTATGTTGTCATATCTTTTAAGGATTCTCATATCGTTGTAAAATATAAATGGGATACAACTGGAAGGAGAACTTCTATGATTGCATTTTGTTGTACCAAATCAAATGCTTTTAAAAATTAGTTGGCAAACAAACATAGTGCAATCATGTATTCTCTGCCCTTTTGGTCAATTTTTTCCCCCATTCCAACCTTCTCATTAAAATTTTTTTTGTTTAGTATTTTTTCCCAATTACATGTAAAAATAATTTTTAACATTCATTTTTTAAAATTCTGAGTTCCAAATTCTCTCCCTTGCTCCCTCACCACCCTCTTCATTTGGAAAGTAAGTAATTTGATATAGGTCATACATGTATAGTCATGCAAAACATATTTCCATATTAGTCATGTTGTAAAAGAAAACATAGACAAAAAAACTTCTAAAGGAAAATAAAGTTAAAAAAAAGTATGTTTCAATCTGTATTCAGACACCATTAGTTCTTTCTCTGGGGATAGATAACATTTTTCATCAAAAGTCCAGAGTTGTCTTGGATCGTTGTATTGCTGAGAATTGCTAAATCATTCACAGCTGATCATCTTACAATACTGCTGTTACTTTGTACACAATACGTGTCACTTTGCATCAATTTCTGTAACTCTTCCCAGATTTTTCTAAGAACATCTTGATCATCACTTCTTAAAGCACAATAATAATCCATCACAATTATATACAACAATTTGTTCATCCATTCCCCACTTTGTAGGAATCCCCACAATTTTCAATTCTTTGTCACCAGAAAAGAACTAGTATAAATATTTTGGTACATATAGGTCCTTTACCTTTTTTTCTTAATCTCTTTTTGGGTACAGATCTAGTAGTAGTGTTGCTTGATCAAAGAATATGCATGGTTTTATAGTCCTTTGGGAAGAGTTCCAAATAGTTCTACAGAATGGTTGAATCAGGTCACAACTCCACCAACAGTGCATTAGTGTCTCCTTTCCCCATATCCCTTCCAACATTTGTCATTTTTCTTTTCTGTCCTATTAGCCAGTCTAAAAGGTGTGAAGTAGTACTTCAGAAATGTTTCAATTTGCATTTCTCCAATCAGTAATTACTTAGAGCATTTTTTCATATGGCTATAGATATCTTTGATTACTTCGTCTGAAAGCTGTTCATATCTTTTGATCATTTATCAATTGGAAAATGGCTCTTCTTTTTATAAATTTGACTATGTTCTCTATATGTTTGAGAAAAGAGGCCTTTATCCAAGAAAGTTACTTCAAAATTTTTTCACAATTAGCATTGCTAACTGTATTTCTGTCCACCCTATTAGCCCCTCTGTCTTTTCTATTCTCTCTCTCCTTTCACCTTGTCCTTCCTCAAAAGTGTTTTGCTTCTGACTACTGCCTACCCTGATCCAATCTCTCTTGTATCACCATCCCCACCCTCTTATCCTTTTCCCTTCTTACTTTCCTGTAGGGTAAGATAGATTTCTAAACACAAGCGATTGTGTATGTCATTCCCTCTTTGAGTCAGTTCCAATGAGAGTAAGGTTCACTCACTCTTTCTTAGCTTCCCATCTTCCCCTCCACTGTAAAAGTTTTTTCTTGTCTCTTTAATGTGAGATAATTTGGCCTATTATACCTTTCTATTTTACCTAGCGCATTCCTCTTTCTCACTCCTTAATTTGATTTTTTTTAGATATCCCTTTATATTCAATTCACACCTGTGTCCTCTGCCTATATGTACTCCTAACTGCCCTAAAAATGAGAACGTTCTTATGAGTTACAAGCATCATCTTCCAATGTACAAATGTAAACAGTTTAACCTTATTAAGTCCCTATGATTTCTCTTTCTTCTTTACATTTTTATGCTTCTCTTGAGTCTTATATTTGAAAGTCAAATTTTCTATTCAGCTCAGATCTTTTCATCAAGAATGATTGAAAGTACTCCATTTCATTGAATGTTCATTTTTCCCCTCTGAGGAATTATACTCAGTTTTGCTAGGTAGGTGATTCTTAGTTGTAATCTTAGCTCCTTTGACCTCCAGAATATCATATTCCAAGCCCTCTAATACTTTAATGTAGAAGTATTATACTTCTTGTTATACTGACTGTATATCTTGTGTTATACTGACCGTAACTCCTCAGTGCTTGACTTATTTCTTTCTGATTGTTTACAATATTTTCTCCTTGACTGGGGAATTCTGGAATTTGGCTATAATATTCCTGAAAGTTTTTCTTTTGGAATCTCTTTCAGGAGGAGATCAGTGGATTCTTTCAGTTTCTCTTTTACACTGTACTTCTGGGAATAATGGAACAGTTTTCCTTGATAAGTTCCTGATAAACTCTTTTAAAAAATCATGGCTTTTAGGTAGCTCAGTAATTTTGAAATTATCTCTCCTGGATCTATTTTTCAGGTCAGTTATTTTTCCAATGAGATATTTCACATTGTCTTCTATTTTTTTTTCATCCTTTTGGTTTTGTTTTATTGTTTCTTGATTTCTCATTAAGGCATTAGCTTCCTTTTGCTCCATTCCAATTTTAAAGGAATTATTTTCTTCAGTCACCAAAAGTACTTCCTTTTCCATTTGACCAATTCTACTCTTTAAGGAGTTCTTTTCTTCAGTGAATTTTTGTGCATCTGTTTCTATTTGGCCAATTCTGCTTTTTAAAGCAGTTTTCTCCTCACTGTTTTTTTTTTTTTGGTACTGCTTTTACCGTTTGGCCTAGTCTGTTTTTTAAGGTGTTATTTTCTTCAGTATTTCTTTGAGTCTCCTTTATCAAGCTATTGACTCATTTTTTTCATGATTTTATTGCATCACTCTCATTTATCTTCCCAGTTTTTCCTGTATCTCTCTTACTTGATTTTCAAATCCCTTTTGAGTCCTTCCATGACCTGAGGCCAATTAATATTTTTTTTGGAGGCTCTGGATGGAGGAACTTTGACTTTGCTATCTCCTTCTGAGTATATGTTTTTATCTTCCTCATCACTATAGTAACTTTCTATGGTCAGAATTTTTTTTGCTCATTTTCTTAGTCTATTTCTTGACTTTTAACTCTTTGTTAAAGTGGGTTCCCTACTTCCAGGGTAAAGGGTGCATTTTCCCAAGTTTCAGGGGTATTTTTGCAGCTGCTTTCAGAGATACTTCTAGGGATCTGCATGTTTTTTGTTTCTTCTAAGGTGGTATGATCTAAGTCGAGGTATTTACTGCTCTCTAGGCCTATAGTCTAGTCTGTGAGTGACCACAAGTACTCTTTTTTGTCCTGAAACTGTGACAAGAGTCCCTGCTCCACTGCGGCCCCAAGTTCTTGTGTGCTAGTGTTGCTCCTTGCCCTGGAACTGCCACCCAGGACTGTGACCCAGATCTGAGTATGGGCAAAGCCTCAAAGTCCTGCCTCAGTGCTAGTAAAGAGATTCCTGTAATCTCCTTCTGACCAGTCTTACTATTGTGGGCTGAGAGCTCTGGAAGCAGCTTGTGCCATTGCTGATTCAATGGTTCCCAAAGTCTGCTCCTGGTTTTCTAGAGCCTGTTCTATACTGGCCCAGCCTGCACTGGACTGTGCTCCACCCTTACCCTGGTGTGACAGACCTTTCCTGACAACTTTTAAAGTTGTCTTTTGTTGGAGAATTGTTTCATCTTTTCCTTCTGTGGGCTCTGTCACTCCTGGAATTATTTTATGGCATCATTTAAAGGGGTTCTAAGGAGAACTAAGGTGAGTTACTGCTATTTCTCTGCCATCTTGGCTCTACCTTCTGGTCAATTGTATGGTTGCAAAGATGTGATCTGTTTTAGAATATCATTAACAAAAGTCTAAATATTCCTTTTAAAAATTCATTATCTGGGCTAATTTTGACACTTGAGTAGATTATTCTCATGGAAATTTTATAGAGATGACAAAGTAGACATGAGAAGCATAAGAAGAGACTGAGACATTTTGAGAGCCAGGCCCTTGGAGGAAAAACACCAACTGACAGGAAGGAGTCAGAAAGTGAGTAATAAGGGAAAATAAGGGGAAAAAAAGACTGAAATGACAAATCTCAAGGACCTTGAACCTAAGCAGATAAGTCAACAGGAAAAACATTGACAGTAGAAATAAATAAGGCTTATAGATTTAGTAAAGGAGTTCATGAATCTATGAACAAATGCTGCAAAACAAAGGAAAAATGATCCAACACTTGATGTGACTGAAGACCCTGTGGAATTTGAGGAGAGCATGGAACCACAGCATGATATTAGTAAATGCTACAAAATGTAAATTTATAATTATGGGAGCAGAATTTATTGTCTGTACAGAAAAAATAATGGGCAGAATCTGCAACGGTAAGTCACATCAAAGAAACAAAAGAAAAAACAATAGTTTGAGAGTGCAAATATCCAGAAGTGGAGGACAATTTAAAAGAGAAGTAAAAAACAATAACATTAAAAGAAAATAAGCTCCCTATTTAAGTAAAGCATACTGATCTCCAAGACAGTATGAGTAGAGAAAACCTAAATATTATAGGTTTCCCAGAAGAACACAACAGGACAAAAAAGCTTTAGCACCACAATGCAGAAAATAATAGAAGAAAACAGCCAGACCTTATGAAAATAGAAAAGTAAATACCAAATAAAAAAATTCATAGATTGCCTCCAAAAAAGCATCTCCAAGACTACAGTTTCTGACACAGTGGTTAAATTTAACAATTCCATTACAAGCAACATGTTCTGCAAATGATTAGGAGAAAAATGCTTTCAAATATGAAGGAAAGAAAATACAAACAACAATACTATTCTATACTCACCAGAAAATTTAGAAGAAAAATCCATTTATATCAATACTTTCAAGTGTTTTAATAGAAATGAGCACTCAACTTTATCAGAAGCTTTTTCTGCATCTATTGATATAATCATATGATTTAAAATTTTTTTATATATAATCAGTTATGTTAATGGTTTCTCTTATGTTAAACTATCCCTATATTTCTTGTATAAATCTCACTTGATTATAATGTACAATCTTTGTGATATATTGTTGTAATCTTTCAACTATTATTTTATTTAGGATTTTTATCCATATTCATTATTTTATAATTGTTCTATAATTTTCTTTTTCTGATCTTACTCTTCCTGGTTTAAATATCAGTATCATATTTGTTTTACAAAAGGAGTTTGTTAGAATCATATCTTTACCTATTACTTCAAGTAATTTATTTAATTCATATTGAAATTCTCTGATCTTTAAATGTTTGATAGAGTTTTGATAGAATACTTTTCTGTTAGTTCATTTATGGCCTGTTCAATTTCTTTTTCTAAAATAGGTCTATTTAGGTATTCTATTTGCTCTTCTGCTTGTCAAGGCAATTTACATTTTAGTAAATATTCTTCCATTTCACTTAAATTATCAAATTTACTGGGGTATAATTGAGCAAAAGTAACTTAAAATTACTTTAATTTCATCTTCACTGGTGCTGTTTTCACCCTTTTCATTTTTTAATAGTGATTTGATTTTTTTCTCTCTTTTTAAAAATCAAATTAGCTGATTGTGTATTTAATTTGTTTTTTTCATAAAACCAACTCTTAGTTTTATTTAGGATTAACATGTTCTGAAAAGCAAAGGATGCAGGATGTGTCTGAGGATGACCTACTCTGACAATCTGAGCTTAATCATAAATGAAAAAGAGAAGTTTCAAACATTTTTAGAATGAAAACTAGACCTGAAGAGATTATTTGCTTCTCAAACACACCAGACAAGAGAAATGTAGGAATGAATAAAGGCAGCACCCAAAGACAGCAACAGCAACAGAGAAACCAGTGAGAGACTTCCTTTTAAAAGTGTACAAGGAGATAGGAATGAAGTTAAGGTGGAAGTTTGGTGGAGGTAACAGTGAAGAAAGATGTGGACCTGAGGCATTATGGACAGAACCTGTTGATACCCTTTCTATAGGTGAATCAATGGTTTACTTTGTGTGTGTGTGTGTGTGTGTGTGTGTCTGTGTGTGTGTGTGTCTGTGTGTATATGTGTGTGTATACACAATACGCTGTAGGGGGATCCATGAAAGAGGGAAATAGAGGAGAATTGTGCCTGGGTCAAAGAGAGGTGTAGCAATGAGGGGAAGGTGACCCTTGTGTTCTCAGAAAGAAAAGATTCTGCAGAAGAATGGATGAGGGGGAGAGAGGAAGGAGTGAAAAGGAGGGGAAAGAAAGGAAGCCTTGCTGTTGGGAAGGGGTTCTGCTGATGAATGCTCCTGTGGTTGAAGAGAGATGTTCTGGGAAGGGAGATGGAGACCTTGTGCTAGGTATGGTCTTAAGGATTTGGTGCTTTAAAAGTCCACTTATCTTCCCTTAGGAGAGAGGAAAGTTGGAATTCCTGGGCCATCTACTACCTGGGAGAGCGGAAGGAGATGGACCCAGGGAAGAGAATTTTTGAGACAGTGTGGGGGAAAAGGTAATAAGGGGATAGTATATATCAGTGATGGGCTGCTTAATTAAGACATGGTGGAAGAGGACTCCTACCATGAAATAATTGGCATTATTTTGAGAGTGAGACATAATGGAAAGGATAATCCATGGGATGAGCTCTGTAAGGTAGTGACAGAAACTACCTAGAGGAAAGAGCCTAGGATGGAGACCTTGCATGAGGATTTTGGTTTTGACTGATGAGGAATATAGAGAATAAAGAGACATTAGATAACTATAGGGGTCATGAATCATAAAATGAAGTTCTAGGGTAAACAGGATGGAGAAAATGAGAAATCCTTTTTTTAGAAAGTGGAGGAAAATGAAATAAGTAAACCTAATGAACAGAATTGATTGAAGGGGAGGCAAGGAAGGAAAAAAAAAAGGCAGGGGGGAGAATTCTATAGCCAGATAAAAGCAAGACAGAAAAAGGAACTAATAAGCAAAACCCCTAGGGGAAGGAGTAACAAATGAGAAGAGAGGATTAGGAATAAGGAGAAGGGAATCAATGAAAACAGCCCAACTTTTAAAAAAAGAATAAGGTAAAGTAATGAAAGAACATAGTGCTATGTTATAGCAGAAGAGGGATGAAATCATAACTAAAAAAATTATTAGAGACAAACAGAGGAAAATATGAACCCAACTCTCACAACTATAACTGTGAATGAATTAAGCAATCTAATAAAATAAAAAAGAGTAAGAGATTGGATAAAAAACACAAACTCATCAATCAGTTGCTTATAAGAAACACATTTTAAAAATAAAGACACACAAAATAAAATTGAAGAGGTGGAAAAAAAAATTTACTATGTACTAAGAGAATCCAGAGAAATCAATAGTTACAATCATGATATTTGATGAAATAAACATTTAAAAAATAAAATAGGGTAAATAATAAATTTGACAATGAACAAGTACATTATACTCAAAGGAACCGTAGAAAGCAGAATAATATCAGTGATAAATCTATTTGCTCCAAATGTCTTAGTGTCCAAATTCATAAAGGAAACATCTGAACAAGAAGACAGCATAGATAGTGTTATTCCTTCATTTCAAAGAGGACCAATGACATCACATCTTGACTTGTGAGTGAATTGAATTTAAGTAAGGCAGAGTTGCACAAAAGCTGCACTTTTTCCTCTAGTCATTGAAGTTCAGTGGCAAGACAAAAGTCAAGATAACTGGTGATGGCTTGGGATGCAGTGGATGACCCTGGTATCTTGAATGTCTGACCAAGCTCTAAGTATTCCACATTGCTTGCTTTGGCTTCCTTCGTGGACATTGGAACTTATTATTCTTATTGTCCATTCTGTGAGGTCAAGTCTTTACATGCTTGGAATAGACATTCCCTTAACTCACCAATGAGTTTGAAGTCAGTTACCCTGAACCTGGTTCAATATATCTACTGAGATGGTTTTACCAGAGTGTGGCCACTGAGCGTGCTTGTAGCTTCTTGGAGCCACAAGTGAGAGTTGTGTGAAGGTGGACACCAAAGATGGGTAAGTAGCCCAGAGAAGGGCTTGGCAAGTCCTTACACCAGAGGTGCAAGTTCTCCCTGAACACCGAATAGATACACTCAGTTTTGGATAAATCTAATAAAAAAAAGTAAACAAAAAGGAAAACAGGGAAAAGAACAATTTGCTAGGGAAACTAGACTTCAAATAAATACTTAGACATCATCTAAATGGGACTGCAAAAGAATACGCATATTTTTCAGCACCACATGTTATAAATTCTCAGCATAATTATAAAAATTGACCATGAACTAGAGCACACAGATATTTCAAATAAATGTCAAAAATAGTTAATACATCCTTTACAGAAGATAGCTCAATAAAAATAACTGATTTTTCTGTCTTTTGATGATTCTTTACTCTCTTTCACTCTAACCAAACTTCTTAAATCTCTTTTCATTGCTAACTACCAGATTCATCAATCTTCACCTACTACTTTCAGTAGCTTAAATCAATGCCTCCTGCTACTCAGTCATTTACTTTTCATTAATGAGGTAAAAACTCATCAATGAGGTTTAAAAAAACATATAAAATCAACAGTCCTTATTTAATCATCTCTTAATTGTTTTACCCTCTTAAATCTTAAAATGATGACATGCACATGATCATAGTCTCCTTCAGTTTCAGCCACTACAAAGAAGTTTAATTTAATAGTCTGTGCCTCTGACAATTGTGTTTCTATATACTCACATTCCTTCATTTTAAAATAAAATTTCTTCTCTGCACCTTTATATCACCAAACTCCTCACATACAAAAGATGCTCTCCCTTAATCCTTTTGAAGTTGACTGGAGCCCTTATATTTATGCTAGACTATATTTTCTGTCTGTTTTGCAACAAAAGTGCTCACAGCTTATCTGAAAATTATTTCTTAATGCAGATTTTGCATTTCTTACATGCAGTTTTTTTTTATTAAACCAGACTTTCCCCCTATTCTTTCCAGGTTCTAAACTGTTCCCTTAGGAAAGAGGCAATACCACCCTTTAACAATTGATATAATTATTTTCCTTCTTGCAAAAGTTATTTTCCTGCCCCTTTTAGCAGCAAACTACTTCATATAAAAGAGAAGTATCTAAAGAGATAATAAATTATGCTAGCAATCAAACAGAAGCTTATACAAAATGCAGAGAATATTAAAAGGGTGTCTGGGGTTTCCCTTTCTTCATAGACAGAGCCTGCATTGTAATTGTAATCTCTAGAGACTCTTGTGTCTGAGCATTTCCATCTCCCCTTAGTCTCAAGAAAACAGCCAAGAGCTGAAGGGAGAATGAAGGGCAGGGACTAGACCATAAAGTTCTGCTCTAGCCAGCCCAGGAGCCAGAGAAAGGGTGGTCTGTGAGGTTTTCAGTTTCACCTCTTTCTGGTTAGGAGGGGCATGAGTGAGGACATAAAAAGACAAATGTTGACACTTTGAGTTTCTACTTACTTGAATTTATCAAGGGCAATGAATGACTTCTAACTTCCTAAATTATCTTGATTTTTCAATTTTGCATAGACAATTTTTATTCTCTTTTTTAAAAGAAAAAATCATTTTCTTAGTCCAAGAAAAGAGAAACAAAATGAGGGCTACTTATTTACTAATTTTCCCAGTCACTCCTTATCATCTTATGTAGCCTGTGGAGTAGTCCTGTTCCTTTCTGACCCTTCTCATCCCCATGTCTAAAATAGACAAAACAAACCCCTATCCCAACAAAACTAGAACTCCTAATGGTATGGATATTTTAGTAACTTTATTTGCATAATTCCAAATTACTTTTCAAAATAGTTGTACTGTTACACAGTTTCACCAATAGTGTATTAGTGCGCCTGTCTTTCCACAATTCTTCCAACCTCCATCTTCTGTTATTGTCTTTTTTTTGAGCATGAGGTAAAACCTGCAAGGAAGGTAAAATAGTATATGTTATTTTATTAGATTCTTAGGGTACCAGATTAGGAATTGGTAAGTCTGCAAGAGAAGGAAATTCTCAGAAATTTGCCTGTGCTGTTAAGAGCAGAGGTGGAGATACAGTGTGGGAGAAGAGAAGATGTAAAGCCAAGCAGTGCCTACTTTATATTTATGTTCTGGTAGCAAGTACCTTCCTGCTACCCAGATTAAGACATGAAGTTTTAGTTCTAAGAACTCATTTAGTAGTCCTAATGTTTCGTTTCAGACTCTAACCTCTCTGCCAGACTCTGATCCTCACCATGGCATCATCTTGTCCCCATCTTGGATCAATGTTCCATGTCACTTTCAAGGTTTTTTCATTGTTACTTTGGATAAGGAGCTCTCAATTCAAATAAGATTTGTGGGGGTAGAGTTGAAGGATAGGAAAGAAAAGGTGTTCTCTCTCCCTCTTTTCTTTCTGGATTTGGGGTATGCAAAGCTTGAGTTTGGAGTGAAGAGAGGTGGGTAAGGAAAAGGTAAAAACAAATTAGAAGAAACAAAACAGAATGTAGCATCAGTGCCAGGAGAGTTACTATGGACATTGAAGACTCAAGCAGACTCTATCCCAGCATTTATTAGTTAGTGATATCTGATCATCTGATCACTATTTGAGAGGTTTCTGGGAGAAAGAAACTGGATCTTTTTTGTAACACTAGAGAGTTTTGAGATAGGGTAACTTTCCTCCATGATCCTATTACAGATGGTGGGAGTCATAAGCTGAGGAGCAACCTTTTCCCTCAGACCTGATTGGATGTGCTGGTGTAATTGCAAGGTAGCCTGCAGAATCTTTACTTCTATCCCCTCTTCTTTACACTCCCCCTTAAAGAGAGCTTAGCTCAAAGCTCATGTCCTATTCAAGTGGGTAGACAATTTCTTCCTTATCCCTCCACATTGTGGTAGAGGGTGTATCTTAGGGACAAAAGAAGGCTCTATTCTCTATTAAAAGCACCTGCTTCTTTTGGAATAGTTTGTTCTTTGATTGCTTTCTATCATTGGGAGGGGGATGTACTTTTTTTCCTTTTTCATCTTAGAGCTGTGAAGAGGATTGCCCGTAAAAGCCCTAAAAGCATTTCAATGCTGGAAGATTCTCTAGAAGATCCTTACCCCACCATGGAGTGATATATGTGAAGACCAGTATCTAACATGAATTAGGCTAGTTTTACCTAAAGGGTGACAAAGCTGTATGAGATCTGACTGACCTTGACACAGCTTTCTGGTAGCCTCAGTCCATACTGAGATGACCTCTTTATTATCTGAGGCATGCACAGATGAACACATGTGGAGTTTAGGCTCCTCAGATTTAGTGGCTATCCCAAGATCATGAGTCACCACAACCTATCCTGCTGACCAGATGTGTCTCCATATGGAGGTGAAGGAGGCCATGTCTACCAGAGCTAAGTGCTATTATAGTCTTACTGATATCTTTTCTATGTTAAAGCTAATTAAACCTTCTTTTGCAAACTGTTCCATGGCCTATAAGTGCTTCATTTCATCCCAATATTGAATGTGAACTAATCAGATGAAGGCATTAGAGCCGTCCTTAACACCAAATTAAAAACTCTGAAAATCAATAAAGAAATTAATAAAATTAAAAGCAAAGAAAGCCATATGAATTAATAAATAAAGTTATGATCTTTTTAAAAGAAACAAATAAGGATTCTGATTCTTAAAAAGCAGTAAACCAAATTATTAGTAAGAAGTATAAAAAGAGAGAATTCACGCAATTGAAGATGACGTAAAGGAAATTCTTAGAAGTATTATTTCTCAATGATATGCTAACAAAATTCATAAGTTGCGTGAAACAGGTGAATTTTTACAAAAATTTCCATATTCATAGAACAACATATAGATTATTTAAATAATCCATTTTCAGAAAAAAGAAATTGATGAAACTATAAGTGCACTCTTTTTAAAAAATAAATTTCTTTTCAAATGAAGGTCTGTCTTCTTTCCTTCCTACCTTTCTTCAACCCAACAGAGAAAGCAAGAAAAACAAAATCTCCTGTGATGAACATACATAGTCAAGTAAAACAAATTCGCATGTTGACCATGTAAAAAAAAATACATGTCAATCTACACTCTTGTATCAATAAGCACCCTAAACATATACAAGGTGGCCTGCCAACACAGGTTCTTAGATCTGCATTCATAAAAGGAAAGGCAACTTTTGAGGGGTTAACAATCACTTTGATCAAGCACATGTATCAATCCTTTAACCAAGCACATATTATCATTCACCTATTTCAGGGGAGTCAGCACCCTGAACTTCAAAGAAAATACAGAGAAATTAAAAGTCAACAGACATGCTTCCAAAAATGTCTGAACATACTACATCTTTACCAAAGAGGAAACATCTGGATTTTTCAAACCCCGGGGGCTCCTTAGTGGCTTCCCCAGAGTCCTCACTTCCTCAAACTTTCTTACCAAAACTAAGCCCCAAAGTAAAACCTCACCCTCAGAGTCTTTATGCACTTTTTAGAGCCAGAGGGCATCACATCCCTCGAGAATCAGTGCCTCATTAACAAAAGGAGTGGACCTTCTTACAAATTCGTCCAGTTAAGACAATGTGTGGGAAAGATTCTCCTTAGTCATATTCAAATAGAAGCATTAATATAATATTATATTATATAGGGCAAAAGATTGTACTTAATTATCATTACAACTCTGAGTCCATCACCTCTCTATTAGCAGTTAGATTGGCTGTTTCATTATGAGTCTTTTAGAATTATGGTTGCTCATTGTGTTGATCAAAGTTTTAAAACTTCTAAAGTTGATTTTCTTTACATTTTATTATTATTGTAGAGATAATTTTCCTTATTCTACTTACTTTGCTCTAAGTCAGTTCATACAAGTTTTCCTAGGTTTCTCTGAAACCATCTCCTTCATCATTTCTTATAGCACAATAGTATTGCATCACATTTATATGCCATAATAGTTCTTATTCTTGTAAATTTAAATCAGTTCCCTATACATCTTAAAAATGAGACAAGTTAGTGAAACTTGCTACAGATATTTTTATTTACCTGCTTCTCTTATTTTAACCGCATTGCTTGTGTTTGTGCCAAAAGTCATAAATGAACCTTCAAAGAAAAATATCCAAGACCAGGTGGGTTTACAAGTGAATTCTATCAAACATTCAATGAACAATTCCAATACTATATACAATTTACAAAAAATAGGAAAATATGAGATCCTACCAAATTCCTTCAATAGAAATACAATCATGATGCCTATACTGGAAAGAACTAAATAATTCAGAGAAAGAGAGCCATAGACCAATATTCCTAATGAATACTGAAGCAAAAAACCCCTAAAATAGCAATAAAGTTACAACAATATATATAAAAGGTTGCACACTACAACTATCTTTCATTTATACCAAGAATGTCTAGTTAGTTTAATATGAAGAAATTTATAGTCTTAACAGACTATGTTAAAAATTTCAATACCCTTTTCTATTTTAAACCCTAAAAAGTATAGTAGTAAAGACTTTTCCTTAATGTGACAAATAGAGTCCATCTGAAACCAACAGTCAATATTGTATGTAATGTAGAAATGCTAGAAGCCTTTCCAGTAAGGTAAGCAGTAAACTAAAGATGTCCATTATCTTGACTATTATTTAACTTAGTGATAGGAATGCTAGCTTGGGGCAGATAGGTGGTGCAGTGGATAGAGCACCACTGCAGGAGTCAGGAGGACCTGAGTTCAAATCTCATCTCAGACACTTGACACTCACTAGCTGTGTGACCTTGGGCAAGTCACTTAACCCCAATTGCCTCATCCTGGGTCATCTCCAGTCATCCTGATGAATATCTGGTCACTGGATTCAGATGGCTCTGGAGGAGAAGTGAGGCTGGTGACCTGCACAGCCCTCCCTCACTCAAAACAAAGTCAAGTACAAGTCATGTCATCATTTCTCTGATGGCATGGTCTTCTTCAGCAACAAAGGATGAACACACACAAGAATGCTAGCTATAACAAATAAGATATGAAAAAATAGAGGGAATACACATATGCAAAGAGGAAAAAGAGTGACCACCTTTGTAGAACATAGTCTAATCCATCTATAGAACTTCAAATTGACTAAATTTAATCAAAAAAATAAATTCAGCAAAATTGTACGTTACAAAATGAATCCATATAAATTGTGGGCATTTCTTTTTCTTACCAATGAAGCCCGGCTGGAAGAGAAATTCCACTCAAAATTACTGTTAGAATGTCAAAGAAAATATATTAATGCTGTACTTTTAGTTATAAGCATGCTTAACTGAATATAAAAAAAAAATGACATTTTTCTAAACCTAAACATTTTCTAGCTTAGAGAGATGAATGTCAGACCGGACACATCCCAAGCTCTGAGAGAGTAAGGTTCCAGAGATCAATCACTAAAATTGCAATGAGCAGTCATGATTCTAGAGGCCTGACAATGATGCACATTACCCATTTCATAGAGAGGTGGTGGACTTCAGGGGCAAAATAAGACAGGATTGCAGGGTTGTTGAATTAGCATTTTGCATTTTATTCCATCTCTTAACTGTTCAAACAAACAATTCCTCTCAGGGCTGTGTCTTCTGACACTAGGGGAGTGGGCTCATTTTCTTGTTGGTGGTCATCTTATCCAATAGAGAATTTCCTCTTGCTTTTACTCAGAAATAACTGAGGACCCCAAGATCTCTAATCTCTCAAGCTTGCTGGGTTGCTTCCAAGGGTACATATGTCCATTTCAGGCTCAGTGACCAGCTATGCTCAGCAAGAAACATAGAAAAGATATCCAGGGACCTAAGATTCACACTGAAGTCCCCTAGCCACAACTCTGATTTTAGCAGCCATGTGCTAATCAATGCCATGATGCTAATGTGAGGGAGAGGAGTGAATTTACTGCCCCTCATCTCTCATGAGACATCCAGGAAGAGAAAGTCATTTGATGCATGGGAGAGTTGAAGGAAGAGAGAGAGAATCACAAATTGTTACCCCTTGTGTCTGTCATAGGCTGGATAAAGACTGAGAGACCGCTCAGGGTTCTCCGCATCGTACCAAACTATCAATTCCCTCTAGCACTAAGTCATTTGTTTCCCTAGAAGTAGCAGGCTCAGCTCTCCATGGAGTGAGCTTTAACCAGAGCAGAGCAGGGGCAACCCGATTTTTAGCCCCCTAATTTTATTAGGATCAAAGGAATTAATAGATCTGTGCCACCAAAAGCTATAACTATAGAAGGACCCTGAAGGATGCTTACCAGTTTCCTGCTGGAGTGGAAACAGTATGGTGTGCTAGAAAGCATTGAGCTACCAATTAGAGTACTAACTGCATCATTATTGGCATAGGAGATAGAGTTGCTAGATTTGGAATCAGAGAGGCGTGAGTCCCTCCTATTAGGGAGCTCACAATCTAATGAAAGAGACAACAGCTAAACGACTGTGTTCAAATAATCTATAGATCTGATAAATTAAAAATAATCAATAGAGTGAAGGCACTGGAATTAAGGAGACTTAGAAAAGGTTTCCTGAGGAAGGTGAGAATTTAGCTGAGATCTGAAGGACTCCAAGGAGGTGGAGATGAGGTAGAAAAGCATTCCAGGAATGGGTATAGTAAGTGATGAACCCGCCTCAGGTGGAAAAAGGGTATTTCTTTATATTAAACTAAATATACATTCTCTCTTGTTTATATAGATGGAGAAGACAATAATTACCCACCTCCTATCTACAGATAATCATATAGGCTTGGAATTCCAAAAACTCTGGGTGGAGGCTAGACTCAGAAATAGACTCAATTTTAAACTGACTTTCAGATTTCTGATGGAAGGTGTGACCCAGAGAAGAAATTCACAGAAATAGCAATGTTCTCAAATTTCCCTCTAGTCAGCATTTAATGGTCAGGAAAAAAGTAATATTTGTTCCGTCTCCATACCAAGAGAGCAAAGACTACATTTTAAAATTTGTCATTGTACAGAGAGAGTTGAATATAAAAAGTCACCTACTAAGAACATTTCACCAGGGCCAGTACTTTCCCCAGGTAGTAAAAATGAGTGTTATTAATGCTCTTATCTCATCTGTAGGCAGAAATTGGGAGTGCAGCCAAAGGATGATCTGCAGAATTGATTTGACCTTGTAGTGAGGGCTCATCTCTTGAGAAAGGGGAGCGACTTCCTCATCTACACCAGGGTCATCTCATTCTCACCCTCTGCTTGCTGACAAATTTAAAGTGTTACAAACGGTTACAGAAATATTTATTCTGAAATGCTTCCCCAAATATCTATGACTTGTCACAGAACACAATTCCTTGGACTGCTGTCTGAGGTCAGGGCCTGTACATCAATTGTGTATTTACTCTGTGCTTTCCTTGAATATACGATAGTAGTCACTTGTCTGGAAGCAAATGATGCCCCTTTTAATTGTGGGTGGCTTTTCTTCCCCAATTTTTACTAATCCTTCTCTGAGATTTCCATCTTCCCTAGAAGATTTTTGAATATATTGTTACCTAGAAAACTCTCTGGAAAGTCACAGTAGTCTAAGCCTTGGCTTCTCAGTCTCCTTATCCAGAAAGTACTGCCACAAAGATGAGAGACTGAAGCAGATGTTATCCCAGAGATCACCAGTCGGTGATGTGTTTGGAACTTATATTTTTAGCACTGTTTTTGAGGCTCCTGGGAGAGAGGAGCCTGAGGCCAGAAGGAATGGTCAATCTGGTTACACACTCCATATGGGTATGTCCAGATGTCTGCATGTCCAGACTGGCTCCTGAGCCTTGAGTGTTGGCTCTTCTGACCCTTTCCCTTAAGTCTAAAGAGTGTTAGTTGTAGATAACCAGAATTAAAAGCTGGGGAGCAGGTTACCTCTTAACTTTGCTTAATCCCTATCCAAAATCCCGAACTGTATGTATGGTTGTGGGAAGAGGGTTGGATCTCTGTAGAGCAAGGGCAAAAAAAGGACTTTTGACTCCTTTTGGGTGTCCCAAATGCAAGGGAAGCATATTAGAATCACATCCCCTCATACAAACATGGAATTTCTGCAGACAGAGCACTAATAAACACAGAGAGAATAATGGCATGTATATGTGTATATGTACATATATCTGTCACGTCTCCTCAAGTTTTTAGAGTGCCTCTGAGGGATTAGGGCTCTTTTCTTAAATGTTATTATATAAAACTCCCATTTTAGGTGTATTCTTCCCACTGTTAACTATTAGTGACTAGGGTTTCAATTCCATTTAACCAATTAATATAAATTAGCTTTTATAAAAGAGTACTTATTTTAGAGATATAGCAAAAACAGAAGTTCAATACCTCTGGGACATACTCTCCCCACGCCACTGTCCAGGGGGAGTGGGCTCCGATGTAGTATAGTTTTTACATAGCATTGATGCCTCCAAATTCATGCACAGATGTGGCATCACTACAGGATAAGTCCTTCTCTTAGTATCCACTGGACTGGGCCTGAAGGTCGCTCCTTGCTCCTTAGGACATTAATGCTTGCACTCACTGCAAACCCTGGCATGGATTATAACTCCTAGACTTCTGGAATCCCAGTTTCCCAGACTCCCAGTTTCTTGGACACTCACTATCCTGACTTTTCAGAACTCATAAGGTTGGAACCTTCAGATCTATTTCACCTAAAACCAGTGAACAAATTGAATCAATAGTGACTCAAAGGATGAAAGCCCATTTTCACAGGGTTACAAGGGCCTTTGCAACATTATCTCCCTTTATAACATTTATCCCTTTATAACATTATCTCCTACTGGACACTGTCAACAAAAGGTTCAAAACCAAGAGAAGAAATTCAAAGAGTGGAAGAAGCTGACAAATGAAAAATGTGGCTAGCTCACCAGAACCACTTACACAATGTCTATACATGCTTCAAAGTTTCTTTAAGACAAATCTGTTAATAGCCATCGTGATTCTCTGGGAAGCAGGATCCCAGCCTACTTCATGAGGGGAATAGTGTATTTGTGGCACACTAGCATGTCCTAGTCCCCATTCCTATTACACAAACACACACATATTTTTGTATATATGTATGTACATATGTATATGCATATACTATGGTACAGTGAGATGGCAACAGAGGATAAAATATTGAACTTGGAGTCAGAAAGGTTTAAGCTTGAATCCTGCCAAGCTGTGTGACCCTCTGCCAGTTATTTAATGTCTGGCTGCCTCAGTAGGGATAATAATAGCACCTACTTCACAGGATTGTTCTAAGACTCCAATTAGACTATTTCCCACCAAGACTGGGAAAGGGGGAAATCTGTGCTACCTGTGCAGTCCCTACTCACTAAACCACCAGCTACAAAAAAACATTCATTAAATTAATTCCATATGACTTGCAGGTAATGTAAGGCTACATCTTGAGTTGAAGTTCTAAAGGTCAAACCTGTTCCCATCCACTACCCCCTTCCCTTCCATGTTACTGGTGGAATACACCTGAAAGGAAAATGTACCCCATAAATGCAAAAAGGGAAAGCAATTTTCCATGCATTTTTTCCACGTAGGAGCCTTCCCAATCAATGTCATACATGGGAAACTCATCCTTGGGAATTCTTTTTGGAAAGGTTATGGTTTTTTCTTATTGCTTTAGCTCCTGTTATTGGAATTTATGTTTTTATTATCTTTTGAAAGGTTATTTTAATTCTCTCTTGTGATTTGTGTGGTGGGTAACCAGAATGACTGCTCATTCCAGCTTTTGGCCTCTTTGTCCCAGAAGACTTCAAAACAGATTCCCAGAAATCTGAGTTTCAAACACATCAACTTTGGGATAGTATCTGCTTGAGTGTCTGATCCTCGCAGCAGTGCTGTCTTATCAAGGAGTCTGGGAAAACAGGGCTAGACTATAATTCTTTTTCTCTGCCTGCCCTGCTTCCTGGATGTATGGTAGATCCTGAGCTGTGTCAGAAGTGACTCACTCTCCCTATTGCACCTATGATATCATGAAAAGGTTACCTTCTGAAGTATTTCTTTTTTTCTTTCTGGCTGTAGAAATCCTGAAAACTAGCTAAGGCTTAAAAGGGTGGAAATCTGTATCCATGATGGGAGTATCCATACAGCTGAAGTGACATCTGTTTGATGCACTGATATTCCCCCCACCAGATACCAGAGGATGATTAATGAAAACTACTAACTGGTACAAGACTCCTTGCCAGTACAACTTCACATTTGAGAGTGAAATAGGAAGCCCTCTCCTCTCCACCTCCCTGCAGTGGTCTACGGTTTACCTCTGTCCACTTAGATTCCCACTGCCTAACAATGATGCTCTATGCATAACTGGTAGTGGTGAACCAAAGAAGAACGGACAGATTTGCATATGTGTAGGCTATTAGACTTTAAACAGAAGTGGACCAATACACTAAGTATCAGTTCAGGATGTCTTGGACTGTATTCCAGGTACTCCATGATTTTCATTCTTGGATTTATGGAAAGAATTCTATCAAAGTCCTGAGAGAAAGGAACACAAAGAAAAGGAAGCTTTCATGTGCTCAGCTGGACTTTCCCAATTTTCAAATATACCATAAGACATCTAGTGGGGCAGCTAGGTGGCACAATTAATAGAATGCTGGTCCTAAAGTTAGCAATACTCGAGTTCAAATCCAGCCTAAGCCACCTACTAGTTGTGTGACCCTGGATAATATTTGTTAAATGTTTAGCACAGTACTTGACATATAGTAAACACTATATAAATGTTAGCTATCATCATCATCCTCTCAGGGGCAATTGCCACTTTCTCATAGTTGATGGCAAAAGCAGCCCATGACATAAATTATATGGAAGTGTTGGTGTGGCCAGTTGGCTTCATTGTGTTTGGAAAGACATTTGAAGATGAGGAAAGACTGATGAAAAATGTTGGACTGGCTGAAGGAAACCAGTCTAAAGCTAAAAATGAACAGGTATTCAATCACCGAAAATTCAAAGCTGTATGTATGGAGCAAAATTCCAAGTATGGACTTTGCAACAGTCTACTATATTGTGACAAGTGATAAATTAGATGCTGCATACCAGAGATGCGCAGCAGCAGTAGCCAACTACATATTCAGCATACAGTATCATCCAGGGAATTACGTATTGGATAGAGATGCTGTTGTGAAGCCCAAATGACAATTAAACTAAAGTGACACTGAAATAAAGTTATATGTTATTCTTGGGGAGCTGGGCAACCATCCAGTGGAAATGTGGGTTAGAGCTTGGGATTTCCACCACATGGCATGCCAGTAGTGTATGCAGACCTTGTTTCATCGAACAGACATTGTCTCAGTTGTCTGTAGATGACTGGAAACATGAGCATATGGCTGACAAAGGACTAGCAGAAGTGATACAAGCCAAGAAACAATGTAGTGATGCTAAAGGGCTCAATTTAAAACTAAACTAAAATTCTATCTTTTATAGGAAGCCTTTCCCAACCCCACCTAATTCTAGTTCCCATCCTTCTGTCATGTCTTATTTATCCCATATATAAGTTTGTAGATATTTCTTTGCATGTTGTCTTCCTCATTAGATTATAAATTTCTTGAGGGCAAGGACGTCTTTTGTCCTTTTTTATATCCCCAACACTTAGCACAGTGCCTGACACATCGTAGGGACTTAATAAATATTTATTATTTGATTGATTGAGTCCATTGATGTGAATTCCATTCACAAGAAGAAAACTTTTTTGTTGCAATATTGACAAAAATTGGAGCTGGATGGGACAATGGACTGAACTCAATCCCATTCATAGTACCAGAAAGTATTTGATGCCCAGAGCATGTTGTTCTATTACCATATAAGTACCCCTTGGATGAAGAGAGTACCCTAGAGTCAACAAGGAATCAATTTCACTGATCCAGAATGGCAGGGGACAGCTGTAAGACTTGTGAAACTTGTTTGTGATGTATATAGGTTAATGCAGTGCCAACTCCTGCTGCATATTTGGAGAAAATAAGCAACAGCAAACTTTTACAAGTTGTGTGCATTGACATTTTAGAGAGATAGTAAGAACATAAGACTTATCTTGATGGTAACTGATTATTTCACCAGGTATGCACTAGTATGCCCAAAGAATTCTCTGGAATTAGAAAGTAGCCATGGTTGCTAAAATATTATGGGAGAAGTATTTCTTAATGTATGGATTCCCTGCCAGGTTCTATTCTGACCAAGGCAGAGACTTTGAAAACAAGTTGCTTAAAGAAATGTTAGCTTTGGCAAATGTCAAGAATCTTGAACTACACCAGACCATCCCCAAGGAGATTCACAGTCTGAGCATTTCAACCACATGCTGCTGAACATGGATCCTTGAGATCAGAACAAAAATATTAGTGTAGTCAATCCATGGCATTTCTAATACATGCATGTAACTCCACCAGGAATAATGTCACTGGCTAGATACCATCCTTGTTTACATTTGGGCAAGAGCTGCATTGGAGTTTTTGAGGATGGAGAGGATGCAAATACAACCAGTTACATCTCTTAGCTGAGAGAGAGATGATGAAAGAAGCTTATCAAAAAATTATGACATTAGCTCAGAAACCTTGCATTGGAAAGAAACAGTAGGATGCCTAAGTACAACATGAAGGCAGAGTTCTGTTGAGAAACTCTAGTGTTTAAGGGATACCCAAGTTCACAGACTGATGGAAAACTAACATGCCCAATGTCATTGACTGACTAGTCAATTTGCCTGTTTATATCAGAGTCCCAGAGAGCAGAGGGAGCCCTAGCAAAACAATTCACTACAACCATATGTTTCCCAAAAAGACAGCTCACTGGGTTCTTTGACGGTAAAGAGAGAAGTGATAGCCATGTGAACTCTGAGCAAAAGAGACTGTTTACAAATGGTACAACCACACATTAGCCATGAAAAGAATGTTCCCAGTGAAGGAGAATTTGGGTACCATTACCTGATGACCTTGCTATGAATAAAGAGGATTCCCAGTTTACATAGAATGAGAAGACTGAAATTAGAGGCAACTCCTTTCTTGCCTAGAATGTCAACTATGCCAACTCTCACGGTAAAGAGACCATACACAGAGAATGGAGATACCAAAGACCAGCCTGACCCTTTTATAATTCAGTTTTAGGGAATTACTCTTACAGTGATGGTGATGATAAACCCATGCCATCAACTACTTCACATATAAGAGTGTAGAGGTCAGCAGGTCACAAAACAGCTAGACCCATCTGGTTTGTGATCAGATTAATTTATGATGTTATAGGTGAGCTAGAAGTAGTTGCACCTAGTGGTAGGTGACAATGCTAAAGATTGCTTATCAGAAGTTGAAGAGGGGTTTCTCTTTGCCCCTGCTAAATCCTGGTCTAGAATGATTAATGTTGGCATGACTAGAAATTTGGGGAGATGTTTGAATTTCTGAAGAGAGTTAGGAGACACTTTTGTGTTTCATCCAAGTTAAGGCTCAAAAACCAGACAGTTGGGCAGAAAGGGCAGGAAGAACAGATGTTGATTCCATTTGGAAATCCCAGACATGATGGAGGCATATTGGAATCATACTTATCTAGGCAAGTACAAGCTTCTATAAGTAGGAAAACCTATAAGCCAGGAGAGAAGAATATATACATATATGCACATATATATGGGAATATGTATGAATGTGTGTATATATATATATATATGTCTATCATCTATCTATCTATCTATCTATCTATCTATCTATCTATCTATCTATCTATCTATCTATCTATCTATATCTTCCTGGAGATAAACTGTGTTAAGAACAAGAAAGGGGTATTTGTGATACTTGTGGGAGGTATCTACTCATTAAATTTCCAGCTACAAGGAAACATTTCTTACATGCTTTTCAGTCGGGGGGGTGGGGGTGCCACTAGGAAGAGGCTCACTTAGAGTAGGGACTTTGGCATTTAACATTGTTTCTGTCTTCCACCTCTCCCACATTCCATGTTTCAAGTGCAATGCCCCTCAAAGACACTCCTACTCCCAAATTTTTGCAGGGAGAAATAATCTCACTATATATTTCTTCCATGGGAATCTTCTTCAATATTATAACAGTAAAAGTAGACAAAATGCTGCCACTCATCCAAAGTGTAGAGATAGAATCATTTTATGATAAGATGTATTTCTAGGATGCCTCCATGGAATCTTTAATAAAATTAGTTGGTATTTACATTAATGAACATCTTCATCATGAGAAATTACAAAAAGTTAGCATTCAAAACGTGAAAATTGCCAAAAACTCTGAAAGGGTAAATTTAGTTAAAATTGCAAACCAAGATATCCTCCTAAAAAATGGTCTCTCCAAATCAGACAAGGATAACAAATTCCATTTCTACATGTCTTTTTAGTTTGCTGTATTTTCTTTACTGATGGACTCAGGTTTTCACTGAATTGGATAAAGATTTTGTGATAGCTGATATGGGAAATTTATATTATGTAGAATCATAGAATCACAAAATTCTGTATTTGGAAGAATTTTTACTGTGTGATGAACATATGATGAACAACTATTATAACAGGAAGAAAAAATAGTAACATTTTCCATTAGAAACAAATTACTCTACTGAAGGTAATGGGTGAGGCAGTGGGTACTGTCAATGAGAGGCACTGTTACAGGATAGATTTTGAATTGGAAAGACCTGGGTTTGAATATTATTTCTGACATT
Organism: Notamacropus eugenii; assembly: GCF_028372415.1. Lineage (NCBI taxonomy): Eukaryota > Metazoa > Chordata > Mammalia > Diprotodontia > Macropodidae > Notamacropus > Notamacropus eugenii. The sequence goes on along the minus strand of NC_092876.1, from coordinate 424,891,188 downwards.
TACTAGATGTTTGTCCTTATCAAGTCACTTAATTTTTAGTGCTCTAGGTAATTCTTTGAAAGTCTTAAGTTGCAGAGAAGGTGTCAAAATAGATTGAGATGGAGAGTTTATTCAGACAGGAATTCCCCTATCCCAGGCCAGAAATCACCAGGCCAGATTCTGTTCCTGTCTTACTGATGAAATTGATATTCTAGGTCTCTGGGCTCATAAGTCTCAGAGAAGGGATTCTAACCTGTGTCAGATTCTAGGTCCACAAAATATTAATTGCTCATGGGCAAGCTGAGTCAATATAATAAAAATGACAAGTCTCCCTAAATTAATATATTTATTCAGTGCCACACTAATCAAACTATCAAAAATTATATCATGGAGCTAGAAAAATAATAACAAAATTCATCTAGAAGAACAAAATCTCAAGGATATCAAAGGAATCAGTGAAAATAATGCAAAAGAAGGTGATCTAGTGATATTGGATTTTAAAGTGTATTATAAAGTGGAAATTATCAAAACAATCTGGTACTGACTAAGAAACAGAGTAGTGAATCAGTGGAATAGATCAGGTACAAGTTACATTGTAGTAAATGACCATAGTAATCAGTATATGAGAAATCAAAGATCCAAGCTTTTGGAATAAAAACTCATAATTTGACAAAAATTGCTGGGAAAACAGCATGGCAGAAACTAGGTATAGATCAATATCTCAAACCATAAGATTCAAAATAAGTATAAGATTTACACATAAAGGGTGATACCATAAACAAATTAAGATGAGATAGTTTATCTGTCAGATTTATGGATAAGAGAAGAATTTAGGACTCAAGAAGATATAGAGAACATTATAAAATGTAAAACTGATAATTTTGATTACATAAAATTGAAAAGTTTTTGCACAAACAAAACAAAGGCAACCAAAATTATAAATAAAACAGTAAAGTGGGAAAAAAAATTTGAAGCAAATATCTCTGATAAAGATCTCATTTCTCAAAGACATAGAGAACTGAGTCAAATTTATAAAATTACAAGTCATTCCTCAATTGATAAATGGTCAAAGGATATAAGCAGGCAGTTTTCAGACAAAGAAATCAAAACTATCTATAGTTACATAAAAAAGACTCTAAATAACTATTGAAGAGAAAAACTCAAATAAAAACAACTCTGAGTTACCACCTCACACCTATCAAATTGACTAATGTGACAAAAAGGGAAAATGATAAATGTTGGAGGGAATGTGGGAAAACTGAGACACTGATGCACTGATCCAGTTGTTCTGGAGAGCAATTTGGAACTATGCTAGAAAGGCTATAAAACTATGCATACTGTTTGATCCAGCAATACCACTGCTAGGTCTGTATCCCCCAAAATGTCCAAAAATCTTGGAAAACAACTTATTTATACAAAAAATATTTGTAGCACCTCTTTTGTGTTGGCTAAAAATTGGAAATCAAAGGGATGCCCATCAATTGGAGAATGACTAAACAAGTTATGGCATGTGATTATAATGAAGTATTATTGCACTATAAGAAATGACAAACAGGATGATTTCAGAAAAACCTGAAAAGATTTACATGACCTGATGCAAAGTGAAGTGATAACATTATGATAACAGGATAACATCGTACACAGCAACAGCAATATTGTTCGATGAAAATCTTTGAATGACTTAGCTGTTTTTCTCAAAACAATGATCCAAGACAATCCCAAGGGACTAATAATGAAGCATACTATTCACCTCCAGGAAAACAACTGATACTATTTGAATATAGACTGAAGCATGCCATTTTTTACTTTCTTTCATTTTTTTAAATTTGTCTTCTTGCACAAAATGACTAATATAGAAATGTTTTACAAAATTGCACATTTATAAACTATATCTGAATGCTTACTGTCTCAGTAAGCAGGGAGGGGAGGGAGAGAGAGAAGGAGGGATAGAATTTAAAACTTAAAACTTTAAATAAAAGTGTTTAAAAATAAAAAAAATCTCTAAGTCCATCCCACAAAATTTCATCTCAATGCCAACACATCACTGAAAGAACCCTTGAGCTTGGATTTAACCTCTGAGCCAGCTATTTATCCACTAGACCACGGGTCTCCCTCATTCCCTCTTCTCCCCCATTTTTAGCCTCTCAAAATAATTTTGAACCATGGGATAGAATCAAAAGCTTTGTTGAAGTCATTTAAGGTGAATAGTTTCTTCACTGCTACCATCTCATTATTGGACAGTGATATTTTTGTAACCAGACCTAACTATATTAAGATAGCTTAAATGGACCATCTTTTCTAAGTAAGCCCCTCTTTCAGTTCAGGTAAAAAGTATGTATGAATTCCAAGCCTGAGGTTGGATTCAAACTTTGATCCTCTTTGCAGTGAAACAGCTGGTGGAGTCTATTCATTGGTATATATGTGTTTGTGTGTGTGTGTGTGTGTTCATATATATATATGTGTGTGTGTGTTCATATATATATATGTGTGTGTGTTCATATATGTGTGTGTGTGTGTGTATTATGTATATTGGTGTCTGTGAGTTTGTCTGTATCTGTGTATTTGGATGATTTTTTATTCTCTGGGAATTATTTCCTTAAAATTTTTTAAACATAGTTTCTTTTTGGGACCCAGCTATTTGTGCGCTTTGCTTTAAGTCATGAGAAATTTAAATTATTCTTAAGACACACACAATGTTTTGCATTATCCAGAATGTGTTAGTTATTTGCAGCAGTCTTGCCAGCACAAGATATTGAAAAGTCCGAATTCACAAATTTCCCTTTGTCTCTGAGATGTTTTGCAGGCCATTTTGATTTTGTTTGTTATTTCCTCAATATGTTTTGGGTCTTCAGAAACCGTAATTGTAACTATTGATAAAGGCAGCTAGCCAATGAAGTGGATAGAATGCTGGGCTTGGAGTGAGGAAGACTTGGGTTCAAATTCTCCCTCAGATACTTACAGTTGTATGACCTGAGCAAGTCACGTACTATTTCTATGCGTCAGTTTCCTCACCTACAAAATGGGGATAATGATAGTACATACCACCAGGGTTGTTGTGAGTATAAAATGAGATAATATTTGTAAAGCACTTGACAAGCCTTAACGAATTATATAAATACTAGTTATTATAAATTCAATTTTTGATTTTTGTCAGATGTCTAGACGGTTGATTTTCATGTTAAAGACATATAACTACATTGTTCAACTTGTGCTATTCAGTTTATTTTATTTAGGATTTCTTGGAATCAAAATAGGATTCAGACTTCCCTCCAGGATATTTTCTTAAGCACCTAGGACTCCTGGTGGACTCAGGTTTTCATTGGATTGGATAAAGGATTTGTGCTAGTTGATATGAGAGATTTATTCTATGTAGAATCATAGAATCACAAACTACTATAGTTGGAAGGATTTTTACTGCATGCGTATTTGATGAACAGCTAATATAACAGGAAGAAAAATGTTAACATTTGCCATCAGAAACAAATGACTCTATGGAAGGCAAAATGTTAGTCCAAACCTACAAACCAGACAATAGAAATACCAACCAAGCCCCAGTTAATGAATTTGCTGGTTGCTTTTCTCTAGTCTAGCAAATTGGCCAGAATTTTTTTTTTTAGCCAAAATACAAGCTCTGGGACGATCCTGTTTCCAGGCTATAGGAAGAGTACAATGAAATATACAAACCCTTTTCACTTGACACTGAAAAGACAAGATGACTAATTTTCAAGGAAGTAAAACCTAGAATACTGAGAGTGGAGCACCTACAAGAATTGTGTGTTGGAGGAAGGCACGCCATAGACTAGAAGAAGGGTTAAGAGGATCAGTCAGTGATTCCCCACATACCAGGTCTTGAGAAAACAAAGGCAAAAATGAAACAGTCTCTGACTTCAAGGAGCTTACATTCTATTAAAGTACTGAAGAACTCCATACTTTGCACTTTTTATGGCTTAACCAAACATTTTTATTACTTGTCTACACAAGGGGAGAAATGTGCTATGGACATGGAAGTAGGTCTCACAGATGTTCAGAAATCTCATGGAATATGACTGACCAATTTATAGTCACCATTGGGTTGAGAAAGGCTGTGGACTGAACCTGGCATTTGAGAGAAGTCCTATGTGAGAAAACCCCCTCTATTAATGCCAGTCAGTACCTTCTCAGCAATTTACTTGACACTCACTAGCTGGGTGACCTTGGACAAGTCACTTAACTCCAATTGCCTCATCCTGGGTCATATCCAATCATCCTGATGAATATCAGGTCACTGGATTCAGATGGCTCTGGAGGAGAAGTGAGGCTGGTGACCTGCACAGCCCTCCCTCACTCAAAACAAAGTCAGGTGCAAGTCATGTTATTATTTCTCTGATGGCATGGTCTTCTTTGGCAATGAAGGATGAACGCACACATAATTTTGTAGAATTTCCTAGAGCACTGAGAGGCTGAAGTGACATATCCAGAAGTATAAATTTTACAGAATTCAAAAAAAATTTTTATCACTATTAATCTAAAATTTTAAAATCCAAATCTAAATTTCTAAGGATCTCTAAATATACCCACAAAATGGTGTAGTTATGGCAATGTATGTGGGGGAAGAGTAGGATGAGGCTATTCATCGCTCATCTGGCCAGCAATGATCATTACTAGGAACTCAGCTCCCAGTTTTCTTCAATTTTTGTTTTTTTAATTACCATCTACACATTTAGCAAAGGTTGCTATTAAACTAATTAATGTAAATGGTATTTACCTTTTATCCATGACCTTCATATTTGCTTCAAATAGCTTAATTTTTTAAAAAATGAAAGCAGTTCTAAAGAAAAACAATTTTTAGGGTTCGTGAAGGTGAGGAAGGCCTCCAAAGAACTGGATAGGCCCAGGGACCTGTTGGTAAATGTTGAGCAAGCTTCTCTTGGGAGATAAATATAGGAACAACATGGTTTCAAATTTGGTCTTCTTTATTAACATTTTCTCCATCACTTTGTGGTTGTTCAGTTGTTTCAGTCTCTTCATGATGTCACGGGGTTATCTTGGCAGAGATACTAGAACAGTTTGCCATTTCCTTCTCCAGCTCAATTTTACATATGAGGAAATGGAGGCAAACAGGGTTAAGTGGCTTTCCTTTGTTCACGCAGATTTGAACTCAGGAAAGTACATCCCCCTGACTCTAGGCTCAGGACTCTACCTACTGCACCACCTAGCTGCCCATAACCATCTTGGGTCTATGCAATCCACCAAACAATAAATCAAACCATCATTTATAGTGTCTGCTGATTTCCAAGATATAAAGTATGTGTGTTCATCCTTCGTTGCCAAAGAAGACCATGCCATCAGAGAAATAATGACATGACTTGCACTTGACTTTGTTTTGAGTGAGGGAGGGCTGTCAGGTCACCAGCCTCACTTCTCCTCCAGAGCCATCTGAATCCAGTGACCAGATATTCATCAGGATGACTGGAGATGACCCAGGATGAGGCAATTGGGGTTAAGTGACTTGTCCAAGGTTGCACAGCTAGTGAGTGTCAAGTGTCTGAGGTGAGATTTGAACTCAGGTCCTCCTCACTCCTGCACTGGTACTCTATCCGTTGCACCACCTAGCTGCCCTTTCCAAGATATAAACACACACACTGAAAATTTAACCATTACTGTGGTAGATTTATGGGAGATGGAGATCATGGACAACAGTTCCACAATATGGACAGCCATGAATTACTTGTGAGCTGCTCCAGTGGTTGGAATACATTTAGGAGGTCACAGAGATTCAGTGGATGTGGATTCAAATCCCAACTCTATCTTGTCATATTTATCATTGTCATCATAATCTTAGTTGAGCATTGTCATCCTAGTAATAGTGGAGCAGTGATACTACTACTACTACTACTACTACTACTACTACTACTACTACTACTACTACTACTACTAACTACCACTATTACTACTACCATCACCACCACCACCATTTATATAGTACCAAACAACTATTCAATATTTGTGGTAGGATTTGAACTCAGGTCTTCACTCTCAGTCTCATCTTCTATTCACTACTCCACCTAGTTACCACATTTGGGACCTTGGACAAATCGCTTAACCTCTCTAGGTTTCAGTTTTATTCATTGTAAAATTAGGGAGTTGGACTAGGTGACCCTAAAAGGTCCTTCTAGCTCTAAATTTATGATCCTAAATTTGGTACAAAACAACTCTTCGCTTTCATGCTAGGGATTATCAAGGAAATGATCTTTGTTTTCTGATCCTGCTCCTTTAGTGTAAAGTAGTAGCTTCCAAATGCTTTGGTCGATTAGAGATTTTTCTTTTTACAAACATTTTTGGCTTCTATGTCAAGTGATTTAAAGCCACATGTGGAGAGATCTTTTCAGCATCTGTATAAAGCGAAGTAATTAGACTCTGCTATTTTACATTTTCCTAGAAGCCTTCAAGCATTCTCCCATTGTCTCAAGTTATTTCATGTTTGATCTTTCACTTTTGTCTCTGGAGCTAGTATGCAATGACTATATACCATGTTTGAATAGTCTAAAGAGATTATGTTTTTCTCTCCTTTCTTCTCTTTGCCCACCCTCATTCCCCACTCTGTGGTCCTTCATTTTCTTCTTAATTCTGCAGTCAAAATTCCTCAGGACACCTCCTCCTTCCCCTTAATCTCACTCACAGGTTGGGTCCCCTGAGTTGGAGGGAGGTCACAGCCCAGGTTCAAGGTACTCTGTGAGTCTATACTCATATAACTATAGCTTATGAGTTCATGAGCCCCTTTAACAGACCTCTAGGGGATAGGATTAGACCAAAGCAAAAGACCTTTACTGATATTCTCTACAAAATATTCCCTCCATAAACCTGAGATGCAAGCTCTTTCAACTAGCCAAAGGTAGTTGCCCTATAATTCCTTCCAACTTGATGGAGGAACTTCACATCCACTTCATAATGAGTAACTAAGTGTGGTTACTGCTTTGGGCTTCATTGATGATCTTGACATTACACTGTCTCTGTCACCTGCACCTTGTCTTCTCTACTTTCATCATTTGGGTTAGGGAGAAATCGATTGATCCAAGGTATCCTGATCAACTCTCCTCTTCTTTCTTTAGGAGTGTATGAATTCTCATTTTTGTTAGTATTCTTCTGAGTATATCTTGAATGTTTTGTTTAATATTAACAGGGGTAGGGTGCTTGAAGTAGTCAGTTGTCAGATTTCAGTTTGTCATTGCTATTTGTTAAATACAGATCATGCAGCTACTGTGAAAATGGGTACAGGACCCCCTAAAACTCCTATGAGAGCTTAGCAATTTATTGAAGTGGCATTTCTTTGGGAGCTGGTGGAGAACTAAAATTCTTTCCTTATATTTAGTGAATGTTAGGGTGAAACAAAAAAAAAGTATTCTTTATGTGATGGCAGCCTTTGAATACTGAAGAACCAACACCCTAAGCAGATTTTTTCATTTTTTCTATAACTCCAAGAAATTCTGACAAGTGGCAGAAGCAGGAACTTTTCCATTCCAAAGTAACTAAATGTCTGGACTCCTGCAGGGATTCCTGGCAGACACTTATCCCCAAGGTCTGCCCAGCATGTAAACTATCATTCTGTTGGGCAAAGACCCTGAGATTCAGTATGTTTTTTAACAAACTTGGCTGACCTTTAGCATTTTTTCTCTCAGAATTCTCTGAATTACAAAGTAGGAGAGGAAGAGTCTGATATGTGTATTGTGTGACTACTGTTTCTTCACTAGCAAATGTAGGCTGATGAGCCAGAGCCCTGACAACCACATTAAGCTAATCTTTAGGGGAAGAGATCCCACTGGCTGCATGACCTATGCCTGAGCTAGCAGGATCTGGGGTCCTGATCCCCTTCTAACTTTGTCTTGTGAATCATTCTAGGATCACATTTTAGATTCATTTGAGGGTCATAACCAATCAATTGGGTAAAAAACCCCCCCACAAAACCAAGAAAACAAAAAAACAACAAAAATGAGATTGATTGTGAAGACAAAACAGCAGATTTCTAGTTAGGATGGCAATGGGAAAGGCTGTAGAGGAGCCTAGCAGTCCCATGTAAATCCCAGCAAGTATCTGAAAAGGAATCCTGGTGGAGCAATTAAAAAGAAAGCCCAAGAGATATGAAAATTAGCTCCCCTGGAGTCCAAAACAGCATGAGAAGATGGCAAAAAGCTGGTGGAGGCTGGGAGAGGGGCCAGAGAAGTCAGCACAAGTTCCCATAAATGCCTAAAGCTAATTGGCACTCTGAAGGGAGAGGGGATGGGAAGACTGAAATCCAGCATAAACTCCTGTAATTGGGGACCTGAAACCAGATCCCAGCTCTGGCCTGTTGGAGGCAACTCTGGCCAACTCAGGAAGGGCCAACTCCCATATGTCAAGAAGACAAGGTTTGGCTGGGCACTGGGAGACATGGCAAGAGGCAGGCCTGGAGAACCTTCCAGAAAGCCTGAGATCAGTGTAATATCCAACATCTGACTAGGGCCTATCAGGGCTGTATCAGGAAAAAAGAATCAACACCTGATTGGGTTGTAATGGTGTTATGGCACACCCAGATCAGCTGTGATGGAGATACCCAGATGGAATGTATCAGAGACTTGTTTCTTGGGCAAGACATCCTTCAGTGTGCCTAGCACATGGGTGAGAGTAGACTTTTGCCATTGATTATATAGTTGGAAATGACTGTATCTTTAAAACTACCAGATGGAGGCAGTCACACACTCTCTGGAAGCTGGAAGAGAAGGTCTTAATTCATCCTCAGCATAGACACCATGCAGTAAGCCGAGGATGGGGAAGAGCTACTTTTTCTTTCCCCTTAGGCCCGGTGGCCCCAGGAAACAGGCCTAGGGATTTGGCCTGTTTCAGTTGTCCATTTCCAGGAGATAATGGAGTTCCTGGACCTGGGACCTTGGGCAATGGTCACTTTGGAGTCAGAATTCCAAGCTACGTTATTATTAGCCCAGCAAGGGAAGCCCTGAGAAGACTCAGTGCCAAGACATAAGATCATAGGGGCTTTGGACTTGGAAATCAGTGGGACTAACACAAAATAGGAAGAGAGTGAAGCTGTGATCCTAATATCCATCCCCTATCCAGAGACCTAGGTGGTGTTGGGAAGAATATTTTTCTGAGATGTTGAAGGGAAATATTGGTATATATGTCCCTATGATATTTTTGAAGCAAATATCCCTCAGTAAAAGCTAATCTAACTGGTTAAATGGAACTGAGGTGCCTAGACCCCTAAAATCGGTGAAATACATTAGGCAGATGATTGTGCTAATAGCAAAGATGAGAGACTCCTGCTCCTCAATCTCCCTAAGGCAACCAGAAAACCCTGGGTAAGGGGTAGAAATATAACAAACCTAATCACTGTTAATGGGAGATTGTGCAAGGAGAGAGAGACAGAAAGCTTCAAAGACCGGAACCCTCAGTGGATCATCAGGAGTCTAAGACACAAGACATGTATTGAGACAGAGGGGAGGGCCAAGTATAAGACACCCCATTTAAAACTACAATGACCTGGCCCTAAATGGATTAATCAAAAATCTCTGGCTCTTCGTCAGATCCTATTAAATTTCTAGAAGGATTCCTTCCTGGACTAATCAGGACTTTCCCTTTGAAAAGTAGTTAGACTTTTGAAAAGAATTTCAGTGCCAGACATTGTTTCAGAATTCATAAGTTTATAGTTAAAGAAAGACTGATAAAGTTTGTCATTCAGATTAGACCAAGAGTCAGACTTAACACTCAAGTACTGTTCTAATATTATTCTTCTGTAACATGTAACCCCAAGAGCAAAGAACCAGGGGTGGGAGTGGGGAGTGGGTTTGTATGCTACCACATTAAGTATACTGAAAGAAAAAGAATGAATTACAGGGAAAATAGACAACAAAACTATACTAGTTATTTCCCTTTCAGACTTAGACAAATCTAATTTAAAAAATAGAGAAGTTTAGAACTTGAAAAGAAACTTTTAAAAATTTAAATAAGAAAACTGGAAACTACTGAATACGTACAGAAAAAAATCTGTATGTTTCTTAATGTGTATGGAATCTGTAAAACAAACCCTAAAACTTCTTATGGCATAAAAACTTTACAAAAATACAGAAAAGCAGAAATATGAAATACATCCTAAATGAGCATAATTCAACAAAAGTCCTAATAAATAAAGAGCATTAGAGAAAAAATTTAAATTCAAATGAAAACTAATTTAATTTTAAAGAATTGGTGGGTCAAAGAACAGATTATAGCAATAGTAATAATTTCATCAAAAGAAGTGACAACAATCAGATAATATGCCAAAAAATTTAGGATGCAGTCAAAAAGTATCAGTACTGTTATACTATTAACAAAACCCAGAAACTAAAAAACAAATTCCATTCAAAATTACATAATATTTTGAATAGGTGGGGAATTCACCAAACAAGACAGACAGGAGTTATATGAGTGCTATACATGCGAAATCAATCAATAAACATTTATTAAATGCCTAGTATGTGTCAGGCTTTGTGCTAAGTGCTGGGGATACATGAGGAAAAAGTCCCTGTTCTGAAGAAGCAGACAGTCTAATGGGAGAAAACAATCTAGCAGAAGTTAGGTTTAGGTCAACAGTTCATACCAAAAAAGTCCTATCATAAAAAATATAGAGGAATAGAAAAGTAAGTATCTTTCACAACTATGGGTAGAGGAAGTACTCTTAATTAAATAAGGGATAAAGAAGAGAAAAGTGGAAAAATAGACAAGATTCTGATTGCATAACAATGAAAAGTTGTTTCACAAAATTAAAGTTAGGAAAAATCTTTGTAGCAAATTTCTCTGATAAAGTTCTGAGAAAGAAGATATATGGAAAATGGATACAAATAACATATATGTGCACGTAAGAACATATATATATACATTTATATATGTGACATTCCCCAATAGATAAATGGTCAAAGTTTTAGAAAACGCAGTTCTCAAAAGGAGAAATGAAATCTATCAAAAATTAATGAAAGGATGCTTCAAACCATTAATAATAGGAGAATAATGATAAAAATAATAGAAATACACTTTAAAATAATATTTCCATCTTATAATCATCAAACTGGAAATGATGATTAAAAAAGAAAATGACAATTGCTTAAGAGGGTAGGGGAGGACTGGAACACTAATACTTTTGTTTGATGTATGAGTTAATCCAACCATTCTGAACGATGATTTGGAACTAAGCTCCAAAAGCTCACTAAACTTTCCATACCTCTTGTCCCAGGAATATAACTCCTAGGCTTATACCCCAAGAGGTCAAAGACAAATGGAAAGGACCTATAAGTACAAAAATATTTTACAACACATTTTCTTATCACAAAGAAAAAGAAACTAAGATGTGCATCAATTGGGGGGTGGCTGAATAAATGGTATATTAACTTAATAAAATATTATTGCACTGTAAGAAATGTCAAAGGAGATGGATTGAGAGAAATAAGAAGGCATTTGATGTGAAATGAAGTGAGTAGAACCAGGAAAACAGGCAATGCAATAATTACATTATAAAAGGAACACAACTATGAAAGACTTAAGAACTGTCATTCATACCGTGACCAATCATGACTCAGGAAGACTGATGCTGAAATATGCCATTGGCAAAGAAGTTATCGACTAAAGGAGTAATATATGACATAGTACTGGAGCAAAGGAATCAGATGGGAGACACTGGCACAGGGTGCCCAGTATGTAGTGCCTGTATCAAAGAAGGTATTGTGCCCAATGAACAAAGCAGAATTGCAGTAGTTCAAAAGAAATGTGAGATGCCCAAATTTAGACATCTCTTTTCCAAATGCTCTTATGGACTATTTGTGCCCAAACTGTGGTAGAGCCTTCCTAGCTCATCTTGGTCTAATCAGTCCCAGTCAGAGACACTGTACGTTGACCCTGATATAGAGATATCATTTTGCTTCTCTTCTGTGCGTGTTCATCCTTCGTTGCCAAAGAAGACCATGCCATCAGAGAAATAATGACATGACTTGCACTTGACTTTGTTTTGAGTGAGGGAAGGCTGTGCAGGTCACCAGTCTCACTTCTCCTCCAGAGCCATCTGAATCCAGTGACCAGATATTCATCAGGATGACTGGAGATGACCCAGGATGAGGCAATTGGGGCTAAGTGACTTGTCCAAGGTCACACAGCTAGTGAGTGTCAAGTGTCTGAGGTGAGATTTGAACTCAGGTCCTCCTGACTCCTGCACTGGTGCTCTAGCCACTGTACCACCTAGCTTCTCTTCTAGCACAAAGGACAACAACCAACCAATATGTGACATGCATTTTCAGACACAGTCAATACATGTTTGCTTTTTATTTTTGCTTGACTGTACTTATTTGTTATAAGATGAGGGCTTTTATTTTGTGGGGAGGAGTTAAGGAAAAGAATGGGGATAATGATAGTGATACCAAAGAAAGGGAAGGAAGGAAAGAACAAAGCAACAATGAATCATTAAAAAGCTACATAGAGCAGAATGAAGTTCAGAAAAAGTTTTCTCATCTGCTGTGTTAGAACTAATATGCTAAGTTTGAAATGTATTTTAAAAATACTCAAGCTATACATGATAGAGATTCATAATTTTATATGTAATCTTTTTCTATTCTTCGAGGAAAAATTTATATTTGTTTTATGTTTATCAAGTTTATAATAATAAAAAGGATTATTTATTAAAAAGGCAAAACAGTAACTTGATTAACAACATTTCTTGCATTTTGTAATAGCTGTTTTTATAATAACTTAGTGGCTATGTGGATATTATAACATTCTGTCCCTAGGCGGTAGGAAATTAAGGGATAACGGCCAGTCACAGCAAGGGGGCACAGCTGACAATTCATTGCAAAAATTTTAGGTGATTGGGGAGCGGGATGTCAGAAAGTCAAGGGTTTAATTATGAAAAGATTACAAAGAGCACAAATGCCAAAGAAAGTAATTGGGAATGAACGTTGAATGTGGCAAGCTAGAGAAAAGGTTTTCAGGAATACCAAGTCTTACTCAAAATGGGTCAAATAGTCAATTGGCATGTGGACTTGATGAAAGGAAAGACCAGTAACTAGGTCAAAATCACATGCCTGGAAGCACATCGTGTTCGCACCATGGTCAAGTGGACAATTGGTATGCCATGGTTTTTTACTTCACCAGGCTTCCCTTTAAAGGTGAGCCAGCACATAGTGGCCATGCTTCCAATCTTGCCCTATCAGTCATCCTGCAAACTACATCATATCTTGATGTATTAAGTATAAAACTCCTAAGATGGTATAACAGTACTGATACTGTTGCTGCTTATTTTAAGACTATGTAAATACATGCTTGAGAGCCTGCTGTGTTTCATATTTGTGTGTGTGTGTGTGTGTGTGTGTGTGTGTGTGTGTGTGAGTATGTGTGTGCGTGATTAGGAAATAAGAAGTACTCAACTAATATTGTACGCTGATTTCTCTGATTTCTTTTCTACTTTCCCCTTGGGGGAACTTATCATTGGGAAAGACCCTAGACATTAAACAAAGTCAAATGTTTCAGTGATTTCCCTTGGGGGTACGAAGCAGAGGGGTAAAACTCTTGACCAGTAAAACTCCCCAGTACAGCAAGAGCCAAATTAAAATGTAATCAGAAAATGTTTAACAAAATATATAAAAATACAATAAAACATAGATAATGTTCACTTGTAGTTTTCTAAATCAATATGCATCACACTGGGATCTCTTTCTGAGTCTGACACCACTACTGAACCAAAGAGTATGCTGTGTATTTACAAGCCATTCTTTTTCCTCGATGAATTCAGAGTCTGGCTTAGAGTCATTCTCTACTCTTTAACTCCTGCTCTCATAAAAGGGGACTTCAATATACATACTGATATCCTATAAATACTCTAGGACGGTTAGGTAGGGTGGTGAATAGAGAGGGCACTGTGCCTGGAATCAGAAGGACCTGAGTTCAAATCTGGCATCGGACACTAGATGTGTGACCCTGGGCAAGCTACTTAACCCTGTTTGCCTCAGTTTTCTCATCTGTAAAATGAGGTGGAGAAATAAATAGAAAGCCACTCCAGCATATTTGTCAAGAGAATCCTAAATGAAGTCATGAAGAGTCAGGCATAATGAGATGACTGAACAAATACATACTCTAACAGTCAGGGCTTTTTGAACTTTTCAACTTTTTCCACTCAGGACTGTTTTCTCATTTAGGCAACATTTGTTGGGGTTATGTGTCCTGAGGGCATACATAGAGCAAAGTGCGCATGCTTTGTGTTCAGAACTAAGGCTGCAGTGAAGTTGTGTGATGCAACACGGGCAAGTGCTGCTGGAAAAATTTTGGATTCATTACGTGTTTGATTTTGAATTAATTTTTTGTTGTTGCACATTCAGAAACCTTTTACTGTTGCAAAAATTTTTGTGACCCCATACGGGGTCAAGTCCCACAGTTTAAAATGTGCTGCAGTTTAACTTATCATTTCCTCAGACTATTCAATTCATATTCCACTCCATTCCAGTTATCTATACAGTGAGATGGGCATATCCTTGATCTTATAATCACACACAAATATTCCATTCCCATGCTTAAGAACTCAGAAATTCCTCTATCTAATCAGGCTTTTATTATTCTATATTTCTCCATGACCTACCCCTCTAAACCCGTTCTCCATCCTTAATGTGACCTCCAATCTCTTCATTCCTACATTCTTTCACTATCCTTTCCTCCTTTTCCTTTCTTAATTTCTTAGTGAACCAGTTCAACTCTCCATGACTTTCTACTCTAGAATCCCTCATCTTCTTATCTTTTTACTGACCATACCTTGCTAAACCCTAACCTGGGATGACTTTGATCATCAATTTCATGTCTTTGCTGCTTAACAAAGCTAGAGAAAAATCTCAAAACTCTACTGACTGGGTCCACTACCAATTTATGTTACAAAATTTCAACCCTCACTAAAGTAAATAGTTTTATTTTTCCCTAATCAATTTGCTATCCCATTCTCCATAGTAACTGTCACAAACCTTTCCATCCTTCCTCAACTTTCCCATGAAAACTTCTCCCTTCTCCCACTCAGATGAGAACCTTGCCTCATGCCTACTTCAGGGGAAAAAAATGAGGCCATTTATGGAGAGCTTCTTCCCTCCTCCTTGTCTTATATCAGTGAGACATTTTCTCCTACTAGCTTCTTCAGCTCTGTCTCACACAAAGAAAGGCCCTTCTTCTGATCAAGGCTGATGCCTCTACATGATGCAACTTGATCTCCCCCTTCTTGTCTTCTCTCACAGATTGCCCCCTATACTCTTGCCACTTTCTGATCTTCAGTATCTGTGTATCTACTGACTCCTGTCAATGTCACCCCCATCCTTAAAAAACAAAACCAAACCCTTTACTTGATCTGTCAATCCTTGAGAACTATCATCCTATCGTTCTCCTCCCCTTCCTGGCCAGACTCTTTGAGAAAGTTGCTTTCACTAAGTTCATGTACTTTCTTTCCTCTCATTCTCTTCTGAACCCTCTGAAATCTGGCTTCTAATATTATCATTCAACTGCTCTTTCCAAAATGATCAGTGATCTCTTAGTTGCTGATTATAATGTTTTTTCTCAGTCTTCATCCATCTGGTTTCACCTTTCATCTCCTTGACAATTTCTCTTTCCTAGGTTTCATGTCTCTCTTGGGTGTCATCCTACCTGTCTGACCACTGTTGCTCAAGCTCAGTTTCTGGATCTTCTCCCTTGTCACCTGTCTAACTGTGGGTATCCTCCAAGGCTTTACCTGGATGCTCTCCTCACTCACTCTGTACTACCTTCCTTGATGATTTCATCAACTCCCATCAAGTCAATGATCATTTCTATGCAGATAATTCCTTCTATATATCCAGTCTGAGTTCCTCTCCTGAGATATACTCCTACATCTTTTGTACATCTGGAGTTGTAAGTTCCATATGTGGCAAAGAAAGAGAGGAGTGCATCCCTCTCCCACATGTAATGAAGAGGAGGTTGTTGCTGTGTATGGCTTAAAGAGAGACAGAATCAGCTTCTCCAGCCTCTTCTCTCCCTACCCTTCTCCAAGGGAGACTTTCATTCCTGCCAGTAGGTAAAGGAGGCTGGGGCCAGAGGCCACTCTCTGCTTCCTCAGAGAGGAGGGGTAATAAGCTAGAAGTCTATCAGTCTGTTCTCTTAAATATTATCCATCTCAGGCATATGATCAGGTTCCATTTAACTTTTGATTGCCTTGACATTTTGTGTCATGGGGCAGGGGAA
This sequence comes from Notamacropus eugenii, assembly GCF_028372415.1. Classification (NCBI taxonomy): domain Eukaryota; kingdom Metazoa; phylum Chordata; class Mammalia; order Diprotodontia; family Macropodidae; genus Notamacropus; species Notamacropus eugenii. The sequence goes on along the minus strand of NC_092876.1, from coordinate 424,874,982 downwards.
GAGGATTCCAAGTTCTATATCCACGGTTTGATGCCTTTCTCAACAAATACCAGTTCCACAATGAACGCACATAGTGAATAGTAAAAAGGCCCATTTATCCAAATAGCAGCAAAACAGAAATAACCCTACATCCTGATGACAGTCCTTCAAATACTAGAAGACAGCTTTCATATATTCCTTTCTAATCTCCACCCCCACCAGTTCCTCTGCAAATGTTCTCTTCCCCATGCTAAACTTTCCCAGTTCTTTCAATGAATTCTCATAATCCATGGATGTGTGGTTCTTCACCACTCTGATTGCCCTTCTCGGGATGATTTCCGGTTTATCAAAGTCCTTTCCTAAAATATGGTATTCAGAACTGAATAAAATATTGCAAATGTCACTTGACTAGGGCAGGATACAGTAACACTGTCACATTTTGGAATACTCTCTTTCTTCTTTAATGCAGCCTAGGATTGTATTAGCTTTCTTGGCTCCCAAATCACACTCCTGAGATCTTGGAGAGTTGACTACAAATGATTGACTTTTAGTTTTGTTGTATGTGGCAGCTGTTGTGAAAATAATTAATTAAAAATACATTATCATTGTGGAAATGCCCTTGTATAGTTACAGATGTAAAGATGTGGTGGAGCATCTTTGAGAACTTCTGTGGCTAGAAAAATAAATTTCCATCAGCTAATTTTGTGATAATAAAACTCTTTGATTCTCCTGGTTGGATTAATCCTCTAACAGACATACTTTCTATTACCAGGCCTTTACTTGAAGCCTTTCCAGCTCAGTAAGACCTGCTGGAGATTATACTATGGACTCA